>NC_090728.1:106891178-106996178 GCF_036898095.1 Palaemon carinicauda
CATGGAATTAGGGGAAGTCCCGATACAACCATCTGCTGCAACGAAGATGTGGGCTAAGGACGTGGATCCGTCAGGGCATGATACATTGAAGCCGTCCTTGTCGTATCGTATCCACGAGCCATTGTTCAGTCTGCAATTGAACTCATTATTGTCAAAGGGATAAAGCTTATCCAGACAATTTTCACTTGTATGGGAGAGAGCACCGTCTAGCACTATACCTAACTCGCATGAATCCATTAAGTTTTTATGGGATTCAAATGAGTCAGCTGTACATATTTTTCTATCCATTGCGTCTGAACAGTGAGTTAATTGATTTAAGTCTTTAATGACCGTATATGTTTCCTTGTCTGGGGAAATCAATACGTGTCCTGTCAAACTGGATATTACTGGATTTGAGTGATTCGTCATGAAAGTTGGAAATGGTGATATCCTGTAAGATTGCCAGGCATCAGAAGAATCTAAGGGAATTGTAATCCTAATCTTGTTATTATCAACGTTTACTGTAATTAGGCTGTAATAAAATTCTAACCTATGTTCGTCTAACAAAGGAACATAGCCTAGTTTATCCCTTCCGTTCTCCAGAATTAACTTTAAGTAATTTATAGGCAACAAATGGGGTGACAGTACACCTTTAGTTGCTAACGTGATAGCTTCTACATAATCCTTGGATTTCTCAATGAAATGTGCAATTCTGTTATGTATGTGATCTATCTTTGAATCATAATATGTTAACGTTGCCAACAAATCCTGTACTTCCATAATCTGAATGATATTATTTGAATGTTCATTTACTAAATCCATAATTTGATTGATTGAAGCTAACTGATTCCTTAGTTCTGACATAATCAATTCATCTTCATGAGTCAAGAACTCAATTTTCTTATTTTGATTACTAATTTTAAGACGATTGGAAATTCCTAAACCTAAACTTGCAACAGACCCAAAGATGTTTAATGCAGCATAAATAAATGGATTTCGTCTTTCTTTATGTTCGTGTCCTACAGTCCACATCAAAAGGTCAGAAGCCAAAGATCCTGTCTCGTAAGTCTTATTTTTCAAGTCATCAGATAGCATCTCTGCAACTTTTAATGTTGATCCAAGCAAACTCTCTGTAGTCAAATGAAAATGTCTTCTATGCAACTCATCCAATGAGGCAGAAAACCTTGAAATGGCGGTTCTTAAGCTAGTGACACCATTCTCTTGAAGAAAAATTGCTTGCATATTCACTTCTACAACTACGTTACTTGATGTAATAAAAACGTCTTCTTGTCTTTCAACTATAGTGCCATATTTAAAATTTATACTTTTAGTTTTAGAGCTCATCCCACACGAGAAAAATGTCTGAGCGAACAATATCACTCCCAACAACAAAAAATTCATCTTGGAAACCTGTAACGAGAAAAATATATGTAATTACTCCTGCATTAAGAAGAAAACTTTTAATCACATAAAATAAAAAATTTTTCCCTCACTTCTTTCCCTCTCTTTTTCTTTTTTCTTTTTAATTTCTTATGTGCGCCAATGGTACTATTCTCTCATCCGTGGGTTGGGATACGTTTTGAACTCTAAACCTATTGGCCCTTAATGTTTCCAAAATGTTAAATGGGCCTTCAAACTTAGGTGTTAGTTTATAATTGAGTCCTTTGCGCACATTGATTTGAATATACACATTATCACCCACGGTATATGTTTTAGTTGGCTTCGCTGTTTTATCATGATTCCTTTTCATTATGATTTGTGATTCTTCTAAATTCTTTCGAAGGATATCATATCGACTTATACTTGCATTTATACATTCTTTTAAAGGATTTGATAGATTAGTTGTAGGCGTTAATACATGGAAAGGCGTTCCAACTGGGTTACCATACAATGCTTCATGCGGTGACATTTTAATTGATATATGATATGAATGATTCAGAGTACTCAGTGCCGCCGGTATTGCAATATCCCAGTTGGGGTCTGATCCCCCTAGTGTTACCCTTAATATATTTAAAATTTTCCTATTTGCTCTTTCCACTAGCCCATTCGACTCTGGGTGATATATCATGGTATTTATTTTCTTTATGCTGAGGAATTCACACAATGAGGTAAGAAAGTGATTATTAAATTCACCACCCGAGTCTGAGGTTATCATATGTGGAATTCCATGTTTACAAATGTAACACTCATAAAACTTCCTAGCGCATTCAATCGCAGTTTTAGTTTTAAGCGCTATTAGTTCTGTATATCGAGTTAAAGCATCTATAATTACTAAGAGGTGCTTATTTCCTCTATCTGACTCGTAAAATCCTGTTAACAAATCTAAATGTATTCTTTCAAAGGGTTGATTGGGCACAGGATAAGCCCCTAGGCTGACAGGTGTTTTCGTATGCCCTTTGTTTTCCTGACATGTGCAACAATTAGCTATGTGTCTTTTTATGTCTGTAAGCATCGTATGCCAATAAAACAATGATTTGGCTTTCTGTGACATTAATGAGAACCCCGGGTGTCCATGTAATGGATTTGAATGCAACCAATTCAGGACAGTGGAAATAAGTGAGATTGGTACTACTACCTGGTTGTTAATTACATGTGGTGTATTGCGGGTTTTTCTTGTCACAGTCCCACACAGAATATTATCTTTGATTATATAATTCTGCTGCTTATACTTTATATATTCCTTTTCCTTATGATTGCCTTTCAAAGCATTTATAATTGTTTCTATTTTCTGATCTTTTCTTTGCTCAGTCTGTAACAATTCAGCGCTCCAGCCTAAATCTTCTTGTTCAGATATCGTTTTAATAATAGGCATGGATGTTGATATATCTATTAATTCAGCTAAAGGCTCCGTACAAGATGACACGGGGTTGCGTGATAATGCATCCGCAATGATATTTGCTTTCCCAGGTAAATACCCGATTCTTGCGCCAAAATCTTGAATGATCAAATGCCACCGAGTTCGTTTAGGGCTGTGGTTGAAGCCTTTAAAGAACTCTGTTAGTGGTTTATGGTCAGTAAGAACCTTAACGGGATAACCGTAAATTATGAACTTAAAATGCACTAGTGAATTAACAATAGCTAGCCCTTCCTTGTCTATTACTGCATACTTACTTTCGGAAGTTCTCAATTTTCGAGAATAGAAAGCTATCGGGAAAAATTGTTTATCATATTGCTGAAGCAATACCCCTCCTACTCCTAAGTCTGAGGCGTCTGTTGCAATGAAGAATTCCTTACCGAAGTCAGGAAATTTTAAGATAGGAGAACTACACAGTTCATCTTTCAAGGTATTAAACGCCTGTTGATGTTGCTCAGACCATATGAAATCTACGCCCTTCTTCGTAAGATCAGTTAAAGGAGCGGCTATTATTGAATAGTTGCGTATAAAATGCCTGTAATATCCACTACAACCGAGAAATTGCTGTATTCCCTTGACATTAGTAGGTATGGGAAATTTACGTATAGCCGACACCTTATCATGGACTACTTTAAGACCTTGGCTTGACACCATGAAACCCAAATATATTAATTATGTTTTGAAAAACTCACACTTACTAATCATTACCCTTAAGTTATGTTGTCTTAATCTCTGTAGTACTAGTTCTAACTTACGTAGATGTTCTTCTAAGGTGTTGGAAAAGATTACAAGATCATCCATATAGGCATGCAATATGTCCCCTAACAAGTCTCCAAACACTATGTTAATCCTTCTTGTAAATGTTATAGGAGCACAACGTAAACCAAAAGGCATACGTAAAAATTCATAATGTCCCCTGGCTGTGCTGAAGGCTGTGTATGGGATACTATCTTCTTCTAATGATATCTGGTGAAAGCCTTTAAGTAAGTCCAAACTGGTAAAATATTTATTCTGACCTAACAAAGACAAAATATCGTCAGTACATGGCACTGGGAATCGATCAGGGATCATCTCCTCGTTTAGACGACGGAAGTCGACACAGATACGCCATGTTCGATCTTTTTTCGGTACAACTATTAAAGGAAAATTATAAGGGCTGTTTGATTTCCTAATGACTCCTTCTTCTAGCATTTTACCTACTTCATCATTTATTTCATTCTGGAATTTCATAGGGAGTCTGTACGAGGGTACATAGATAATTTTCTGCTTGTCCTTTAACCTTATTTGATGCTCGATCACATCTGTTTTTCCTAAGGATCCATCCGTAGTGGAAAAAACATCATGATATTTAGTTAAAAGTCCAAAAATTTTCTACTGAATTTCTTCGTCTTGAATGTCTTTATTGATTTTATTTTTAATAGATCGCAAAAGGGATTCATCCGCAACTGATTGAGAGTGATTGATTTCAGCAACGGTAAGAATACGATGCTTATAAACTTCTACATCCAAGATATGTTGATTTTTGTGAATTACTAAAGTGTTATTTAAATGATTACAGACTTCAATATTACATTGTTGATGTGAGCCTACTGTACAAATAGCTTGTGTGACAGACAATCCGTTAGTTTTCAAAGTGTCGGAAAGGATTAATATTTCAGATCCCGGTAATGTTTTCTTTATTTGCACTATTAAATTCGAAGGTACATTTGGTTTGATAGATTGCGTGCAAGATGATATTACGGGTGAACGAGAATTCTACTGGGTCGCGTATATTATTTCTTTATTAGTGAGACAAGTTATTGGTTCTTCAACGTACGTTACGCTTACATTTGTCGTCTCCTTTTTATCCAAAACTGATTCTAAGGTATTAGAAGACTTATAGAATTTCCCTTTGATATACACGCCGTGCTTGGCAGGGGCTAAGATAATGTTTTGATTTCCCATAGATGGGTATCCTATAATTACAGCTGGATACATATTAATGTTTTTTACAACAACAAATGTATCGGCAAACGTGCGTTTACCGACTTTGAACTGAACATAAGTTATGCCTATGACATTTAATTCATTATTTCCTATACCTGAGTCTAATTCCGGATTTTTCAATCGGAAAGTTCGAAAACAACAAATGATGTGTCTTCAAATCCATGATATTACGTGGACTACCAGAGTCAAAAAATAACGTAAAGGATTTGTGTTCTAAATTTACAGCATATAAGGTTGGTCGTAACTCATTTTGGCTTATTATTGTATGAATTCGTTGCAAATCTACGGGAGCATGCACTGTTTTACTTAATTCGGCCGTGTGTTTCATAGGAAAATCTATTGTCTCACAATTATCTGATAAAACATTTAATTGATTATTCAATACTATTGATGTTGACATGAATGACCTTGACCCAACATCACTCTCTTCCCCTCTGGAGTTAACTATGTGGTATTTGCTTTGCTCTGCACATTCTGAAAATTAGTCTGACCTTCGAGGTCTGGTTTGACGACCCAGGCTCAACGATATTCGAAGAAGTGTTTGTTTGCTTTGGACTCTGAACTACATTGACATTTGGTTGTTCCTTCTTATTGTTAAAATGAGGATTTTTCTTTTTATTTCCATATGGAACTGACTGTGGAATTGACTGTGTATTTCTGGGATTCTGTTGTCTTACGCGAGTAACATTGACTGTATGAATGAGTTGCACTGTTATGAATCGAGCAGAATTTCGTTCTGCAGTCCGCGCTTAAGTGACCTTGACGTTTGCAATTATAACACGTCATTCCCGCTACTTGACTACTAACTACGTTCAATGTTTGTGGCTTTGTTTCATTCTTTGCAAAAACTTGAGTTAACACGGGATCGAGATCTGGACACTTGGACATGTGTTTCTTTATCTGTTTATATACATCCAATTCCGTACTCGCAGGCGTTAACTTCTTATCAAAACACCGCACTAAAGCTTCAAGCAACATAAGTGTCATGCAAGTTAAATACATTAATCGTAAAAAATCTTTCACGGAGATGTTATCCCTAGTAACCCAAGTGGAATTACCTAAAATGTCCTGATATTCATTAAGCCTATCAGCTATGAGAGCTGCTCTCTCAATAACATTAAGCCAATTCATAGGGGCTTGATTAAGTGTATTTCGTAACGTTAATACTACATCCAAGGCTTCCTCACCCCCATAGACCGCGCGTAACCTAACTTTGAAATCATCCCAGGTAACTGCTTCTTGAAATGAAACACCTCTTAAATATGCACTCGCATCCCCCTTAGAAAAATCTATAAAACTTTTAGCTTCTTGTAATTGTACAAAAGGGTCTACGATTTGTTTGGCATTTAAATGGGCATCGACGGATGAAATCCATGACTCCACATTTTGTGGCAAGAACCCATTGACCCGACCCTGAAAAGGAAGGATTGCTGACCTGGCATTTACAAGCGTCACAATTGGAGGAGGATTAGTCTGGCCTACGCCACTAGGTCCAGGGGTAGGGCTCACAGGGGGAGTCATGACTGCTGTATTTCTTTTCCTATCTCTTCGACCCCTTGCAATTCTATCAAAATATCTATATGAATACAGACGTCCACTGCGTAAACGCATATGTATAATAAAATTCCCCAAACAATGTTACTAATCCCAAGACATTTCCCGAGAATTTCTGAAAGAAAAAGGAATTAGCACAAAGAGAGAAAAAATTCTAGATGAGAATTCGGAGTTGAACACAGTTTCCTTTAATGAAAGGAAATAAAAGAATAGCAAATCACTCACCCCAGTAATAATCGACTAACGACTCGTGATAACTACACTTCACTGCCCAAACTGGAATGAATTCAAAAAATTGTACTTAGCTTATATATGGTTCTGTGTGATGTCGACACATCCTCTCTCTCTCTCTCTTGATGTTTTGTTAGCGATGTACCGTTCGAGTTTCTGTTGAATGTAGTGCTTCCTGGATATGTTTTGCAAACGTTGAACGTCAGTCCTTGGGTTTCCTAGGATGTTGATTGAAGATCCAGTTCATCGGTTTGTATTCATAACATTCATTAAATGTTATATATTTCGATGGACTATATTACTTAGTCAAAATTGTAGATACATGTAGATAACGTTGAGTTCTTGAAGATCTTTCTCTGGTTTTACAGCTTTTATTTTGAAGTCTTGAAGATCTTCCTCTAATTCTTAGAGTTTAATATTATAGTTACTTGAAGATCTTTCTCTGATTCGTAGAGTTTAACCGCTGCCACCATTTATAGGTGTGTTACCGCTGCCACCATTTATAAGTGTGCTACTTTTATAAGCACACATTGAGTATGTGTTGTTTAAGATATGTAAAGCTGGATAACGAAGTACATCTTATTAGCTTTAAAAGTATTTATTGTCTAAAAACAACAGAGTTAAACATCTCCATCATAGGAGGGAGCTGGTTTGGTCGGATGACCAATTCTGGTGAAGTATAGATATGAACTGATTAAATTATCGATATCACAGATATCGTATGCTTAGTTGATGTAGCAATTTTAACACAATCTCGGAAGACACCTGCATCCGGTGACGTCACAAACTTTCACACACTGATGCATTGGTGTTGACGTTTAAGAAAAATGTTACATTGCTGAGGCTGCATTGTGCATCCTGTTTATGATTTTAGTGACTACAGCAAATCCCACAGCTAGCATCTTCATCCAAAATGACATATTACGTCATGTGTTTTAAACATGTAATAACAATTATTTCACTTATTACACATACATATAAGCTTGTGTGAGTTTGTTCCTGTTTACTCTTAAATATATGATTAGTTGTCTTAACCACACCGTGCATTTTTGGACGAGACCAAAGATAGCACAAAACAGCAGAAAACTAATAATAAATAATGGTGATAATTGAATTTTTATGGAGCGACCCTGATAGGTCCCTCGTTGCTCGTTCCACAACATTGTGATTGTGGGCACACTACTAGATGAAGCTTAGTAGGTGCAAAGCGCTGCAATCTGCAGAAAATTCATTATCATTAGTTACCTCCTACATAGACAGCACAGCTTACATACTTTTACTTCTAACTTCTATGAACTTTCCAATATACTGTGCAACCTCTTTTGTTTGGGGTTTCTAAATTCCCTATGCCTGTGTTATTATTTCTATATTTTCTGAACTGAATACAGTTAAAACTATGCTCAGTAGTATCCTCTGTCTTCCTACACAACACACAAAGTCTATCCTTATCATTCCTGCTTCTATAATTTTCTTTTAATTTTAGCTTATTCAACCTTGTTTTCATAACTATTGCTGCTTGTGGAAAGTTTACTGTCGTTTACACTCGGGTACCCTTATAAAACAAAGGTAATCTAGTCTACACATGAGCGTGCTCGGTTCATGCGTCATCTATGGTAGGATTCTACAATCTGCCTGTCGTAACGCCACAAACAGAGATTTTGAAAGATATGATAGAATACGGAGAGGGAAACTCAAATAACTTTCACAAGAGACAATAAAGTAAACTGGAAAGAGTAGTTAAATCATATCTTGAATGAACTAAATAAAATACTAAATAAAAAAGGTGAAGACATTTCTTCACAAGAGTATCTTACTGTTAATTCATAAGACCTTGGTTGTTTATGCTTTCTTTCTCTTTATATATATATATATATATATATATATATATATATATATATATATATATATATATGTATGTATATATATATATATATATATATATATATATATATATATATATATATATATATATATATATTGTAAGGACACCGATCCCTTCATCGTACAGAAAATCGACAAACTACCTATTTATTTAAATTCTCTCTTTGCCACACTGTGGTTTCCTATGTATATATATTCCGCTCTACCAGAGCTACATTTTGATATATGTATCGTTTCATAACATGTTTCTGTTAACCCATAATTCATATATTTGTAAGTGTAAGAAAACACATATATTTTGGCGGGCACTTCAATCTGATCTGGCGCCAACGTCATCCTACCTTTCCGTCCGCACCTTGTAATATACTTCCGTGCGCATTCGAATAAAGTATCAGTTGATCTTGGTGACGCTTGTCTCACTGTCCTTACAACTGGTGACCCCGGAGTTGAAAGTAGCATCAGCGGTTTAGGCTTTGCCATTAACGGACTTATTACGGCCGTGCTACCTTCTACATACTCCGTTACCTTAGGCACGAGCCTGCCTTTGGTTCTCCCACACTTCGGTGAACGTAAGGCAGTAGGATGAGCTTAACCGACATATCAACTTCTCACCTCTTCGCCGACTTGTCGTCTGGCCACGATGCAGGAAGCAACACGCCCATCGCACCCAACGGCCTCGCCTCCACGCCCAAAGTCAAACTGCCGCCCTTTTCTCAACACAACACCGCTTCCTGGTTCCTGAGAGCGGACGTACTCTTCCACGTCACTAGACTCAGCGACTCCTGCGCCAAGGCCGACATCGTTCTCACCTCCATACCTGAAGCTTGGTTTCTGTATCCTCGATACTATTTCCAACCGTAGACTCACGGTGGACACCGGCGCAATGCAGTCAACGTTCCCTCCTTCGAAGTCCGACATAGACCGTGGTCCCGACAAAAACGTTCCCTCACTCATCGCCGCCAACGGATCTCCCATACGGTGCTATGGGATCAAGACCCTCAAGATATCTATCATGGGCCGTTCGTATTCTTGGCCCTTCGCTATCGCCGACGTCAATCGTCCCCTCCTCAGTGCGGATTTCCTCGCCCACCATGGACTCCTCGTCGATGTCGCTAACAGACGTCTCATCGACACGGGAACCTGCCAGTCCCGCGCCCTAGAACACGGCCCTGCAACAATGTCCGTATCCGCCGTAACGACGCACCCCTACGCCGACCTCCTACGAGAGTTTCCCGAGGTTTTCAAGCCCGAGCTTTGACACTCGCCAGGTTCCCCGTCCAAGCATGGTATCTACCACCACATCACAATGACAGGACCTCCCACTCACGCCAAATTCCGCCGCCTCCCGCCTCAGAAACTGAAGGATGCCAAACGCGCCTTCGAGGACATGGAACGCATGGGTATCTGTAAGAAAGCATCGAGCACCTGGGCATCACCCCTGCACATGGTTAAAAAGCCGGACGGGTCCTGGAGACCTTGCGGCGACTACAGGCGCCTCAACCTCATCACAACGCCCGATCATTACCCGCTGCCCAACATGCAGGACCTAACGAACGCGTTGCACGGCGCATTACCAAGATGGACCTCCTCAAGTCTTATTTCCAGGTCCCCGTATTCCCGGAAGATATCCCGAAAACTGCCATTGTAACGCCGTTCGGATCCTACACCTTCGCATACTCAACCTTCGGTCTACGCAACTCCGGGGCGACCTTCCAACGACTAATGGATAGCATTCTGGGTGACCTACCTTTCTGCGTCTGCTACGTCGACGACATCCTGATATCCTCGAAAACCAAGGAGGAACACCGGGGACACGTCCGCACCGTCCTAAAGCGCCTACAGGAGAACGGCCTAGTCGTACGCTTCGACAAATGCACGTTCGGTGCGGAGGGAGTGGCTTTCCTTGGTTACCGCGTATCCTCGCGCGGGGTAAAACCCATGACAACCAAGGTCGACGCCATCAGGAAGTTCCTAACGCCTACGACCATTCGCCAACTTCAGGAATTCTTGGGAATGGTCAATTACTACAGGCGCTTCATCCCCAACATCGCACAAACCCTGTCACCCCTCGACGACGTCCTGAAAGGAAAAGCAAAAAAACTCGAGTGGGGTTTGCCCCAGCAACAGGCATTCGCTCGGACGAAGAATGCCCTTGCGAATGCTACCACCCTGGCTCATTTCGACGACAACGCGCCCCTGCGACTAACGACCGACGCCAGCAACATCGCCTGTGGGGCTGTACTTGAGCAACTCGTCGATGGTTCTCCTCGACCGCTGGCATTCTTCAGCAAGAAATTGAAACCCGCCGAAACAAGATACAGCACCTTCGATAGGGAACTCCTCGCCGTCTACCTCGCCGTCCGCCACTTCAGGCACATCTTGGAGGGTACCCCCTTCACAATCGCGACGGACCATCAACCCCTCGTACACGCCTTCACGAAATCGACGGACGCATGGTCCTCCCGACAACAACGTCATCTCGCATCAATCGCCGAATTCGGGTGCACCATACGTTACGTCCCAGGAAAGAAAAACCCAGTCGCGGACGCCCTTTCAAGGATTGAAATTGACGCGATCCACCTGGGAATCGACTACGCCAATCTCGCAACCGAACAACGCACCGACCGAGAAGCACAGGATCACCTGACGGGGCCATCTGCGCTCAAGATAAGTGCGATTCCCCTCGGACCAGCAGGAGTAACTATTCTTTGCGACACCAGCACGGGCCGCCCACGTCCCTGGGTACCAGCCTCCTGCAGAAGGAAAATATTCGATATCATCCATGGACTTTCACACCCCTCAGGACGCACCACCGCTCACCTTCTGTCTGAAAAGTTTGTCTGGCCAGGGATAAAAAAGGATGCCCGGGAATGGGTGAAGTCATGCATCAACTGCCAGTCAAGCAAGGTCAGCCGTCACACCGAATCGGGGGTAGGCGATTTTCCCCAGCCAAAAAGACGTTTCGGCCATATACACATCGACGTCGTGGGACCATTGCCCCCTTCTGGATCCGCTCGCTACCTACTTACGATCATCGATCGCTCCACGAGGTGGTTGGAGGCATCACCAATGACCGAAGCTACGACTCAAGCATGCGCCGAAGCCCTCCTGTCAAGCTGGGTGAGCAGGTTTGGCGTTCCTGACGACATCACGACTGACAGAGGCCCCGCTTTCCTCTCAGAAATATGGCTCGCTTTGGCGAACCTGATGGGGACGACGCTCCACAGCACCACGGCATACAACCCCGCGGCAAACGGCATGGTCGAAAGAACTCACCGCGCCCTCAAGGCGTCCCTGATGGCGAGCTGCACCGACGGGGACTGGAAATCACGACTTCCTTGGGTACTCCTCGGCCTTCGCACCGCTCCTCGCGCAGACGGCGAACCTTCGCCCGCCGAAAAGGTTTACGGGGAAGCGCTCGCAGTTCCTGGCGAATTCCTTCCCTCATCAACCGACGACACGCAGCTGGATCACCTAAGGGACATCGCCAGGAAGTTCAGGCCGTGTCTCAAAACTTACCAAGACAGAACCAAGCACTTCAAGCCAAAAAGCCTGGATGACTGCAGGTACGTTTTCGTCTGTGTCGACGCTCATCGACAACCACTGACTAGACCTTATCGAGGTCCCTACCGGGTAATTAAAAAGACAACGAAAGCCTTCCTTCTCGACGTCCATGGCCAAGAGGACTGGGTCTCAATAGACCGCGTGAAACCAGCGTTTCTCGAAGGAAGCGACACCGCCTCCGCTGGACCTGGCAGATCCAGAGTTCCGCCTCAAAACAAGCCGCCCAACGAAAGAAAAATCATCAAACGACGACAAGAGGAAGAGATCCTTACACCGACCGCCAGCGCGCCCCTCCGTTCAAAAACAAGAGGAACCCTCCGACGCCCGAAAAGATATGAGGATTGATCATCAGCCTTCTACGCCGCCCGATGTCTTGGGGGGGGGGTGGAGTACTTGTAAGGACACCGATCCCTTCGTCGTCCAGAAAATCGACAAACTACCTATTTATTTAAATTCTCTTTTCGCCACACTGTGGTTTCCTATGTATATATATTCCGCTCTACCAGAACTACATTTTGATATATGTATCGTTTCATAACATGTTTCTGTTAACCCATAATTCATATATTTGTAAGTGTAAGAAAACACATATATTTTGGCGGGCATTTCAATCTGATTTGGCGCCAACGTCATCCTACCTTTCCGTCCGCACCTTGTAATATACTTCTGTGCACATCGAATAAAGTATCAGTTGATCTTGGTGACGCTTGTCTCACTGTATATATATATATATATATATATATATATATATGCATTATAAGTTTATCATTGGATGTATTATAATCCAGAAACATTTGCGGCTTGTTTATTCGGGGATCTGTGGCATGTATATGCCTACCCATGATCAACATTGTTTGGTTACCGAAATATTGAATGACCAAACTGCGTACGTGATACAGAGACGTAAAATAACGTGAATCATTTTACAGGGCAATTTGAATGCTAAATTCACCATATTACTTTACTTTTACTTTGGCAGCTGCTTTTCCGGTCCTAAAGCACTATACTGCTTTACTTTACTTTGATGGCTGCTTTTCTGGTCGCATACAGCAGGGGAACCCCCACTCTCTACAGGACCTCCACTGTTGTTTTACCTTGTTCGTTCAGAGTATTCAAAGTTTCATATCGCGTATTGTTCATTTACGCTTAAATCGTCACTGTCAAAGGACTCATGAAATAAGAAAGTCTTCAGTTTCCTCTTGAAAGCCTTAATGTCTTCAATCATTCGAAAGTTTCGTGGGAGCTTGTTATATAGTCTCGGGGCCGCATATTTAAAGGTTCTGGAGCCTAAAGTAGACATGTATCTAGGTTCCAACAGTTTGAAGCCATCTGTAACTAATCTCGTGTCGACATGATTTGTTGGCTGCGCAATATGTAGCAATTCTCTTAAGTATTTTGGACGCCCGGTTCTGATAATTTGGTGGGTTATTGTACATATTTTAAATTCAATTCTCGCTTTAATCGGCAGCCAGTGTAAAAATATATTAATATAGGGGTGATCCTTTCTCTAGGTGGGACACCTTTTATTAGTCTTGCTCCTCTGTTTATTATGTTTTGTAATTTCTTAAGTTGCACTTTTGGTAAATTGTGAGAGAGAGAGAGAGAGAGAGAGAGAGAGAGAGAGAGAGAGAGAGAGAGAGAGAGAGAGAGAGAGAGAGAGAGAGAATGTCAGGTTGTTGTAACTAGACCCACCTTTTACCAGACCTCTCTTTTTCTTATTGGCCCATATTCATATTGTGCGTAGGAGTTGAAGAGTATTTATACTTCGTAAATAATCCGAAAAGTGATAATTAAGGCAACACCCTTCTGTCCACCAAAAGAGAGAGAGAGAGAGAGAGAGAGAGAGAGAGAGAGAGAGAGAGAGAGAGAGAGAGAGAGAGAGAGAGAATATGGGACATAC
This sequence comes from Palaemon carinicauda, assembly GCF_036898095.1. Lineage (NCBI taxonomy): Eukaryota > Metazoa > Arthropoda > Malacostraca > Decapoda > Palaemonidae > Palaemon > Palaemon carinicauda. The sequence continues at coordinate 106,905,128 of NC_090728.1, forward strand.
GTGATAAGAGTAGGGGGATAAGATAATGAGGGAGTTAGGGGAAGTGGGAACTGTGACCTTGAGTCGTGTTGGGAAATAACACAGGGTGTTTTATTTATTGTTTATTGCATATATATGGCTTCATTCCGCCAGGGAATGGCGCTCTAGCCTCCGTGGGCATAACAAATGTACAATAAAAGTTGTACACAAGTATAATTACATATATGGATATATAATCACACACACTCAAACAACCCAACAATATATATTGCTAACTTTACATGTGTGCGTGCCGCCAGGGGTGCCGGAGTGACCTGGGTCGAACGCGGGGGAGGCCGGAGTGACCTGCGCCGGAAAAACTAGGGGCTGGAGTGACTAGGGCTGGAGTGACTGGTAATAACACAGTTTATCACAAGTTTCTTAACAGAATTTTCGTCCAGGTACTTTTTTATAAACGCAATATTTCTTAGATTATAACCAGCAGTTTTTATTACATTATTTATTTTGGCATTTAGAGACAGGTTACAGTCAAGAAATACACCTAGATCTCGAACTTTACTCTAACGGCACCGAGTCATTATCTATGTTCATTTGAATATCATGACACCTAAGTTTCTCACGCTGTTTCTCTTGCCCACCACTATGAATTCAGTTTTGTTCTCATTTAAGTTTAGTTGTTTAAATGTCATCCATTCTCTAACACTATCAAGTATTCGGTTTAGAGTTTCAGTAGTGCCATGCATATCATTTATGGAGAAGTAAAATTGTGTCACATGCAAATTGTTTAAACTTCACGCCATGCCTTTGTAGCATTTTCGATAGACCAACAGTATAGATGCAGAATAAGATTGTGCCAAGTACACTAAGATACTTTACATTTGAAATAGAATATCTGCGTAAAATTAATCATTCTGACTTCTCAAATTTTGAGGTCAAAGAAAACGGAGTCGTCCCCTATATGACCTTCAAGGATATGTTGAAAGAATCCTCCCTAGCAGTCAGTAGACTGGAGCTTCTTTTCGCCTAAATGTGAACTGTATATATTGAGTTAAATGCAATTTATTCTGATAATAGATTTCAATACAGTACGTATCCTCCAACCTCACACATTTTCATAGTCAACGTAATTGAACGTATTCGGACATGTGCCATCGTTGACACGACAGGAACTGTTCATTATCATATAATTGCGCAGAAAACAGCTCTCGTCGAATACAGTCTATGCTTCGATAACATATTCCCTACAATAGATAAAGATTTTAACTGATTAAATGCTATATTAGCTATTGAGGGTTTATTATCTCAAATCAAGTTATTGCTTAAGGTTATTTGTAGGCTTTTCTGCTTATTGATTAAATGAAATTTGTGGTTGGGGAGAGATACTCCGTAGTTATTTGAGAAGCTGAACGCAAACCAGCTGATCGTTGTGTACATTTCAAAGTGATAGTGAAGGTGTTGTGTTCTGACTTTTGAATGATATTCGCAGTGTTTTATCGCGTTGACAATTATTCTGGTGAGTAGAAAAGTACTGATATCTAATTGCAAAAGAGTATTATTTAAATTGTAAAGTTAAATGAGCTTTACTTTTTAATTGTATCGTATATAACCTAACAGTTCTTACCAGTGTCTCTCGAGTTACATGTATTGTATATTGCCCTAGACCTAACAATACCCAAGAAGTTTTGGTAAATATATGATACTTTAATTTCTAGCCAAATACATGGACCATATATTTTTCCTACTCACTATCTTGTGCTTTATGCATTTCTGACCATGATTATTGGGCAAACTACCGGTAATTATTAGTTTTTGGATCCCCTTATGTAAAGACAATTATGGAAGACCACAGTGGGAAACCGGGTTTTTCTTTGGTTGGGGAAATGGCCAAAACGTGTGATATGCAGTCATATTAATGGTCAAATACCTAATTCATGCACGACAACCAGTTGGAATAATATATGATTCATTAAGTGGCTGAAAATTAAAGTATCATAATTATCCATCATTCACTTCACGTCTGTCTAATGGTTTTTGCTCTGCCGTGGCTCGCTTAGCTCACAATCAAACATTAAGCGGGGTTCACACGGGCGAACAGCTCGTCGAGCCTGGTTCGACAACTCTGTGTTGAATTGATGCTCGAGCGGGTAAACGGGCTATTAGGTTGTCGAGCGCGCTCGTCGAACGGCTCGATGAAAGTCAGGCTCATCTTGACTTTTGTGGGCGGAGCTACATTGTTTGACGAGCGGTGTGAACGGGTGTCGAGCATCGAACCTCAGTTGTTATTCAAACCTGCTAGAGGAAACATCATCAAAGAAATGAATAATGGCTGCCATTAATGAAAGCAAGAATGAGAAGGAAGTCGTACTTTGATATCTTACATACATATCGGGCTCATCCAGCTTTATGGAAAGTTAAATCAAAAGACTATTCCAATAAAGTAGCCAGAAACAAAGGAATAGCGGCTCCGCATGAAATACTGAAAGAACTAATTTTAAAGCCTTAATTTTAAAACAATAAACAAGTTGGTGTGTGAAAATTTCTCTCTTTTTAGTAGCCAATCCTTCGTCCACTTTGATCTTTTTTTTTCCTTCTTAGTGCCACTGCTAAAGCAATGGCTATCAAATCGTCCTGGTCGAGAGACATGTTGACGTTGTTTTAGCATGAGGCACACTGAGGTTCGATGTACTGTCTGAAAGCTCTTCGAGCCGTTCTACAAGTAGGTTCCACAACCGGGCTCGGCGAGCTGTTCGGCCGTGTAAACCCTCCTTTACATCACTGCTCCTATGTTCTGGTAAGCAGTACATGTTGAGCCACGCTCGCACACCCCATGGGTCATTATTTTGGGGTTATCTTTTACTTTCACATCAGCAACAATAGCTATGGTATACTGAACGGAGAGCATTATCATTATAATCAACTGCCAAAATAAATTAAATTACACTAAATTTCGAAATAATTCACTCGGAATAGATTGTACTTCCCTCTTGGAGATGTCTGGAAAAAAAATGTTGGTTTGTAGAACAACATGCGGGAACTTGTGCATAAACATTTAGAAGCTTGTAATTGATTAAAAAAAGCCAGGTAAGGATTTCATAATACAAAAAACAGAACAGCTGGCAAAAGCGAATGCAAGTAAGGCGTGCGCAATAACTCATGCCATCAGTCTCCCCAATGTAAGCAATAGAGTTAGAGTAAGAATTTGCCTTCAGATTTTATTCAACTGATACGCAAATTATTATGCTCCAGCCTCCATTTAACATATAGAGAAAAATGCCAAACTAGCCAATACTCGTCCATTTCTCAATGTTAATTCCAGTTTTGCTATAAATTAAAGTACTGTATCATGTAGTAACTAGTGTTGTTCCATTTCTTCTAATGATTAACATCGTAATACATGGGATTTTAAAAACTGAAACGTACGTCATGGTTACATCTGCCCTGATTATTTCTTTGCACCATATATGGTATAGCTTTTTGTGTAAATCTTTACCTGGTTCCTGTCATGAGTTAACATTGAATCTTCCTGTTCCCACTAACCCACCCTACAATGGTGTACCCTCGCACTTTGGCTGACTTCACCCCATATGACTTCCCATTTACATAAGGTAGTCTTAGGAGACTATGTTTCTGCTTATAGCATAGTAAAGTATCCCAACACCACACAGGAAAAAGTTATACTAATATTTGTCTCAAAAATGAACACGTACTGTAATTCTTAGAAAAGCTATGCCTAAAGCATACATTATTTGTTCCCATACTAACAAACCTTCCATTATTTATGTGGATATTCCTTCAGTGGCAGCTGGAGGTAGCCATTAGACTTTAATTGCGAGGTGGCAACCCTGCCTAACCGCTTGAGTGGGTTGGCTGGGGGTTACCCAGAAGTCTCTATATATACTCTCGGAGCGAAGAGAGATGTCACTTTTCCGTTTGGCTCATTAGAGATCGGACGTGTCTGCTCTCCTCCTGACTGACATTGGACTTTTTGATTTTAGCATTCTCTTTACAGGTGTGCGTGTGTTCTTGTGCAATCGCCTTCACCATGCGAACGTGTCCGGGGCAAGAGGGTGTCGTCGTTAGAGACCGACCTGCACTCTCTGTGTCCTAAGTACCGAGGGCATCGATGCGAGCAGTGTTTGCCCTCCGTAGAGTGTAGGGAGTGGTCTACCTCCGAGTGGGAGGAGTTTGGGTGGCATAGGATGAAGAAGACTAAGGGCGATCGTTCTCCGTGAGGAACAGAGTCGGCCCCCAGTGGTGGGCCCATCCGCGTTCTTCTACTCACACCCACAAATCTCTCTCAAAAGCTCCTTCTTGCGCGCGCTCTCACGAGGGACGCTAGAGTTGGACTGCAGATCGATTAACTCCTTGGCAACCAAGGGGTACTTGGGGGGGTTGTTGCTTCCCCTAGAGGAGCAACTTCTCCTCCAGCCACTGGCAAGCCTTTCTCCCTTTCAGATCTGCTGAAGTTTTGGTCGTCCTAAGGGATTTTGGGACCCCCTTCGAAGGAGGAGCTGCTGCGCCTTCTTCAGCGTGGTGCTAGGAGGGTCCGTTGTCCTGAGCCCTCGGGATCTGTGCGAGGTCCATCTGTTGCCTTCCCCTGGCCCTTCCACTCGTGGACTAGGTGATCGGGCGCATTCGCCTCTCCAACGACCCCCTGCTGACGACGAACCCTCTCTCCATCCTGGGACCTTGTCGTCCCTTAACCCTCAACCCTCAGTTTCTTCCCACAGGAACTATCAGGTTGCAGGTGACGATCTTCCTGAGCATCGCCATCGCCTCGCCCTTTCGAACTTTCTTCCCCTGATTGCCATTCCCAACGATTGGAAGATCGTATGGATACTGTAGTCGGTCATCACGATCCGAGCGGTCTTCATCTAGAAGATGCTCACTTTCTAGAGCTCCGTACTCACGAGAGCCTAGGTCTCAACGCTCTTCTCAGAGGTGTTCCTCTTCACGAGGACGAGTTGTGTGATCGCGTTCTTCATGATCATGAGCAAAGTCTAGAGCTAGGTCCAGACGTTCGCGTTCTAGAATGCTACGATCTAGATCACGAGGACGGTACTCGCGCTCGCAAGGAAGACGCTTACGTTCACAAGGGTATTGTTCACGAGAACGATGTTGTCGTTCGCGAGATAGGCACTCACGGCGTTCTCGTTGTTCTCGAATGAGAACTAGAAGTTCCTGTTCATGAACATCACGATCACAAAGCGCGCGTTCGCGATCAAGGTCTAGGCGTTCTTTGTCTAGAGGCAGAAGTATGTATACTCGCAGTCCATCATTGCGTAGCCCCTCAACCAGACCTTCCAAATGACCTCGGACCAAACCTGATGATGAGAACAACTCCTCAGACAGGCATCCAGCTAAACCCTCAGTGCCTTTCACAACATGGGGGCTATTAGCGAAGCGTTCGCCTACCCAATGCTTTGAAACGTGTCCCGCTGTGACGCATTCTCCATCTAGAGTACAGTAGTCCCTACTCGTAGTCCTCCTCTGGTGACTTCGTCGGACGTAGGTGCTCCTCTGGGGCAGTAGGAAGGTGTTAGACCTTCCTCTTCCTCTGTGGTTCCTAATGCTCCTCTTGTGAGCACTTCTGTTTGTGAATCGCGTTCGTTGACCGTTGACGCTTTAAGTTCGTGATTTTGCGCGTGAATCTTGCGATTTCACGAGCAATTCGCGAATAGATGTGTCGAAATCACAAGCAAGTGCGGATCCAACACCTTCGTCTCTCCCTTCTGCGTCCTCCACCTCAAACGGAAGACCGACACCCTTCCAGAAGGGTTCAAGGAGCCTCCTAATAGGTTCGCAAATGTGCATGTTATAATATTGTTTTGTCCTTTTGCTCTTTCATACCTCACTCTGAATCGTTTGTCTGGTGATCTTTTCATACTTTGTTTACTTACCTGATGGAGCGACAGTCAAAGCAACTTATCAAGTAATTCTCTGTTTCTTTTGTATTTCCTTTTGTTTATTCCATTTTTATCTATTTGGTTTATTTAGATTTACTTTGAGGATCTAACATAGTTTGTATTACAATTATTATGGGGTCTGCTAATTATGTTCACGGTTGTTTCAGGGAATAATCTACTGAAGTTTAAGTTGAATAAAGCTTGGGTAGCAGCAGCCAAGTCTTTTAATGTCACAACAATTTATTCAACTTAAACTATGGAGAAACTATTGAAGCCTGCCCGTTTGGATCTGGACCCTAGCCTCCCTTCTGCAGCAAAGGAATGGCGGCATTGGCGCAAGACGTTTTCCAACTTTATTCAAGAATGTGGTGAAAGGGCACAAAATAGATTAAGGACACTCGTGAACTATGTCAGTCATAATGTGTATGAATACATTGAGGAGTGTGTGGATTATGATACTGCCATTTCCACGTTGGAAAAGTTATATGTTAAGGCACCTAATGAAATATACACCAGACATTTACTTGCTACTCGCCAACAAAAGGCAGGGGGAACTTTGGATGAGTTTCTGAGAGAATTGCATAAACTAGGTAAGGACTGTAATTTAAAGTCAGTTAGTGCAGAACAATACAGAGAGGAGTTGATCAGGGATGCTTTTATAAATGGCCTGGCCTTACCTATGATTCGGCAACATCTTCTCGAAAATAAAACTCTAGACTTACAGGCAGCTTATGACCAGGCTTACTCTTTAGACCTAGCCCAACGTAATGCTAGTTTGTTCCGTAACCGAAATACAAACCACGCTATTTACATTGGGTTTACCTTTCGGCGTAGCTGAAATGGCGAGCCATTAGAATTTAACGAGGGTGTATTACCCCGCGCTAGTTAGCAGGGGGGTAGGGGAGTGGTAGCTAGCTACCCCTCCCCCCTCACACACCGGTGAACTGCTTCACTTCACTTTTGGCTCGGACAATGGACAGACGTCTCTGTCTTTGTCCTCGCTTGGCAGCCATTGTTTGTTTGTCTTTACTTAATCACTTACTTTTCTTTTACTCAATATATATGTAAACATTTTTTTGTGTTTATGTATATATTTGAGTATAGAAATCAGTAAGTTTCCTTTTCAGAGTTTGTGCTTGTGTGTGTAGTGTACGATATCTCAGTGGAGCCCTCGGCAGTTAGGCCTCCAGGGTGTAATTTCATGGGTCGCGATCGAGTTTGACTACGGTCTTTCTCTCTCTCTCTCTTTGAGGTCGTTCACCCTTTTACTACGTTACTTTTACTACGTCTGAGTAGCTTCCTTCCCGTGTGGGTGGGGTTGCTACGTCGTACGTTTTGTCTCAATTAGTTTATGAATCTAATCGTATTTGTTGATTTTTCAGCTTTGTAGAACGATTCCTTTCGGGGTTTTTGTTTTTTCTTTAGTGTTCATTCATTTTTAAATTACATAATTATATAGTTACATAATTATAATTGTTATAATTCTGTTTTGGTTACAGCTCTCCTTCCGTGAGTGTAAGTGGTTGTGAGGGCACGTGCCTGTTGTGTAATTCTTGTGTTCCTTTCCCTCGGGATTCCTCTTCGGAGCCTTCCTGGGGGAATGAATGTTAACTAATGATTTTTGTTTTTATTTTTCACAGTTACCGATCTAGTTCGTTTCTGTAATGGGACAACGGAGTGAGCTGTCTTGTTGAGGCCTGGGGATTCGGCTGTTGCTGCCTCCCCTATAGATCTTCGTCAGGGGCGTGTCTCCTTCTCCTGGAAGTACTCCCGTGATGATTGACAGCTCTCCAGTTCATTTTAGAACACGCAGGAGGCTCGCCTCCTTGGGTGGGTAACTTTCCTTCTGAGGGAAGTTTTCCTGTCCAGGCTTGAGTTTTTCCCCTTTGGGGGGGTTCTTCTCTTGCCTTTTTTTCTTGCGACTATGCTCTTGGTGCTGAGTGGTCGCACCTGCAGTTACGCTCAAGGGGCTGGGCAACTGCAAGAGCCCCTCTTCGGAGGATTGCTCTTTTTAGGTCACTGGCTGACCCGTCTCTTCTACGAAGTGTTTTTCTTTCGTTCGCAAGAGAGTACACTCATAGAGACTCCTCTTCGGAGGACTCTTCTGCTGTTGTTGCTGTTGGCCGTCTTCGCCGTAAGGCTCACCGTCCGCTACGTTGTAAGGGCCTCCCATCTCCCTATAAGGGTGCTAAGAGGCGCCTTTTTGAATCTCTGTATGCAGCCTACAGCTCCATCCTCTTTAGATCTCTCCGGGGATCGATCTCCAACGCCTTCTTGACCTTCCGCCCCTGGTGCAGATGGACAGCAGTCTGACCTCGTCTTCCGACGGACAACGGTCCCTTCGGGGCAAAGGGTTGCCTCCCACGGGGGTGCTTCCCTTGCGTGTCAGGGTTCCCCTGCGTGGCCTTCTGCAGTGTTCTCTCCTGCTCAGTGTTAGCGCACAGGCGCTCTCCTGCTCATCAGCGTTTTCCTGATCGCTAGCGCTCTCCTGTTCGCCAGCGCTCTCCTGTTCGTTAGCGCTCTCCTGATGATCGTCGCTGCTGTTCCTGTTGGTTCCTGATACGCGCCCTGTGCGCCCACGTTCGTCCGCGCAATCTAGAACTTCGGTTCAGGTCTTGGACAAGGTCTCTTCTTCTACGCACAGGATTCCACACGTTGTATTCTGCTCGCCAGCGACCACAGACGCATCAACGTTCGCCTGCTCGTTAGCGATCTCCTGTGCGTCAATGATCGCCATCGATCTGCCACGCGTGTCAGGTCCCCTGGACACCATCAGTAGCGATCTAGCGCTCGCCTGCTGTGGACGATCTCCGGTAGCTGAATCTTGCCGTAGATCTTCCTCCTGCTTGCCAGCGCTCACCTTTACTTCTGTTCTTCTGTGCGCCAGCTTTCTTCGATCGCCAGCGCACATCTGCGCGCCCTTTCCTGCCACGCACCAATGGGCGCCAACGGTTTTTCCTGACGGTCCAGGATCGCCTGATTGACAGCTCGCTTCAGCGCTCACCTTCCTGATGCACCTGCGCGCCTTCTGTTTAGTGCGATGCGCGCTAACCATCCCTAGTCTGTTACGCGTTAGCGATCGCCTACGTGCCCGCGCGATTCTTCGCCTGCGCGCTAGTGTTTTGTTAACGCCCCACCGCTCGCCAACGCGCCTTCACTCGTCTACGGGCCATCGCTCCCCAAGACGCGCCATCGCCCGCCTACGCGCCATCGGTCTCCCGACCGCCTGCGCTCACCCGCGCGCCCACGTGCCTGCGCGACCACACGCCCACGTGCCTGCGCGACCACACGCCCACGTGCCTGCGCGACCACACGCCCACGTGCCTGCGCGACCACACGCCCACGTGCCTGCGCGACCACACGCCCATGTGCCCGCGCACATGCGCTCCAATGTTCGCCCGCGCGCGAACCAACAGTATTCCATCGCGCGGACCAACGGTGTTCCATCGCGCGAACCAACGGTGTTCCGTCGCGCGAACCGACGGTGTTCCATCGTGCGAACCGACGGTGTTCCATCGCGCGAGCCTACAGTGTTCCATCGCGCGAACGTCGGCTCGATTCCTGCAGTATCCATTGCTCGCCTACAGGTCATGGCTCGCCTGTGAACTTTCGGATTCCGACCACCTGCTCTCGCCCTTCCTACCACGCTCGCCCTCCTTCTGCGCTCCCTCACGCACTTTCGTCTGCGCGCCCGCGCATGGGCGCTTCCACGTTCGGCCACACGCAAACCATTGATTTACCATCGCTCGAGCGCCAGGGCGATTGCGACCGCGATTCCCGTCGGGGTTTCGCAACATGGCCAGCCTGGCGAGTCTTTTTGAGCGTATTTCCAGAACACGGTCTTCACCCCGTAAACGCAAAGCATGGCACATGCAAGAGCAGGAAGAATCTTCAGGGAGGTCTGAGCAACATTCTTCTTTCCAGAACCTGGGTTAGCCCTTCCTCGTCATTCCCTGAAAGGGTCTTGCCAGGGAGCTTTCTGTTCGAGATTTCTCCGTCGGGCAAGGGGTGACTGGTTTAGCCCTTCCTCTTCTCCATCTCATGGAAGGGGCTTACCAGGTCCTTTCCCTCCTCGGTTACGACCCGAGGTTTTGTACAAGGAAGCTCCAGGAAGATCATGGGTACTTTCCTCCTCACGGGCTCAAGCACCTTGGCGTTTCGTCGCCAAGTTTCGAACTTGCGGGCAAGCTCGATGTTGGACCATCTAGACGCAGTGACCGAGGGCTTCCTCTCGGGTGTCTCATCCGTGGATGTCGACAAGCTCAGACACTCTTCCATCCTTGGGAAGAGCTTGTTGGTGCCCAAGGACAGAGACATGGACAGCGGTTGTGCGGAGGAAGTCGACTTCCGTTTTCACTCCTCCAAGGCGCTTTCTTCCAGACCCTGCAGGCCTTCAGCCTCGTTGGCCTAAGTTATCGGAGCGGCTACGGCAGCTAAGACAAGGTGTCCAATAGCAGTCCCCTCCTGTCAGGGACAGGTAGCACGGGAGGCTCTCCCGGGGGGGCATAATCCTAGAGGGAGCGGCAGAGTTCACAAACTCAGGAATAGCAACCCCCCCTTGCAGGTCTCACGCTGGGAGGATGCCTAAGGTTACTCATCCGGACAACAGCTTCCCGATGCCGATTCCTGCACGATCTCCGTGATCAGCCAAGGATATCGCGCCTTGCCCTTCTCTGTCAGCGAATTCAGTGTCACTGAACCTCTATGCCATGGGGTCGGCAAGAGTTTTGCCCGTTTGGGCAGAATGATCCATGCCTTAGGAGAAGGTCCTCCATAGGGTCGTCGACGGCTTCACCCCCCGGCTTCTTCAGTCGATCCTTTCTTGTAGGAAAGCATCTGAGACGGGAATTCCGTCGTCGACCTCTCAGCTCTGATCAAGTTTGTCGAACAAACTTGTCCAGCGTGGAACAGCAGAATCGATCAGACTGGTAACGAGGCGGCTGGACTCCTTAGGCCCTGGATCGGAAGGACGGGTACTTCCTGTTTCCATTCCATCCATCTTCCAGGAAGCTCTTGGAATTCAGCCTAGACTTAAGATGCGGTGTGGCGATCCCACCGCTGCATCGCAGGTTTTCCCCAGAGAACTCTCCCTGCTTTCCTCATGGCCGCTCAGGAGCAGGCTTCCGCCTCCTTCGCCTTTTGGAGGTCTGGTCAACTCCGGTAGGCTCGGGTTCGACCTTCTTCAACGCCGGGACAAGCTTCTGGGTCCTCACCATGAGTGAGGGATCATGGTAATTTGCTAGGAGCCTTCTCTACTTCTGCCTCAACATCTGGAGTATATAGCCATAATATTGAGTCAACGGCCTTACCACGTTGGAAACACCGCTTCTCGTCCGTTCAGCGAAGTTAAGCAACGTTGGGTCTGGTCAGTACTTGGATGGGTGACCGCCTGGGGACGCCAGATGCTGTTGCCTTCTTCTCCGAGCCTTCCCTTCAGTTGACTGTGACAAGGCTGAGGAGATTCGCAGTACCTGTTCTCAGTCAAGCAGAGCTTTCAGCCCTACCTTGGAACGTTTCCTGGGTCTCTTTTCCTCATTGACCTGTCTAAAGTCCAGAACGGTCGTCTCAGGATAAGTTCCCTGTGGGGCGCCCAAGTTCCGGTGGTATCAAAGCAACGATTAATCGGACTTTCTGGCCCCTATGGGACCAGCGGAACGTTTAGACCTGCAATGGGTGTTGACCTATGGAACCTCTTGATGGGAGTGGATATTCTCGTCCATTCCCCACATTTTGATGCTGTTCTCGCACTCGTCAAAGAAAAGGGGGGGGGGGGCATGTTCCGGTTCAGGCCTATGGTCAGGACCTGAAGGATACCTCTCCATCATTCAGGCAGGCTTAGGGGCCGTAGTCTGGCCCCTCTACAAATCCTACAGTTCCTGCCGAGTCACTCCGTGCGCGACGACTTCATGGTACTGGTGTATTCCAACCAGCAAGGGACGCATTTTCATACCTTCGCATCTTGCAGTAGAGATACTGAGAGGATCCGAGGTCCTCTCAATACCACTATCGGCTCGCTCATTCTGGGCAGAGGAATGTTCTCTCTGACTATCTGAGCAGAGCCTCGCAGATAGAGGGTACCTGGGGGTCTTTGGCCTTTAGTAACCAGCAAGTCCTGGCCGGGGGGACCTGATCGCGACAGCCTGGAATTTCAAGCTCCCGCTATTCTTCCCCCCCGTCTCAGACCCCAAGACTCTTTGGCAAGATGCTTTCCGGTGATGGTGGGACAACATTGACGCCTGCGTCTGTTGTCTGTTGAGAATGGGTCTCAACAAGACCAGGTTGTCTGTCAACCTTTCGATGGCCCTGAGAGCTCCACTGTGACTATACGTGGAACGGTTTCTGGACCCTCTGCTTCCCCTGACGGAACTCCCGGGAGAGCTTCTCCCATGGCACAGGCTACTCAAACAACCACACTACAATATCTTTCACGAGCCGTGGCATCGCTTCGGCTTCACGCCTGGAGACACTACGCCGCCTCCTCAAGAAGAGACAACCCGCTACAGTCGCGGAGCGGAGGTCGCGTCACCTGCGATAGTCATCCACAGGGGTCTACCAGGCGAAGTGGAGAGTCTTCTGTGGTTGGTGTCGTGGGAGAGATACCTCTTCCCTTGAGGCCTCTTCTCCAGCAATAACTGACTTATTGCTTTTCGGCGTGAGGAAACTCCTTTCCGCTCTCGGCAGTGAAGCCTGTCGCTCAGCCTTTCCCTGGCCTTCAGGCTGAAAGGAATAGACTTTTTCCTTCCCGCTGGACCTTTCTTCGCTCATGCGAAATTGCGAACGTCCCTGCCCCCAGTCGTAGTGAGACCTCCTCCATGGAGCATGGTTCGGACTTTTTAGTCCCTTAAGAGATCTTCTCAAGAACCATTACGTCAGGCCTCTGATCGTATTCCGTCTTGGGGGACGGTGCTCCTGCTCACTCTGGCCTCGGCCAGTGTGTAAGCAATCTTCTTGGTCTCGTACGACTCCGCCCTTTCTAAGGAATAGGGGAAGGCAACATTCAGGTTTGCCTATGAGTTGTTTGCTAGACTCAGGATCTTGGGGTCCCGGCCCTTCGGTCCAATTCCTTCAAGATTTCGAGTCACCATTCTGTATCAGATGACCCAAACCTTCTCCTTCTTGCCAGTAAAGGAATCGAGGGGTTATCTTTGGGAACAGCTGCAGTTTGTCCTCACGTACAGCCGGGTTGGGAGCACAGGAAGGACACAGGGGAGAGTCCCCAGTATACCTCTTCAGCTCGGACTCAAGGACATTCATCTCGACCTGAATCCAGACCCTCCCCCGTCACGTCGCCCTACAGCACGATGTCAGATACATCGCAAAGTCCCTCGCCTTCGAGTAGTACTACAGTACTCTGCGACGCAGGTGCTACAAGCTGGAGTCTGGAAGTGTCTAATGACCTTCGCAGCCTGCTTCCTGCAGGACGTGACCCACAGGAGTATCGATACGTTTCTATCGCTCTGTGGTGGCTACACAACAGCTGGTCTAATCTCAGGCTCCTTTTTGGACAGGTAGCAGAATGTTGAGGGCATTGTTATCAGGTTTTAGTCTGCATGAACGAAAGAAGTATGTCTGGCCCTTACTTCTTTCTTCATCGTCCCCTCTACTGGGGGAGCAGCATCCTGGTCTCTGCATAGCTGACCTCAAACCTCTGCAGGTAAACCATGCTTCCTTGTGTTCCGAGTACTGAGTCAATACTGTCGCGTCCCCCATACCCTGACGAGGTGGTATTAGGAACGTCCTAACCCAGAGTTCCTTCTGGAACTCCAGGTCAACTGCCTAGGACGGGTCACACTTCTTCCTTCACACACAAGCTTATGTAGGCCACACGTTTCCTTGCGGAGCAAGGAACTTGTGAGGTGCAGGGACTCCTTTTCTCGAGTGCGTCTCACTCGTATTCTGAGTCCCGTGGTAAAGCCAAAGCCAGTATGGCTGGGGACTTTCCACCCTTCCTAAGGGGTAAGTCACCCAATGTAAATAGCGTGGTTTGTATTTCGGTTATGGAACAAATAACAAATTCAGAGATAATTTTATTTTTCCTAACCATACAAACCTTAGCTATTTACACATATTTGCCTGCCAGCCCTGTCCCCCAAGACAAGTCCTACCTCTAAGTGAAGTGAAGCAGTGTGTGAGGGGGGGAGGGGTAGCTAGCTACCACTCCCCTACCCCCCTTCTAACTAGCGCGGGGGTAATACACCCTCGTTGAATTTTAATGGCTCGCCATTTCAGCTACGCCGAAAGGTAAACCCAATGTAAATAGCTAAGGTTTGTATGGTTGAGAAAAATACAAATTATCTCCGAATTTGTCATTTTTACAGTCACATGCTTCCTCATGTTGGGCATACTGCTGCTGTGGTTACATCGGATCATGCACTTATTACAGGTGATCATGTGAAGAGTGGACCAACGTCTGAGAGCTGAGAGGTAACTGCTGGAACTCAAGTATTAGCGACTACTCTGTCCATGAAGAGAAAGTGCTTTTTTTGTGGAGGTCCCTATCATATTCGTGCACACTGTCCAGCTTGGGATTCCATTTGCAATAAATGTGGCAAGAAGGGGCACTTTGCAAAAGTGTGCCTGTCTAAATCTACCTATGGAGGTAAATCTACAACAGCTACAGTATCTGATCCCTCACATTCATCTGTTCTTGCGGCTAATGCTGGTACCTCTTTTCCTCAGAGCCTCTATCGGGCAGCTACCTCAACAACAATTAAAGGACGGAAGTTGACAGCCCTTGTCGACTCGTGCAGTGATGACAGTTATATAGATGAAGATATAGCGTGGGAATTAAAGCTACCAATACATCCCACTGATAAAGACGTCGCTTTAGCACAGAAATCTTTGCATACAAACTTTCCAGGTTATGTCAATGTAGACTTGACTCTTCATCTTAATGGAGAAACTTATCCATCCACGCGTCTAGCAGTAATGAAGGATTTATGTTCAGGAGTATTACTTGGTCAGGACTTCCAAGAGCAGCATCAGAAAGTGTCTATTGAATACGGTGGGCCGAAACCAGCGCTCAACTTATCTGGTGCTAACCCCTACTGTTCGTTGGCAGCCGCTGCTGTGGATGAGCCTTCTATCTTCCAACATTTGTTACCTAATTGTAAGCCTATTGTCACTAAATCAAGACATTACTGTAAAGATGACAAAGAATTCATTGTAGAGGAGACTAGTCGTCTCTTGGCTGAGGGTGTTATTGAGGATAGCATATCACCATGGAGAGCTCAAGTTGTGGTGGTTAAGGATTCCTTTAATCGGCATAAGAAAAGGATGTGTGTTGATTATTCGCAAACTATAAATCTGTTTACAGAACTGGATGCTTATCCATTACCAAGGATTGACACTATGGTTAATGAACTCTCAACATATTGCATATTTTCGACTTTTGACTTGAAAAGCGCTTACCACCAAGTCCCACTAAAGGAAGCAGACAAGAAGTATACAGCTTTTGAAGCCAACGGACGCTTGTACCAGTTCTGTAGAGTACCTTTCGGAGTTACCAATGGAGTTGCAGCTTTCCAACGAACTATGGATAAGTTGGTAAAAGAAGAAAACTTACAAGGTGCTTTCCCATATTTGGACAATATCACTATTGCTGGATACACTCAAGAACATGATCAGAACGTGCAGCGCTTTCTTGAGGTCATCAACAAGAGGAACCTAACTCTCAATGCTACTAAAACTATTGAATCTGTGCATACCATTAACATTCTTGGCTACTGTGTGGGGAATGGTGTAATAAAGCCTGACATGGAAAGACTCCGGCCTCTACAAGAACTACCACCTCCCACTAGTCAAGGATCTTTAAAGAGGGCAATGGGTATGTTTGCTTATTATGCTAAATGGATACAGAATTTTTCTGCTAAGATTCAACCACTGGCAAGAGTAAAGAAATTTCCTTTAGATGAAGAAGCTTTGCAGGCTTTCGAACTACTCAAACAAGAACTTGAAGGAGCAACGCTACACTCTGTGGATGAAAATTTGCCTTTTGAGGTCGAATGTGATGCCTCGGAAGTAGCAGTCTCAGCAGTACTCAACCAGAATGGCAGGGCTGTGGCCTTCATGTCTAGGACTTTACAAGGAAGTGAAATTCACTATCACATTGTAGAGAAGGAAGCCATGGCTATCGTGGAGGCTGTACGTAAGTGAAGTCATTTTCTTGCTAGACAACACTTTGATCTTGTTACAGACCAGCATTCTGTGGCCTTCATGTTTGATAACAGGAAACGCACTAAAGTTAAGAATAATAAGATTCAGGAATGGCGGATGGAACTCGCAGCCTTCAGTTATACAGTACATTATCGCCCCGGTAAAGAGAATGTGGTTCCTGATGCCTTCACCCGAGCTTTTTGCGGTTCCGTGGTTTCTACGTCATCTACCCTCACTGAACTACATGGGAATCTGTGCCATCCAGGAGTGACTCGCTTGTTGCACTTTGTGAGATCAAAAAATCTTCTTTTTTCCACTGAGGAGGTTAAGAAGGTCTGTGCTTCTTGCAGGATATGTGCAGAATTGAAACCAAGATTCTACAAATTCCAAGAAGGAACACTCATCAAGGCGACACAACCAATGGAGAGATTAAGCATTGACTTTAAAGGACCAGTTCCGACGGCCTCGCGCAACCCCTATCTACTTATTGTGGTTGATGAATATTCTCGTTTTCCTTTCGCTTTTCCGTGTCCCAACATGAACACAACTACAGTGATTAAGTGCTTAGAACAAATATTCAGCCTGTGTGGGATGCCTCAGTACATACATTCGGATCAAGGAACCTCATTCGTGTCTAGGGAGCTCAAAACCTATCTCGCACAGAAGGGAGTTGCAACAAGTCGAACTACCCCTTTTCATCCAATCGGTAATGGGCAAGTGGAGCGGCTCAATGGTACTGTATTGAAGGCAATCCAGTTGGCACTCAGGTCTCAAAATCTTCCCGATCAGCACTGGGAATTAGTACTCACTGATGTGATACATTCACTTAGATCCCTTCTGTCGACAGCAACTAATGTCACACCCCATGAACGCTTTTTTGGATTTCCGCGCCGCTCATCCTCGGGGAGCTCTCTGCCTTCGTGGCTTATGTCGTCAGGACCGGTATTATTGAGGAAGTTTGTCAGAACAAGCAAAAATGAACCCCTAGTGGATGAAGTTGAACTATTATCTGCTAACCCAACATATGCTAACATTAGACGTCCCAGCAGACAAGAGTCAACGGTTTCCTTACGTGACTTGGCCCCATGCCCTAGAGATAATTCTGTTTCTGAAAATCAAGAACTACCTTCTGTTTCATTGTCACCAGAGGCCATACCATCTCAACCTCCAGTGTTACCCACAACAACCCATCAAGAGTTTCCAGAAGGTATGAGACTTCACCCAGAAGCTGAAATTAGAACAGAGAATGCATCACCTCCAGTACGTAGATCAACCTGGGTGTCAAGGGCTCCGAACCGATATGGGTGGGATTGATTACTTATGAAGTGATGTAACCAATTTTATATCTAGAGGGGAAGAATGTTATAATATTGTTTTGTCCTTTTGCTCTTTCATACCTTACTCTGAATCGTTTGTCTGGTGATCTTTTCATACTTTGTTTACTTACCTGATGGAGGGACAGTCAAAGCAACTTATCAAGTAATTCTCTGTTTCTTTTGTATTTCCTTTTGTTTATTCCATTTTTATCTATTTGGTTTAATTAGATTTACTTTGAGGATCTAACATAGTTTGTATTACAATTATTATGGGGTCTGCTAATTATGTTCATGGTTGTTTCAGGGAATAATCTACTGAAGTTTAAGTTGAATAAAGCTTGGGTAGCAGCAGCCAAGTCTTTTAATATCACAACAGTGCACATTAGCCCGGACCTTCCTCCGTGTCCGAAGAAACGTGTTCCACTGCCTCAGAGGTTATCTCCTCCATCTACTGGCAATCCTTCTGGAGTTCCTTCCAAAGGTAACTCTTCTAGGGACCTCCAGGGTGTACCTAGGGGTTCAAAGCTTCCTCCATGGGCGTCAACTTTCATGCCCACCATCCTTAAGGCTCTGAATGTGGCTCCTCCACCGCCACAACCCCCGACTGTTACAGTTAGGGCAACCCTTAGAATCCCTCTGGAACCCTCGTCAAGCTCGTCAGTTGGGAGTCAAGACCTTAGAAGGAGGTTGATGGCAGACAGAGTGCGCAGATCACCTCCACCCTGATCGTGTGCTGAAGGCCATGCCCCTTCTGATTCTTATATGGCCAACTTACCTTTCACGTCTGTGAAAGCAAAGGAAGTCGTAACCATGAAGCAATGAGGCAGAAGAGATGGATGAGAGGCGTAACTCCACCTCATGCCGACATCATCCATCCTCGGACGAGTAGGGGCATAGGCTCGTCCAGGGAGATCGCAATCAATCCCTTTAACCCTCAAGGCATTGAGGTAGTGCCTTCGGACCAGGGTCCAGTTTCTGTACCTCTTCCAGAGGAGGAGCCTCCAGGTCCTGCTACTAAGGCTTTGTCAAGTTCCTCGAAGACCTAGCAGGTTCCTCCTCCTAAGACCGCAGAGGAACGTCCTGTGCATACATAGGGAACCGAAGGACACGAAGACGAAATCTAAGAACGCCGCGGCACAGGAAGCTAGAGAGGCTGAGGCACAGAGGCGGGCTCATCCACGATTTCAGTTGACGACGATGTGAGCCTGGAGATGGATGACCCATTAGACTTAGAGGATGAGAATCTTCCAAAGGTGGCCAGTCCGAACTAGCGCTCCGAACAGGAGAGACGTGAGTCGGAATATACCTTTTGGCAGGTCCTTGCTTGTATGAGGGCCATCAACAGGCTGTCCACTTCTGGTTCCACCATCCAGGAAGGAAAGATATGGTTCTCGATGAGCTATTTGAGACCCAGAAGCCTTCCAGGTCCAGTGCAGCTTTGCCCTGGTCCAAAGGTCTGACAGCTGCCAAAAGGAAAGCTATCAATCAGATGGCTGGAACTTCTAGTTCCTTTTGGGCAGGTTCCTCCTCTCGATCCCTTCCACTTCTTTCGTGTTACAAAGGAAGTATTACAAGATCGAAGGGGAACCACATTCCACCATGACCCTTGACCCTTCGGTAGAGTCCCTAACGTAGGGTGTTCCCACTCAAACCCTCTCCTCTCTGAAGACTTCACTATCGGCAGTTGAGGTCCTAAACATAGACAGAGGCGCAAAGTACGCCATGCAGGCTGCTTCTTGGCTGGATCTATGGTTGGGATCCTTGGGCTTCATGGTTCGCTCCCACGATCTTTTGAAGGATTCGGCGAGGAAGACTTTGGAGTCCTTCCTGTTGTCAGGTACCCGGTTTCTTGAGTTTCTGGCGCACCATGTTGTCAACCTGTGGCCAAATGCCATCCTCATGAGAAGGGATACTGTCATAGGTCAGTTTCACAAGCAGGGGCTGAAAGTGGTCTCTCAGTTGAGGAATTCCACCCTCGAGGGTTTTTCTCTCTTCGTTCCGGAAGAGATAGAGGGGGGCTGCTGAGTGATGAGGGAACCGTCCAATGAGTCTCTCCTCCATAGGGCCATGATATCGCAGTCCTATGGTAGACCTTCTCAGTCTTCCTGGCCTCAGCAAGCTCCTTCCTCTACTCACCAGTCAACTTCCAGGTCCTCGGGACCTTCCAAGGTGTCTAAGCAGCTCTTTCAGTCCAAGGGACAGAAAGGGTCCAAGTCCTTCAGGGGAATTAAGGGAGGTGGCCGAGGTGTTCGCTCCCAGTAGAAATGATATTCCTCATCACCCACCACCTGTGGAAGGATGCCTACAGCGCCACAGGCAAAGGTGGCAGCTCCATGGGACAGATCCCTGGACGGTCGATGTGATCGCCCTAGGGTATCGCATCCTGTTCATTCAATCTCTCCCTCCTATGACTCGGAAACTAGGCTTCTATGCGAAGAGATCCGCAAAGAAGCTGGCCCTCAGGGCTGAAATCCAGACCATGCTGCAGAAGCGTGCCCTCCAAGAGGTAATAGACTGGTCTTCAGGCTTCTATAGTCAAATTTTTCTGGTAAAAAAGGCGACTGGAGTCTGGAGATCAGTCGTTGATCTCTCCCCTCTGAATAAATTTGTTCAACATACTCAGTTCAGAATGGAGACGGCAGACATGGTCATCCAAGCGGCACATCCAAGGGACTTCATGTGCACACTGGATCTGAAGGACGCATACTTCCAGCTCCCAATACATCCGTCTTCAAGGAAGTATCTAAGATTCATTCATGAGGGAAAAGCATACCAGTTCAAGTTTCTATGCTTCAGTCTCGTGACAGCTCCTCAGGTATTCACGAGAGTGTTTGCTCTTGTGTAATCTTGGGCTCATAGGAACGGCATCTGTCTTCTCAGATATCTGGACGACTGGCTGGTCCTAGCAGACTCGGAGACGACCCTTCTTCGTCACCGAGACATGCTTCTCGAGTTTTGTCAGGATCTGGGGGTACTGATAAATCATGAAAAGTCATCACTGCAACCCTCACAGAGACTGGTATACTGTACCTCGGAATGATCATAGACATCGTCCTAGACAAAGTCTTCCCATTAGACGAAAGATTACACAGACTGAAGGAAGTAGCTGTAACCTTCCTCAGGAAAGAAGTTCTTCCAGCCTCTCGTTGGTTAAGTCTGTTAGGCCACCTAACCTCTTTCATCCGTCTTGTTCCAAATGGCCGCCTCAGGATAAGATCCCTGCGGTGGCAACTGAAGTCTGTGTGGAACCAACACTCCGATCCATTGGACACCTGAGTTCCCATAACTCAGGATCCGGTATTGGATTTGAGTTTGTGGATGTTAGATGAAAATCTTCGGTGAAACCAGAATCTTCTCGTTCCCCCTCTGCTCTTCCTAGATGCATCAAAAGAAGGGTTGGGGGCTCACCTGCTGCACCATACGATCTCCGGCCATTAGTCAGAGTCAGAAAGGTACCAGCTCATAAATCTTCTAGAGAGCAGCCTACCTGGCTCTTCATCAGTTCCAGCAGTTGCTGGCAGGTCTCTCTATGGTGTTGATGAGGGACAACACCACAGTAGTGGCGTACATAAACAAACAGGGCGGTACTTTTTCGCAGCCTCTGTGCCATCTTGCAGTAAAGATCCTCAGATGGTCAGATGGTGGCTCTATCAGTTCGATTCATTCCCAGCAAGAGGAATGTGCTAGCAGACAATATGAGCAGAGTGACTCGGATAGTAGGCTCCGAATGGTCTTTGAATCGTCAGATAGCCAACAAAGTCCTGACTTTGTGTGGTTCCCCAATTGTAGACCTGTTCGCAACATCTCTGAACAGCAAGCTTCCGCTGTACTGTTCTCCAGTCCCGGACCCTCAGGCTCTATGGCAAGATGCATTTCAACAACGGTGGGACAACATTGACGTGTACACCCCCCGTTTTGTCTGACGAGAAGACTGCTCAACAAAACAAGAGAGTCCAAAGATCTAATGATCACCCTTGTAGCTCCTCTATGGCATCATGCAGAGTGGTTTCCAGACGACCTGCAACTTCTAGTAGATCTACTGAGAGAACTCCCTCCACAACAAGCTCTACGCAAATAGTCACACGCGAACCTCTTCCACAAGACCGTGCAGTCGCTTTGACTTCATGCGTGGAGACTATCCAGCGTCTCCTCTCTCAGCTAGGCTTTTCACGACAAGATGCGGAGCGAATACCTGAACATTTACATAGGTCCTCAGCGTTGGTCTACCAGGCAAAATGGAGAGTCTTCTGTGGTTGGTGTCTTGGAAGGAATATCTCTCCACTTGATACCACTATTCCAGTAATAGAGGAGTTTCTTCTATACCTTCAGGAGGAAAAGCTCCTTTCAGTATCGGCGGTGAAAGGCTATCACTCAGCTTTAAGCCTTGCCTTTTAACTGGAAGGAGTCGATGTTTCTTCTTTGTTGGAGCTCTCTTTATTCATACAGAGTTATGAGATCACTTGCCCCCAGTCAGAGATCAGGCCTCCTTCTTGGATCGTGGTTCGCGTCTTGAGATCCATTACGCCATGCAACCGACTAAAATCTCACTTTGAAGACGGCGTTTCGCTCGCTTTAGTTTCGGCAAAATAAGTTGGTGAACTTCATGGCCTCTCGTATGACATCGCCCATTCAAGCGGATGGGGGAAGTGGCGCTCAGCTTCATCTCTTGAGTTTATTGCTAAGACTCAAAATCCGTGGATTCGTGCCCTTTCAGATTTCGAATCTCCATTCTGTAACCAACGACTGAGATCAGTTGTTACTATGCCCAGTGAGGATTTTGAGATACTATCTTAAATGCACTGCAGCAACACGGCCCAAGACTAACATCTCTGTTTGTTAGCTCAGGGAGAGTAAAGGGGAGGATCATCAAAAACACAATTTCCTCCTGGATTCGCCAAGTGATCGAAAGAGCCTTGGCTCCTGATCCTCCTGAGGTTCATTGACCTAGAGCCCATGACGTCAGGTGAATCAGTACATCTCTGGCGTTTAAACTCAACTCCATATTGCAGATTCTCCAAGCGGGCGTGTATGATAGACAAACCACCTTCACAGCCCATTACCTTAAAGACGTGACCCATAGGAGACTCGATACGTTTACTATCGGTCCTGTGGTGGCTGCTCAACAAGTGGTTTAAGATACCTCAAGCTCCTTGATGGACAAGTAGCAGTTGGTTGAGGGCATTGGTTACCTGCGTTAAGACTGGGATGAATGAGAAGAATGTCTGGCTTTCCTTTCTTCATCTTCCCCTTCAATGGGGTATAGCACTATGGGTCCCTCTGCAAGCTGGCTTCAACCTCTGCAGGTAATTATCACTTCTCTTGTGTAGTATAGTTTAAGTTATAAATTGCTATACTGTCCACGTCCCCATTGCTCTCTGAGAGGGAGCAATGGGATACATCTTGTTGTTTCCTATATAAACTCACAGATGTTCATACAAACAACCTTTATTTTACTACATTGCACAGGCCACCAGTATACTCACTGTGTATATTTCAGCGAGGTGTCAAAGTTTTCCCTAGACCACAGTCATATACTGTACTAGGTAAAACAGAGTCAATGTCCATGCCAGATCTAGGACTTCCACCCACCTAAGAGTGAGTTATCCACTTAAATAATGGAATGTTTGTTAGGATGGAAACAAATGACAAATTCGGAGATAATTTGTATTTTTCTTAACTAATAGAAACCTGGAGTTATTTATATAGCCTAAATTGGCCCGCCATCACGTGTCCCCCAGAAGTCCTGCCTGCAATAAAAAGTGACGTCTCTCACCGCTGTTAGAGTATAGAGGCGGCTGGATACCCCCCAGCCTACCCGCTCAATCAGTTGGGCAGAGTTACCACCTAGCAATTAAAGTCTAATGGCTACCTCCAGCTGCCGCTGAAAGAATATCCAAATAAATAACTCCAGGTTTGTATTAGTTATGGAAAAATACAAATTATCTCCGAATTTGTCATTTGTTCCGTAACTGGAATACAAACTACGTTATTTATTAGGGGTATTATTTTCGGCGAAGCTGAAATGACGAGCCATTAAAATTTAGCGAGGGTTAACTACCCACACCGCTAGTTAGCGTCGGGTAGGGGGGGGGGGGGTAACTTGCTACCACTCCCACTCGCACACCGGTGATTTACCTCACTTTACTTTTGGCTCGGATGGAGAGCGGTTGTTTCCGCTCTTCCTCCTCACCTATTTGGGACTGCCATTAATTTTTGTCTTTTAACTTACTTTTTCTTATATATATATATATATATATATATATATATATATATATATATATATATATATATATATATATATATATATATATATATATATATATATATATATATATATGTGTGTATATATATATATATAAAACGGATTTTGAGCGAAGCGAAAAATCTATTTTTGGGTGAGATAGCCAATGGGGGAAACTCCGCCTCTTCCTGAGAAGTCTTCTCGAACAGGGGTGGAAAAGACCCTGCATCCATCGTTACTCGAGTCTTGTATCCCTCCAAGGAGGGAACTGAAGGACTCCAAGACTATTCCTAAGTCTTCGGCAAGGATCAGACAGGAGCCAGCTAGACCTTCGGAGAATGTCCACGAGTCCCCCAGGAAGAGCCACTGGGGGCAGGAGACTTTGCTGCCAGTCCTTCAGGAGGAGAGCACCAAGAGTCAGAAAATGCCTTTGGCAAGTTCTGACCCTCATGATGAACCTCAACGGGATTCCAGATCCTGAGATTCCTCCTCGTGAGGGTAAGGACACGGTCTTGGACCGAGTCTACGGCACCCAGAAACCCTCTAGGGCCAGTGCAGCTTTGCCCTGGTCACAAGGAATGAAGAGTGCGAGAGACAAGGTAGAGGGCCAGCTCTCGGAGCTTGCCTCCTCCAGTAGATCCAGCGCCGGTAACAAGCTCCTCCCTCCTCCTCGAGTCCATCAGAGGAGGTATTTTGAGATCCTAGAGGAGACTTGTTTGGGTCTTCCAGTTCACCACTCCGTGGAAGAACTCACTGGGGGAGTCCCTCTAGAGAGACTCTCCAACCGGCACGTGTCTTATTCGGCTACTGAGATCCTAAGCCAGGAGGTGGCGAAGTGTTCCATGCAGGCAACTTCGTGGCTTGACATCTGGCTGGGGTCTCTGGGCATCCTGGTGCGGTCTGAGGATCTGTCCAAAGAAAGCACCAGGAAGGCACTGGAGACAGTCTTGCTCTCAGGCACGCAGACCATCGACTTTCTGGCCCACCAAGTCTCGAGCTTGTGGGCCAACACGATTCTCAAACGACGGGACGCAGTGGCTGAGAGATTCCACCAGAAGGTCCCCAGTTCCGACGTTAGCAGGCTCAGACACTCTTCCGTGCTCGATAAGAGTTTGTTTTAGCCTAAGGACGTGGAGCTAACCGCTGAGAGGTGGAGGAACTCCAACCAGGACTCCCTCATCCATAGGGCCCTGACATCGAGGCCCTACAAACCTCCAGCAGCCCAACAGCCCCGTCCAGCTAAGGACACAAAGAAGACGACAGCAGCAAAGCCGAAGGTGTCTAAGCCCTTTCCTGCCAAGAGCAGAAGGAGCAAAAAGTCCTCCAGGGGAGGTAAAAATCCTAGAGGAAACGGCCGAGGCCGTAAATGCTAGGATTGGCAGTCCCCCTGCATGTCCACCAGTGGGGGGATATCTACAAAGTTGCGCGACAAGGTGGCAGCAACTCGGGGCAGATACCTGGACGATTTCCGTGATCGGTCAGGGTTATCGCGTCCCATTCATAGCTTCTCTACCTCCCCTGACAGCGAATCCAGTGTCATTGAGCTCCCTTACTATGGGATCAGTAAGGGGGCAGGCCCTCCGGGCAGAAGTCCAGACCATGTTGAAGAAGGACGCTCTCCAAGAGGTAGTGGACTGGTCCCCAGGCTTCTACAGTCGACTCTTTCTTGTAAAGAAGGCGTCTGGAGGCTGGAGACCAGTCATCGACCTCTCAACCCTGAACGGGGTTGTCAAACAGACTCCGTTCAGCATGGAGACGGCAGACATGGTCAGACTTGCAGTGAGACCACAAGACCATGTGTACACTGGACCTGAAGAAAGCGTACTTCCAGATCCCAGTCCATCCGTCTTCAAGGAAGTACTTAAGATTTTGCCTAGACAAGATCTACCAATTCAAGGTGCTGTGCTTCGGTCTCTCCACAGCCCCTCAGGTGTTCACCAGAGTGTTCACCCTGATATCATCGTGGGCTCACAGGATCAGCATCCGTCTCCTTCGTTATCTGGACGACTGGCTGATCCTAGCGGACTCGAAGGCAACCCTTCTTCACCACCGAGACAAGCTTCTCGAACTTTGCCAGGATCTAGGGATCATGGTAAATCTCGAGGAGTCCTCTCTGCAGCCCTCTCAGAAACTAGTATACCTAGGCATGGTCATAGACACCAATCTCCACAAAGCCTTCCCATCAGATGACAGGATAGCAAGGCTGAAGAAAGTCGCAAGGCCTTTTCTCAAACGAGAAGAACTTCCAGCCCAAGCGTGCTTACGTCTCCTCGGCCATCTCTCCTCCCTGGACCGTCTGGTTCCTAACGGTCGCCTCAGAATGAGATCTCTCCATTGGCGACTCAAGTCCCGGTGGAATCAAGGACACGATTCCCCGGACACTTTGATCCCTCTGGGTTATGCGGAACAGTCAGACCTCCAGTGGTGGGTGGCAGATGAGAACCTATGAAAGGGAGTGGATCTTCTCGTCCTTCCCCCGGATTTGATGTTGTTTTCGGACGTATCAAAGAAAGGGGGGGGGGGGGTCCACGTTCTGAACCACAGGACCTCAGGCCTGTGGTCAGAATCAGAAAATTACCTTCACATAAACCTGCTAGAAATGAAGGCCGTGTTCCTGGCACTTCAGAAGTTCCACCAAGTCCTGGCGGGTCACTCTGTGGTGGTGATGAGCGACAACACCACGGTGGTGGCTTATATCAACAAGCAGGGAGGTACCTTTTCAGAACAGCTATCCCATCTTGCAGTAGAGATACTGAGATGGTCCGAAGTCCACTCGATCACACTAGCAGCTCGCTTCATTCCAGGCAAAAGGAATGTGCTCGTCGACAGTCTGAGCAGAGCGACGCAGATAGTGAGTACCGAGTGGTCTTTGGATCCTCGAGTAGCCAATAAAGTCCTGACTTTGTGGGGTTCCCTGACTGTGGATCTGTTCGCTACAGCGTTGAACTTCAAGCTCCAGCTATACTGCTTCCCAGTCCCGGACCCCAAGGCTCTCTGGCAAGATGCCTTCCAACAACGGTGGGACAACATCGATGTGTACGCCTTTCCCCTGTTCTGTCTGATGAGGAGGGTGCTCAACAAGACCAGAATATCGGTCAATCTATCAATGACCCTGATAGCTCCGCTTTGGCATCACGCAGAATGGTTCCCGGACCTTCTGCAACTCCTTACGGAGATTCCGAGAGAACTCCCTCCAAGTCACGAGCTACTCAAACAACCACACGCCAACATCTTCCACAAAGCCGTAGCTTCGCTTCGACTTCACGCCTGGAGACTATCAAGCATCTCCCCACTGAGAGAGGATTTTCGCAACAAGTTGCGAATAGGATGTCTGGACACCTGAGCAAGTCATCCGCAGGGGTCTACCAGGCGAAGTGGCGAGTCTTCTGTGGTTGGTGTCGTGGAAGGGGTATCTCTCCTCTCGATGCCACTATTCCAGCAATAGCGGAGTTCCTCGTGTATTTGTGGGAGGAAATGCGCCTTTCAGTCTTGGCAGTGAAAGGCTATCGCTCAGCCTTATGTCTTGCCTTCAGGCTTAAAGGAGTGGACATTTCTTCCTCGCTGGATCTTTCTCTTCTCATACGAAGTTATGAACTTACCTGCCCTCAGTCGGAAGTGAGACCTCCTCCATGGAACGTGGTTCGAGTTCTCAGGTCTCTGAAGAGACCTCCCTACGAACCATTATGCCAGGCTTCAGATCGCCACCTTACCTGGAAGACGGTGTTCCTGCTAGCGTTGGCCTCGGCCAAGCGAGTCAGCGAATTGCATGGTCTCTCGTACGACATCGCCCATTCAAGGGGATGGGGGGAGGTAACATTCAGGTTTGTCCCTGAGTTTGTTGCCAAGACTCAGAATCCGGGAGTGCCTGACCCTAGGTTCGACTCTTTCCAGGTTTCGAGTCTTCGTTTTGTAACAGATGACCCAGACCATCTCCTACTGTGCCCAGTAAGGAGTCTGAGGCTGTATCTTAAAAGAACAGCTGCAGTTCGTCCCCAGGTGCAAGCCTTGTTCGTGAGCACTGGGAAAACGAAGAGGAGGGTCACCAGGAATACCATCTCGGCCTGGATTCGCAAGGTAATACACCTGGCCTTGAATCCTGACCCTTCTCCGTCACGTCACCCTAGAGCACACGATGTCAGGGGCATAGCTACGTCCCTGGCCTTCAAGAAAAATTATTCAGTGACGCAGGTCCTGCAAGCTGGGGTGTGGAAGCGTCAGACAACCTTCACAGCCCACTACCTGCAAGACGTGACATACAGGAGACTCGATACGTTCTCTATCGGCCCTGTGGTGGCTGCACAACAGCTGGTCTAACCTCAGGCTCCTTAACCCTCTTACCCCCAGGCTCTTTGGAAATTTCCAACCCCTAATCCTCAAGGGGTTATTTTTTTCCCAGCACATTTTGCAGTATATTTTTTTTAAAATTGCTCTAACAGCCTTAATTTTTGTCATAGAGAGGTCAGGTTGGTCTCATTCTCTTGAAAATACCTGAATTTTTTCAAAAAATTATCAAAAATCTAAAAAAAATAAATTTTATAGCATTTTTTTGCAAGGACGTAGCGGTACGTCCATGGGGGTAAAGGGATGGGTTTTGTGAAATGTACCAGTACGTCCTTTGGGGGTAAAAGGGTTAATGGACAAATAGCAGAAGGTTGAGGGCATTGTTACCCGGTTTTAGTCTGCATGAATGAAAAGATCTGTCTGGCCCTTATTCTTTTTTTCATCCTCTCCTCCCTTGAAGAAAGCAGCATCCTGGGTTCTCTGCACAGGTGACCTCAAACCACTGCAGGTAAACCATGCTTCCTTGTGTTCCTAGTATTAAGTGTAATACTGTCATGTCCCCATACCCTGACGAGGTGCTATTGGGAGAGTCCTGGCCTAGAATTCCATCTGAAGAACTCCAGGTCAACTTCCTAGGACGAGTCACTTCTTCGCCTTCACACACAGCTTATGTAGGCCGCAGCAGTTTCACAGCTCGCTAGCGAGGCGCAGGGACTCCATATTTCCTGAGTACTTACACACTCGAATATGGAGTCCCCGGGCAAAGCCAAAGCCAGTACGGTAGGGACTTACCGCCCTTCCTAAGGGTTGAGTCACCCCATGTAAATAGCGTGGTTTGTATTTCAGTTACGGAACAAATGACAAATTCGTAGATAATTTGTATTTTTCCTAACTATACAAACCTTAGCTATTTACACATATTTGCCCGCCAGCCCTGTCCCGTGGGATGAGTCCTACCTCTAAGCAAAGTGGAGCATTCACTAGTGTGTGTGAGGGGCGGGGGTTAGCAAGCTACCCCTCCCTACCCCCCGCTAACTAGCGGTGGGGTAGTAAACCCTCGTTAAAAATTCTAATGGCTCGTCATTCAGCTACGCCGAAGTAATTACCCCATGTAAATAGCTAAGGTTTGTATAGTTAGGAAAAATACAAATTATCTACGAATTTGTCATGTTTGGAAGGAATGAGGTATGACAGTAACATCATAGGTCTGTAGGTCCAAATCGACCAAGGAAATTCTGTCTTGAGGACAAGGCACATAATAATACAGTATCCACAGATACATTAATGCTTTGGTAAACTTCTATCAGGACGACATAGCCTGAGCCCAAAAAACGGATTTTGAGCAAACCGAAAAATCTATTTTTGGGTGAGATAGCCATGTCGTCCTGATGGGCCTGCCCTTCCTTTTTATAAAATGGGCTAAATGACCCCTCCCAATGGTACAGTATCTGTAGCACCTCGCTTACCGCTACAAGGAATAAACATGGCGCCATTGATGACGTCATATACAGACTCGAAACGGGGAGAAGTACCTTAATAACGGCTCCCCTTTCGTTTCTTGCCACTTTTCCCTCTCGAAGCGTTAACGCTATTCGGGGTGAAGATAGTTATGTGGCGTGTCAAGAATACGTCCTCTGATATTATGCGATATCCCTATAAGAGTAAATTAGGGATATTTGCCCCGGGAGTTAGAATTCTTGGTACCTTAAGGTAAAATTCTCTGGGAATATCACTGTAGTTAAATATACCCTAGGGAGCTACTTTAAAGGAACTTCCATCAAGACGTTATGGCTATCTCACCCAAAAATAGATTTTTCGCTTAGCTCAAAATCCGTTTTCTGGTCTTGATTGTAATATACATGTTTCTTATTGCATTCATTAACATTATGTTAACGTTATGTTATGTATGTTGATTTTGCTGGTTATTTATTACCAATAAATACTTGATGGGTGTTTGCGTCTTATTTCGCCCCAAATTTGATTCAATAAAGATATGCTAGAGTATTATTTTCCTTTAATAAGTTGCTTATATATATATGAACAAAATAGATAGTTAATACCTTTGTTCTATATGAGTACAACCTTTCCCTGCCTATGCATACAGGGAGACCTGTATGCTTTTGATGCTATGTTTGATCATATGGTATATACAAGCCTTTGTTCCTACACGAGTACAAGCTTTGCCTGGCTACGCATACAGCAAGTCCTGTATGCTCTGGATGCTATGTTGGCTCATATGGTACGTATATGCAAACCTTTGTTCGTATTCGAGTACAAACTTTACCTGGCTTCGCATACAGCGAGAAATGTATGCTCTAGACGCTATCTTTGTTCATATGGTATATACAAACCTCGAGACTCTTTCCTAAGTCTAGTATGACTCTTCCCTGCAGGGGGCAGGAAACACTAACATGGTTTATGATTAGAAGTAATGACGTATAACGATAATGTCACATGTCTCTATGGTCTGGATGACCAAGGAAATATTGTCCTGAGAGTAAGGCACATTTGGAAAATCCACAGATACAGTACTTTCTAAATAATGCTCTGGTAACCTTCCATGAGGACGACATTGCCTGAGCCCAAAAAACGGATTTTGGTGAGATAGCCATGTCGTCCCGATGGACCCCGCCCTCCTTTTCTATAGAAAAGGCCTTGGCAGGATCCCTCCCGAAACTACTATATCTGTAGCACCTTTCTCAACGCTACAAGGAATAAACATGGTGGCGACGTACAGCGCCATCTGGATACTCAAAGTAGTAACGGAGGAAGGGTACCTTGATAACGGCTCCCCTTCTATTTTTGCCGCTTTCCCCCTCGAAGCGAAAATGCTATTCGGGGTGAAGATTGCTATGTGTCGTATCAAGATATACGTCCCCTGATATGATGCGATACCCTTAAGAGAAATATAAATGATATTCGCGCCAGGAGTTAGAATTCTGGAGACCTAAAGGTAAATTCTCTGGGAATATCACTTTAGTCAAATATACCCTAGGAAGCTACTTATAGGAACCTTCCATCAGGACGACGTGGCTATCTCACCCAAAAATAGATTTTTCGCTTCGCTCAAAATCCATTTATTGAGAAAGTTTTGTAAGAGTTTTGGTGATCACTCTATTCTGAAGAAGTGTTTTAATTCTTTCACTCTACCTTGTTTCGAGTATGGTTCTCCTGTATGGTCTTCAGCTGCTGATTCTCATCTTAATTTGTTGGACAGGAGCTTATGGTCTATTAAATTTCTTATTCCTGATCTAGATATTAATCTCTGGCACCGTCGTCCAGTTAGTTCGTTATGCATGTTGTTCAAGATTTTTCATAATTCTGATCATCCTTTACATTCAGTTTACATTCAGATCTTCCTTTATAGTTCTATCCTGTTCTTAATATTAGGCATGCAGTTATATCTAATAGTCAAGCTTTCTCCATCATGAGGCTCAATACTACACAGTATTCTAGAAGTTTATTTCCAGCTGTGACCAAGTTGTGGAATGATCTTCCTAATCGGGTAGTTGAATCAGTAGAACTTCAAAAGTTCAGACTTGCAGCAAATGTTTTTTTTGTTGAACAGGCTGACATAAGTCTTTGCATAGCTTATATATGAAATATCTGTTTGTTCCGTAACCGAAATACAAACCACGGTATTTACAAAGGGTATTACTTTTAGCGTAGCTGAAATGGCGAGCCATTAGAATTTAACGAGGGTGTATTACCCCCGCGCTAGTTAGCGGGGGGGTAGGGGAGTGGTAGCTAGCTACCCCTCCTCCCCCTCACACACAGGTGAATACTCACTTTCACTTTTGGCTCGGACTGTGACAGACGTCTCTGTCTTGGTCCTCGCTTGGCAGCCATTGTTTGTTTTGTCTTTACTTAATCGCTTACTTTTCATTTACTCAATATATATGTAAACATGTTTTCATGTTTGTATATATATTTGAGTATAGAAATGAGTAAGTTTCCTTTTCAGATTTGTGTGTGTAGTGTACGATATCTACGTGGAGGCCTCGGCAGTTAGGCCACCACGGCGTATTTTTATGGGTGGCGATCGAGTTTGACTCAAGTCTTTCTCTCTCTCTCTCTCTTGAGGTCGTTCACCCTTTTACTACGTGTTACTACGGCCTTGTAGCCTAGCTTCCTTTCCGTGTGGGGGGTTGCTACGCCGTACATTTGTCTCAATTAGTTATGAATCTAATTGTAGTTGTTTTTTGTTTTTCAGCTTGTAGAACGATTCCTTTCGGGGTTTTCGTTCTTTCTTTAGTGTTCATTCATTTTTAAATTACATAATTACATAGTTACATAATTATAATTGTTATAATTCTGTTTTGGTTACAGATCTCCTTCCGCGAGTGTAAGTGGTTGTGAGGGCACGTGCCTGTTGTGTAATTCTTGTTCCTTTCCCTCCTGATTCCTCTTCGGAGCCTTCCCGGGGGAATGAATGTGTACTAATATTATTTGTTTTATTTTTTTACAGTTACCGATCTAGTTCGTTTCTGTAATATAGCAACGGTGTGAGCTGTCTTGTTGAGTCCTGGGGATTCGGCTGTTGCTGCCTCCCCCCTTGTATTTTCGTCAGGGGCGTGTCTCCTTCTACTGGTAGTACTCCCGTGACGACGGACAACTCTCCAGTTCATTTTAGAACTCTCAGGAGGCTCGCCTCCTTGGACGGATAACTTTCCTTCCGAGGGAAGTTTTTCCTGTCCAGGCTTGAGTTTTTCCCCTTTTGGGGGGTTCTTCTCTTGCCTTTTTTTTTTTCGTGCGACTATGCTCTTGGTGCTGAGCGGTCGCACCTGCAGTTTCGCTCAAGGGGCTGGGCAACTGCAGGAGCTCCTCTTCGGAGGATTGCTCCTTTTAGGTCATTGGCTGACCAGTCTCTTCCACGAAGTGTTTCTCTTTCGTTTGCGAGAGAGTACACTCATATAGACTCCTCTTCGGAGGTTTCTTCTGTTGCTGTTGGCCTCCCTCGCCGTAAGGCCCACCGTCCACCTCGTCGTAAGGGCCTCTCATCTCCCTATAAGGGTGCTTGAGGCGCCTTTTTGGATCTCCGTTTGCAGCCTACAACTCCTTTTTCTCGATCTTCCGCCTTGGTGCAGATGGACAGCAGTCTGATCTCGTCTTCCGACGGGCAACGGTCTTCCCGACGGACAACGGTCTTCCCGACGGACAGCGGTCTTCCGACGGACATCAGTCTCCCGGCGGACAACGATCCCTTCGGGGCAAAGGGTTGCCCCCACGGGGGTTCTTCCCTTGCGTGTCAGGGTTTCCCTGCGCGCCCTTCTGCTCATCAGCGCTCTCCTGTTCGTCAGCGCTTTCAAGATGATCTTCCCTGCGGTTCCTGTTGGTTCCTGTTACGCGCCCACGTTCGCCCTCGCGATCTAGAACTGGGGCGCCCGCGTGACCGCTCGCCCGTGCGACCGCTCGCCCGCGCGACCGCTCGCCCGCGCGACCGCTCGCCCGCGCGACCGCTCGCCCGCGCGACCGCTCGCCCGCGAGTCCGCTCGCCCGCGCGACCGCTCGCCCGCGCAACCGCGCGACCACTCGCCTGCGCGCCCACACGCCCACGTGCCTGCACGTCTACGCTCATGCTCTCCAATGTTCGCCCACGCGCAAACCAACGGTTTTTTCCATCGCACAGACGGATGGTGTTCCGTCGCGCGAACCTACAGTGTTTCTTTGCACAAATGTCGGCTTATTTCTTGCAGTATCCATTGCTCGTCTATGGGTTATCGCTCGCCGACCACCAGGAATTTCCGTCGCGCGAGCTCCAGGGCAATTGCGACCACGATTCCCAGTGGGGTTTTCGCAGCATGACCAGCCTGGCGAGTTCTTCTGGAGCGTATTTCCAGAACACGGCCTCACCCCGTAAACACAGAGCATGGCACTTGCAAGAATAGGAGAAACACTCCTCTATTCCTGAACCTGGGTTAGCCCTTCCCCGTCATTCCCTGGAAGGATTTTTGGCGCGGGGCGGGGGGGGGGGGGGGGGCTTTCCGTTCGAGATTTCTCCATCAGACAAGGGGTGACTGCTTACTTCTTCCTCTGGGAGCTTACCAGGTTCTTTCCCTCCTCGGTTACGGCCCGAGGTTTGGTTCAAGGAAGCTACAGGAAGATCAAGGGTACTTTCCTCCTCTCGAGCTCAGGCACCTTGGCCTTTCGTCGTTAAGTATCTAACTTGCGGACAAGCTCGATGTTGTACCATCTGGACGCGCTGACTGAGGGCTTCCTTCGGGTGTCTCATCTGTGGAGGTCGACGACCTCAGACACCCTTCCATCCTTGAGAAGAGTTTGTTTGTGCCCAAGGACAGAGACTTAGACAGCTGCTGTGCGGAGTAAATCGACTTCCGGTTTCACTCCTCCAAGGCGCTTTCTTCCAGACTCTGCAGGGCTCCAGCGCCCTTTTCTTTTAACCACGTCGGCCTAAGTTATCGGCTGCGACAACTGGGACAAGGTGTCCAATTGCAGTTTCCTCCTGTCAGGAACAGATGGCACGGGAGACTCCCCTGGGGGGGCATAGTCCTAAAAGGAGTTCACGAACTCAAGGATTGCAGGTTTTTCGCTGGGAGGATGCTTAAGGTTACTCATCCGAATGACAGCTTCCCGATGCCCATTCCCGCACAATCTCTGTGATTAGCCAAGGATATCGCGCCTGCCGTCTCTGTCAGCGAATTCAGTGTCTCTGAACCTCTATGCCATAGCGTCAGTAGAGTTGCCCGGTTGGGCAGAATGATCCATACCTTAGGCGAAGGTCTTCCTTAGGATCATCGACGGCTTCACCCCCGGCCCCCTCAGTCGATCCTTTCTTGTAAGGAAGGATCTGAGAGGGGATGTCCATAGTCGACCTCTCAGCCCTGATCAAGTTTGTCGAACAAACTTTGGCCAGTGTAGACCAGCAGAATCGATCAGACTGGTAACGAGGCGACAGGACTCCTTAAACCCTGGATCGGAAGGACGGGTACTTTCAGTTTCCATTCCATCCATCTTCCAGGGTGCTCGACGAATTCAGCCTAAACTGCAAGTATTCCTGCTTATGATGCAGTGTGGCTATCCCGCCGTGGCATAGCAGGTTTGTTTCCCCAGAGAACTCTCCCTGCCTTCCTCCTGGCCGCTCAGGTGCAGGCTTCCGCCTCCTCTGCTGTTTGGAGGGCTGGTCAACTCCGGTAGGCTCGGGTTTCGACCTTCTTCAGCGCCGGGACAAGCTTCCGGATGCTTACCATGAGTGTGGGCTCATGGTATTTTGCTTGGAGCCTTCTCTTCCTCTGCCTCAACATCTGGAGTATCTGGCCATGATATTGAGTCAACGGCCTTACCACGTTGGAAACCCCGCTTCTCGTCCGTCCAGCGAGGTTAAGCAACGTCGGTACTTGGATGGGTGACCACCTGGGGACGCCAGATTCTGTTACCACATCCTCCGAGCCTTCCTTTCGGTTGACTGTGGCAAGACTGAGGAGAGTCGCAGTACCTGTTCTCAGTCAAGCAGAGCTTTCAGCCCTACCTTGGAACGTTTCCTAGTTTTCCTTTCCTCATTGACCCGTCTATAGTCCGAACGGTCGCCTCAGGATAAGTTCCATGTGGGGCGATCCAAGTTCCGGTGGCTTCAGGCAATGTTTAATCGGACTCCCTGGCCCTATGGGACCAGCGGAACTATTAGACCTGCAATGGGTGTTGACCTATGGAGCCTCTTGATGGTAGTGGATATTCTCGTCCTTTCCCCACCTTCTTGATGCGGTTCTCGGACTCGTCAAAGGAAAGGGGGGGGGGGGGGGCGCATGTTCCAGTCCAGGCCTATGGTCAAGACCTGAAGGATACCTCTCCATCATTCGGGCAGGCTTAGGGGCCTTAGTCTGGCCCCTCTTCAGATCCTACAACTCCTGCCGAGTCGCCCCGTTGCGCGTCTACTTCATTCTAACCAGCAGGGGACGCATTTTCACACCTTCACATCTTGCAGTAGAGATACCGGGATGATTGAGATTCCCTCAATACCACCATCGGCTCTCTCATTCCAGGCAGGGGAATGTTTCTCTCAGACTATCCGAGCAGAGCCTCGTAGAGAGAGTGTACCTGGGGGTCTTTGACCTTGGGTAACCAGCAAGTTCTGGGCTGGGGGACCTGATCCCGACAGCTTGGAACCTCAAGCTTCCGCTATTCTTCCCCCCAGTCTCAGACCCCGAGACTCTGGCAAGATGCATTTCGGTGATGGTGGGACAACTTCGACGCCTGCGTCTTCCCTCCTTATTGTCTGTGGACAATGTGTCTCAACAAGACCAGGTTGTCTGTCAACCTTTCAATGGGAGAGCTCCACTGGGACTATGCGCAGAACGGTTTCTGGACCCTCTGCTTCCCCTGACGGAACTCCCGGGAGAGCTCCCCCCACGGCGCAGACTACTCAAGCAACCACACTGCGACATCTCTCCCGGGGCGTCGCTTCGGCTTCATGCCTGGAGACACTACGCTTCCTCCTCTAGAAGAGACAACCCGCTACAGTCGCGGTACGGAGGTCGCGTCATCTGCGATAGTCATCCACAGGGGTCTCCCAGGCAAAGTGAAGAGTCTAAGGTGATTGGTGCCGTGGGAGATATACCTCTTCCCTTGAGGCCTCTTCTCCAGCAATAACGGTCTTATTGCCTTTCGGCGGGAGGAAACTCCTTTCCGCTCTCGGCAATGAAGCCTGTCGCTCAGCCTTTCATTATCATTATTATTATTACTTACTAAGCTACAACCCTAGTTGGAAAAGCAGTATGCTATAAGCCCAGGGGCTCCAACAGGGAAAATAGCTCAGTGCGGAAAGGAAAAAAGGAAAATAAAATATTCTAAGAAGAGTAACAACAATACATATCTCCTATATAAACTATAAAAACTTTAACAAAACAAGAGGAAGAGAAATAAGATAGGAGAGTGTGCTCGAGTGTACCTTCAAGCAAGAGAACTCTAACCCAAGACAGTGAAAGGCCATGGTACAGAGGCTATGGCACTACCCAAGACTAGAGAACAGTGGTTTGATTTTGGAGTGTCCTTCTCCTAGAAGAGCTGCTTACCATAGCTAAAGAGTCTCTTCTACCCTTACCAAGAGGAAAGTGGCACTGAACAATTACAGTGCAGTAACCCCTTGGGTGATGAAGAATTGTTTGGTAATCTGTGTTGTCAGGTGTATGAGGATAGAGGAGAATATGTAAAGAATATGCCAGACTATTCAGTGTGTATGTAGGCAAAGGGAAAATGAACCATAACCAGAGAGGAGGCTCCAATGTAGTACTGTCTGGCCAGTCAAAAGACCCCATAACTCTCTAGCGGTAGTATCTCAACGGGTGGCTGGTGCCCTGCCCTGACCTTCAGGCTTAAAGGAATAACTTTTTCCTGCCCGCTGGATCTATCCTCGCTCATGCGAAGCTACGATCGTCCCTGCCTTAGTCGGAGGAAGACCTCCAACTTGGAGCATGGCTCGGACTTTTAGTCCTTTAAGAGAACTTCTCAAGACCCTTTTACGACAGGCCTCGGATTGTATTCCGCCTTGGGTCTTCTGCTCACTCTGGCCACGGCCAGTGTGTAAGCAATCTTCTTGGTCTCTTCCCTTTTAATGAGAGAATGCCTTGATGAAGTCATTGAGCTTCAGCACGGCATTTCATTCCCATGCTGAATCTTGGTGACGGGCAAGAGGGCTCTCGAACTTGGGGAAATTGCTCCCCCAGTTCGAATCTAAATTTCTCTCTTTCATCTTTTTCTAACTCTTTATATGGCTTCAACCTTCTCCTAATATTATAAACTTTCCTTCATGTTGCTGTCCCAACCCTATGAGTAAAATTTCCCATATGTATGTGTTTATATTTACATATATATGTGTGTTTATTATTAATTTTTTTTCTCTTTTTATGGCATGGATGTTTCTACATCTATTATTGCCACTTGGGCGGATGTTTCTACATCCGGTATTGCTGCCTGCTTTGATGAATGGGAAAGGTGTCACGGTTGGGAGGTGTTTGTGCTCAAAGCTATATGTGAGAGTATTGGATGATCTCAGCCATCCCGAAGATGGTTTGGACCTTTTTGGCGGAACTATTCTCAAGTGTTGGGTCTTCGGAATCCAGGGGGATCCAACGCTTGGGGTAGGACTCTCGGCTTTTGGCCGGAAGCCCGTCATTACAGATATGGGGAGGATGATTCCATAGTTTCTTGGTCTCAGTCCTAACAGGCGGGTTCAGCTTACACCTGTGCCTCTATATCTGTTTTGATGCTATCCTTCGGGTAGGGTATGGAGTGGACCATCTGGGAAGTATACTCTCACTGTGCCGGTAGTGGAGAGAGTAAATCTCCTTCCCAACATGTGATGCCTTAATGTTCTCAAGCAGGTAAATCAAACTTCAAAAAATCACTCTTCTCTCTTCTTTTTTATGATGGAATCTTGTGAAAATGACCCCACCTCCCCTGGATATGCTGACTCGCCCCCGGCACTGTTGACGACCTCTGGCAATTCATTTAAAGAAAACTCCGTTGACGACGTAGGAACTAAAAAGGACTATTCTTTAAACACTCGGAAAAAGGGTAATTTGGGCAACACAGGAAAACTGAAAGTCCTGCACGTTACCCAAATCCCTTTAGAAGCTAATTATGATGTGCTACATAAAATATTTGAGTGTTACGGATCAATAAAAGAAATTAGAATGAAACTTCAAGATGATAATTGGGAATCTTGGTTATCATTTAATTGTCACGAGGAAGCATTTAATGCAAGCTGTAACATTGTTGATATTAAAGTAGGTAATATGAATGTTAAGGGTGCTCTGTGTGATGGGGCACCTAAAGATCTGGATGTCTACAGACCAGCAGACTGGGCTGATAAAGATATAGAGGCAGATATACCATCCCAAAGAAAGCCAAAACCACCAATGTGGCTTCTTGCTCAATCTGTAGGAGGTACGGAAAATTATTTCAAGATATGCAAATTTCTTCAGAGGAAGGTAGGTACGATCGCACCTGGAGATATATCTCGATTCGGGAAGAAAAGTTTCTTGATAAAGGCCAAGTCATACACACAGTCTGTTATACTGTCTAATTTGAAGACAGTAAATGATGATATAAAATTGGACATCAAACCCCATCTAAACTTTAGCTATGGAAGGGGAGTGGTTTTTAATAGGGATCTGTATGAATTTACTGAAGAGGAGATATTGGCCATGTGTCCCCTATCAGTGTGGAAAGTACATAAAGTACCTGGAACATCAATGATTGTTCTTACTTTCCAGGATGCTGATGTACCTTTCCACATAGACATAGAAAACGAAAGGATCAGAGTTCAACCTTTTAAGCAGAAGCCACTGCAATGTTATAATTGCTTTAAATTTGGACATCCTTCCAAAGTTTGCAATAATGAAAAAATTTGTAATACTTGCTCCAAAATTTACCATGGGGATTGTACACTTGAGGCAAGGTGCTTAAACTGCAACTCTAATCATAAATCTAATGATAGGAGCTGCCAGTTTTATAAGTTAGAAGAGGCTGCCCTCAATAAATCAATTATTGAACATGTAAGCGTGGGGCATGCCAAGAGATTATTAAATAAATCTAATACTTATGCAAAAACATTAAAAACAGGAGAAAAAGTTCCTCGGGAATCATCTCACCCACCTACTACTGTAGGTAGTTCTCGAAAAAGGAATTCACAATTTATTGATAAAGTGCTGCATAAGACAAGAACATCTCCTCCTAAAGATTTATCATTGAGTATCAACAAAAAGACATTGCCCACCACTATCAAACCTTTGTCCCCCATTACAAAGGATAGTACTAACCTCTCCCAGGCCATATCCTTGCCTGATTTAATGGAGATTCCACCTGACACCAAGTTATCAGATGTACCTGTAGTGGGGAAGGTACAAAAACCTGGTAACTTGCAACCTATTAATCGTAAAAGAGAGAGACCTCCATCTCTCTCACCCCCTTCCATAAGAAATACTAGAATTATGACATCAAATAAATATGATGTTTTGTCTGTTGATGTTGGCGATCAACCAGAAGACAATTTAAATAAATCAGAAATTCAAGTTGAGGTCCACCATCCCCCTCAACAAATATATAAAAAAGATACAAAGAAAAACTCCAACGTAAAACCCAACATAACAAGACCATCTCTGAAGAAACCTACAAGTAATAATGTTAGATTAAAAACTGCTAATGGGAAGACCTCACCCAAGACGTCTTCCAGAAATAATCCATAGTTTTCTCCTCCATTTTGCAATGGAACTGTCAGGGTTTGAGGGCGAAATATGAAGAACTTAAGCTCCTAATTCATGAGCATTCCCCCATAATAGTATGTCTACAGGAAAGTATGCTTGATTCTAACACTCCTAGTCCTCGAGAGTATGTTAGCTATAGAACACCATATAATCAACAAGCAGGGAGCCATGGCGGAAGTCTCATGTACATTCGTCGAGATGTTCCCCAAATACCCATGTCTATATGTACAACCCTGCAGGCAGTTGTTGTACAAATTGATATAGGGAGAAAATATACAATATGCTCTCTGTACTTACCTCCAAATGATGATATTTTATATGAAGATTTAGCAGAAGTTATTCAACAACTCCCTCAACCTTTTCTCTTACTGGGAGATATGAATGGTAGACATCCTTTATGGGGTGATGTTTTGGCCAACACAAGGGGCAATATTATCTCATCAATTGTGGAGAATGAGGATGTGGGGCTCCTTAATACAGGAGAGCCCACGCACTTCCATGTTCAGACAGGTACTTTGTCATGCATTGACCTTTCAATTGCAAGCTCTAACTGCCTTCTTGATTTTGATTGGAGGACATTAGATGATTGGCATACTAGTGATCATGCACCAACCATTATAAACACCAACAAGGGTCCACCTTTGCAAAGATCGCCACGTTGGAATCTAGACAAGGCAGACTGGGTTAAATTTTCTGAGCTAAGTGAAATCGAAGGGAGAGCAGAACAGTTTGAAAGTATTGATGATGCTATAGATCTGCTGAATGGAACTCTTCATACAGCAGGAGTCAATTCAATTCCTAAAACAACAGGGTTATTCAAACGACGACCAGTCCCGTGGTGGTCTTCAGAACTAACTGCACTCCACAGACCCACAAGAAGATCTCTAACACTATTGCGTAGACTCCGAACTGATGAGAATTTAATTATGTACAAGAAATGTAGAGCACAGTTCCGTCGTGCCATGAAAGAAGCAAGGCGCCAGTCATGGATGTCTTTTGTTTCCTCCATTAACAGTAGAACACCACCATCTTCTGTGTGGAGGAAAGTAAAAAAGATAGCTGGCAAATTCACCCCCAACCCACCACCAGTGTTGAAGGTGAATGGCCAGTATGTAACTGAAGCAAATGAAGTTAGCAATGCCTTGGCTAATCATTTTTCAAATGTATCCAGCAAGTATGAAGGAGCCCCTGGTCACCAGTATAGGAGCACTGAAGAAAATAAAATTTTAAATTTTGCAACAAGAAGGGAAGAGTCGTATAATTCTCCTTTCACTGAAAGAGAATTTGATTCCGCACTTGCTCATTGCAACGATACAGCCCCTGGACCCGATGGAATTCCATATGCAATGATTAAACATGTACATTTTAATACAAAGCTATTTATTTTAAGCATTATTAATAGAATATGACATGATCATAGTTACCCAAGTGTTTGGGAACTAGCCATTATTTTAGCCTTTTTAAAACCCGGTAAAGACAAGTTTTTAGCAGCAAACTATCGTCCTATTGCATTGACATCTTGTTTATGTAAAATCATGGAGAAGATGGTCAATGCAAGGCTGATATGGTACCTTGAAAATAAAGGTATTTTATCACCAATTCAATGTGGATTCCGAAAAATGCACTCAACGACTGATGTGTTGATACGACTTGAGTCTTCTATTTGTGAAGCCTTTGCTTCCAAACAGCACCATGTTACAGTATTTTTTGACCTTGAAAAGGCATATGATACCACATGGAGATATGGTATTCTTAAAACCATTCATGAATTGGGATTGAGAGGAGAGCTGCCACTATTTATTCAGGCATTTCTTTCACGTAGAGTTTTTCAAGTGAGAATGGGGGAAACTCTATCAGAGAGTAAGTGCCAGGAAGAAGGAGTTCCTCAGGGTAGTGTGCTGAGTGTAACCCTTTTTGCACTAGCAATTAATGGGATATCCTCAGCCATTCCCCAGGATGTTCTCTCAACATTATTTGTGGATGATCTCTCAATATCATTTGCTGGCACTAGAATGGCAATGGTTGAGAGAAAAATCCAACTCTCTATTGATAAAATTATCCAGTGGGCTGACATGAATGGATTCAAGTTCTCGACAAGTAAAACTACCATTGTCCATTTTTGTCGTATCCGGGGAGTACATCCAGACCCGGATATATACATTAAAGGTCAACGGATACCATGTGTATCCGAAACCAAATTTTTAGGTTTGATATTTGACTGTAGACTTACCTGGGTTTCTCACCTAAAAGCGCTAAAAGCTAAATGTGTTGAAGCTCTGAATATCTTAAAAGTATTGTCCCATACATCATGGGGGGCAGACTGCAATACTATTTTAAAATTATACAAGGCCTTGATTTTTTCCAAAATTAGTTATGGTTGTGAGGTATATTCTTCAGCCACCCCAAGCCGGTTAAAAATATTAGATTCGATACATCATGCAGGTATTAGATTGTCTACTGGAGCTTTTAAAACCTCGCCTATCCCAAGTCTCCTTGTTGATGCTGGAGAGTTACCTCTAGACCTTTACCGAATGTCTTCCATTCTTCGGTATTGGTTTAGATTGCAAAGACTCCCTAACTCTCTAGCCTTTCAGACTGCAAGCCTTGTAAGACAAGCATCATACTTTGAGTTGCACCCAAAATCTCCTCAACCTTATGGCTTTCGGGTGAAACGATTATTAAATAGTCTGGATATAATTAGAAATAAGATACTTCCATTCAAGGTATCATCAACGCCTCCATGGAAGTTACCAGAGATATCTTTTTGTAAATATTTTATTGGAGATAAGAAGAATATGTCAGACATAGAAGCCAGGTCTCTTTTTAATGAACATGTTAAAGAACATAGAGGATCAACTTTTATCTATACTGATGGCTCCAAATCTGATGCTGGCGTTGGATTTGGAGTACATAGTAATGGTTTTAATTGTAGAGGTGCACTTCCTCTGACCGCTTCCATATTTACTGCCGAACTGTATGGCATATTAACTGCTATTGAGAAAATAGCGTTGGAGAAGGAGGGTAATTTTACAATTTTTAGTGATGCAAGGAGTGTCCTTCAAGCTATGGAAGTTTTTAATTCTAATAACCCTCTAGTTTTAAAGATTTTAGAATGGCTTTTCCTTATTGGACGGAGAGGTATAACAGTTCAATTTTGTTGGGTTCCAGCACATGTAGGTGTGTCCGGGAATGAGAAGGCAGATTCACTGGCTAAGGAGGCTGCATCCGAGTTGCTGCCAAGAAGATATCCCATTCCCTGTAATGATTTCTTACCTGACATCAAGAAATTGGTTTGCAATAAATGGCAACAGCAATGGGATAGTCAAGATGGCAATAAAATGAGGGAAGTAACAAATGACATATCTCCTTGGAGGTATAATATGATGCCCCGAAAATGAGAGACGTCTCTTTGTCGTCTCCGTATTGGTCACACTCGGTTGACACATGAGTTTCTGCTGAAGGGCCAACAGCAACCGTATTGTGACAACTGTGTAGTACCTCTAACAGTAAGGCATTTGTTGACCGAATGCCCCAATTATAACATCTTGCGGAATAGATATTTGTTTGAGGCTCAAGGTGAGGGTGGCAGGTTCATCCTTGCCAAGATTCTTGGAAATGATGTGTCCTACCATGCAAGTGGCATTTTTAGATTTCTTTCAGAAGCAGGTCTTCTGAAAAATATTTAACTTTTATGACATTCAATTTTTATGATTTTAATTGAATACTCTTTAATTTTTTATTTTATTTCATTTTTTACTTTTGTACAGTGATACCTCGGTACTCGACCATAATCCGTTCGAGATCCGTGTTCGACCTCCGATTTGTTCGAGTACCGAATTTTTTTTCCCCATAAGAAATAATGGTATATATTCTATTCCGTTCCCAAGCACTCGAACAGGCCCAAAATATTAATAAAACGTGTACCTAAACAACAATAATTATCTAAATGTGTATGAAATTGGTCAGAAAATCCTATAAAAC
Organism: Palaemon carinicauda; assembly: GCF_036898095.1. Classification (NCBI taxonomy): domain Eukaryota; kingdom Metazoa; phylum Arthropoda; class Malacostraca; order Decapoda; family Palaemonidae; genus Palaemon; species Palaemon carinicauda. The sequence goes on from NC_090728.1 coordinate 106,949,205, forward strand.
AATTTTAAACCATTTACTGTACTAAAATAAAACAATTTTAAACCATTTTCTGTACTGTAGTGAACATACCTTTGAGCAGCGGTTCGATGGCATACAGGGATGGATGTGGAGAGGATGGAAGGGGGAGGTTACTGCTTGGAAGGAGAGTCCCCTTCCATGATGTGGCGGGGTAGTTCTCCTTCAGGAGTTGTTTCTCTCTCCAATGAAAGGGTGGGCAGATCTATTTCAGGGGTTTCTTCTCTTCTTTGTCTCTTCTTTGGAGGAGAAACAGGCTTTGATGTAGCAGCTTTCTTTTCTTTTGTGAAAAACTGGTCTATTGTTAATTGTTTCTTCCTCCTCTGCAGTATTCTTCGAAAATGATACATGACACTATCATTAAACATATGCACTGCCCGGTTTGCTACTGCAATTTCTGGGTGGTATTTTTCAGCAAAAGCCTGCACATCTGCCCACTTGGAACAAATTTCATTGATGAGAGAACTTGGAACATCCTCCCTTACCTCATCCTCTTCTGAAGATTCCTGCTCCACAATCAGATCCTGCTGCTGTTGTTGTTGCAGGTGCAACAATTCCTCCACAGTCAACTCGGTAGAATGGCTTTCTACAAGCTCATCAATATCATCCTTGTCGACCTCAAGCCCCAAACTCCTGCCCATGACAACAATTTCCTCAACGACATCAGTGTCATCAGAAATTACAGGGGTAGCAGTGCTTGGACCCGCCTCTGGTTGGAAACCTTCAAACTCCCTCTCTGTGACACATGATGGCCACAGCTTACGCCAGGCAGAGTTCAATGTCCTATAGGTCACACCTCGCCAAGCTTGGTCAATCATGTTAACAGAGTTGAGGATGCTGAAGTGTTCCTTCCAGAATTCCTTTAGGGTCAACTTCGTGTCACTGGTCACTTCAAAACACTTTCTGAAAAGGGCCTTGGTATAGAGTTTTTTGAAGTTTGAAATGACCTGTTGGTCCATGGGCTGGAGTATGGGAGTAGTATTGGGGGGCAAGAATTTGATTTTGATAAAGCTGTATTCTTCTTTCAAGTCATCCTCGAGACCTGGAGGATGTGCAGGAGCATTGTCCATAACCAGAAGACATTTCATTGGCAAGCTCTTTTCAATGAGGTAAGCCTTAACCTGGGGGGCAAACACTTCGTTTATCCACTCAGTAAAGAATTGTCTTGTGACCCAAGATTTAGTGTTCGAGCGCCACATAACTGGTAGTGCACTTTTACAAATATTATTTCGTTTGAACACCTGGGGGTTGTCCGAGTGGTACACTAACAAGGGTTTGATCTTGCAATCGCCACTTGCATTTGCACACAGCAACAATGTTAGCCTATCTTTCATTGGCTTGTGACCTGGCATCTTCGTCTCGTCCTTGGTAATGTACGTATTGGCTGGCATTTTCTTCCAAAATAACCCAGTCTCATCACAATTAAAGACTTGTTGTGCGATCAAATTTTGTTCATTTATGTACCGATCGAATTCCCCCACGTATTTATCGGCTGCAATTTGATCCGAACTAGCTGCCTCCCCATGCCTAGTAACACGATGAATACCTGTTCTATTACGAAACTTTTCAAACCAACCCCTGCTCGCTTTAAATGTAAATGAATCACTTTCACTGGTACTCGGACTTTTCTTCACTAATTCTTCATAGATATGCAACGCTTTTTCACAAATGAACGCTTCACTAACACTTTCCCCGGCCAACTGTTTTTCTTTAATAAATATTAAAAGCAACTTTTCCATCTCCTCAATCACTTGTGGCCTTTGCTTAGTTACCGCCGTAACTCCCGTTGCAACATTCGCCTTCTTAATCATTTCTTTATGCTTTAAAAACGTAGAAATGGTCGACTTCGCCATTCCGTATTCTACCGCTAAATCGGACACTCGTACACCATTCTCATATTTCGCTATAATTTCCTTCTTCAACTCGATCGTTGTTCGCACTGTTTTCCTCTTCTCCTTCCCCTTAACACTCATTACTTTCTTGGGACTCATTATGAAAGCTAAAAAAGCAATTAAAAGCACTGAAAATCACTAAATCACAACGAATGCTGATCGCGCGTTGTCTGAGTGACGCTCTCGAGAGAACTGATGCTTCCCGAACAAGCGAGAGTGGCCGAGATGGCGCGATCATCACAAAGCCCATGCGGTCGTCACGTGTTCGGCTGGTCGAGTACCGAATTTTTGGTCGAGCACCGCAGCAAAAATTTCTCGAAAATTTTGGTCGAACTCCGAATTGTTCGAGTATAGAGTCGTTCGACTACCGAGGTATCACTGTATATATAAATTAAATGTTACCGGCGTCAATGACCTTAGATGTCAGGATGCCTGAAAACTTTAAATCATTCATTCATTCTTGGTCTCTTACTACTCCCCCCTTTCTAAGGAAGAGGGGAAGGCAACATTCAGGCTCGCTCCTGAGTTGTTGGCTAGACTCAGAATCTGAGGGTCCCGGCCCTTCGGTCCGATTCATTCAAGATTTCGAGTCTCCATTCTGTGTCTGATGTCCCAAGACCTTCTCTTTCTTGCCAGTAAGGAATCGAGAGGTTAGCGCTGGGAACAGCTGCAGTTTGTCCTCAGTTGCAGCCGATTTGGGAGCACAAGGAGGACATGGGGGGAGAGTCATCAGTATACCTCTTCAGCCCGGACTCAAGGACATTCATCTCGACCTGTCTTCAGACCCTCCCCCGTCACGTCGCCCTACAGCACGATGTTGGATACATCGCAACGTCCCTCGCCTTCGAGTAATACTACTCTGTGACGCAGGTGCTACAAGCTGGAGTCTGGAAGCGTCTAATGACCTTCGCAGCCCGCTTCCTGCAGGGCGTGACCCACAGGAGTCTCGATACGTTTTCTATCGCTCTGTGGTGGCTACACAACAGCTGGTCTAACCTCAGGCTCCTTTTTGGACAGGTAGCAGAAGGTTGAGGGCATTGTTATCAGGTTTTAGTCTGCATGAACGAAAGAAGTATGTCTGGCCCTTACTTCTTTCTTCATCATCCCCTCTACGGGGAAGCAGCATCCTGGTCTCTGCATAGCTGACCTTGAACCTCTGCAGGTAAACCATGCTTCCTTGTGTTCCGAGTATTGAGTCAATACTGTCGCGTCCCCCATACCCTGACGAGGTGGTATTGGGAACGTCCTAACCCAGAGTTCCTTCTGGAACTCCAGATCAACTGCCTAGGACGGGTCACACTTCTTCCTTCACACACAAGCTTACGTAGGCCACATGGTTCCTTGCGGAGCAAGGAACTTGTGAGGTGCAGGGACTCCTTTTCTCGAGTGCGACTCACTCGGATTCTGAGTCCCCGGGTAAAGCCAAAGCCAGTATGGCTGGGGACTTTCCAACCTTCCTAAGGGATAAGTCACCCTTTGTAAATAGCGTGGTTTGTATTTCGGTTACGGAACAAATGACAAATTCGAAGATAATTTGTATTTTTCCTAATCATACAAACCTTAGCTATTTACACATATTTGCCTGCCAGCCCTGTCCCCCAAGACAAGTCCTACCTCTAGTGAAAGTGAGTATTCACCTTTGTGTGAGGGGGAGGAGGGGTAGCTAGCTACCACTCCCCTACCCCCCCCCCCCCCCCCCCCCCGCTAACTAGCGCGGGGGTAATACACCCTCGTTAAATTCTAATGGCTCGCCATTTCAGCTACGCTAAAAGTAATACCCTTTGTAAATAGCTAAGGTTTGTATGGTTAGGAAAAATACAAATTATCTTCAAATTTGTCATTTTGATGTTACTGTTTTTAAAATATTTTATTTTAATTATTCATTATTTTTCATATCGTTTATTTATTTCCTTATTTCCTTTCCTCACTGGGCCATTTTCCCTGTTGGTTCCCTTGGGCTTATAGCATCTTGCTTTTCCAACTTGGGTTGTAGCTTAGCCATTAATGATGATAATAATGATAATCTGATCCTTTGTGGTTTGTCAACAGACACAATCCTTTTGTGGGTGCTGGCTGCCCTACTGGGCAGTTAGCTGACCAGATAGCTCAGGGTCTGTCTCAGTCTTCGATGGAATCAGGAGGAAAGACTAGTTTTCACCTGGAAGGGTAGCTTGTACAACTTGTCTCCCCTGTTTTTCGAGTCACAATAAGGACTAGAGCATGCTGGATCGTGCTTCAGGGAGGGAAGTTAATGGCAAGGCATCTCTCGCCCGTCTTACCACTAAAGAGACAAAGTTGCTCCGTCCAATTAGGGAGAAGGACTCAGGGAAGTAGAGTGTCCCTTCTTCAAGCGAGACTTCTTCGAGGCGCACCGATGACTGCGCTTGCTGGGATACCTGAACTTCAGAGTTCTTTAGCCCCGGTAAAAGTCATAGTTGTTCTGTAACTGGAATACAAACCACGCTATTTATTAGGGTTATTACATTTGGCGTAGCTGAAATGAGGAGCCATTAAAGTTTAGCGACGGTTAACTACCCACACCGCTAGTTAGCAGGGGGTAGGGGGTGTAGCTTGCTACCGCTCCCACACACCTGTGATTTAGCTCACTTTACTTTCGGCTCGGATGGTGAACAGACGTTGCTGCTCTTCATCCTTCGCCTTTATTGGACTGCCATTAATCTCTTTTTTTGCTTTTTCTTTGTTCTAGTGTGTGTTTGTGTGTGGACTTCTGCAAGCATGCGCACCTGCTCTGGACCCACCGGCCGGCACTGTGGAACTTTTATGTTGGAGGTGGAGACTGATCCCCACACCCTTTGTCCCACCTGCAGAGGTCAACGGTGTGATTGTAACAATAAGTGTAGTGAGTGTAGGGAGTCGTCTGCCTCCCAGTGGGAGAGGTTTGGGCGACGGCGGAAGAAGAAGTCTAAGCGGGATATTTCTCCTTCTTCTCCTTCGAAGGTTCCTTCGAAGGGGTAAAACCCCAAGGCCTCTTTTTCCGTCTGTCGACCCTCCTTCGAAGTTCCTACTCATTCGGTCTCTTCCGAGAGACCGCCGAGGAGTAACCTAGACCAGTTTAATATCAGCTAACCCCGGTCCTCGCGAGATGGTGTTCCTTCCCCTAGCGAAGCGACCCCACCTCTCTCCCCGGGTGAAGCCTTGTCAATAACTTCCCTGTTTCAGGTTTGGTCGTCCTTGGGGCTATCGGGTTCGCCCTCCAAGGACTCATTGCTGCAAATCATCCGCCAGGGTGCTAGTGTGCAGCAGTCATCGTCCCCGTCGGAGGTAGATCCTCTGACCCTTGTCGACGTTGTGGTGTCAGAGGTGTCGCCTATGATCTCGTCCGACTCCTCTGTTCCTCCAGACTCCAGATATTGCTGCCGACTTAGTTTCCCCCGTTCCTGATCATCCTTCGAGGGGGAAACTAAATCCAATGTCTGTCTCTCCTGCGAGTGTTTCTCCCCCTCGGGGGAGTTCACTCTTAGAGACTCCTCTTTGGAGGACTGCTGCGGCTCACGGTCGGCTTGATGAGCCAGTGGCCCCTAGAGGGTGTCTTCGTCGTAAAGCTCGCCCTCAACTTCGCCTTAGAGGTATCCCTTCACCATCGGTGAAAAGGCGCCTCTTCAGCTTTTCTGCTTTGTCGTCGCAGCCGTCACCCGCAGAGGAGTCTCTGTTGCAGTCATCTTTTGGCCCTCGATCTTCGACCATGCCTGGACCTGCTACTAGTCCTCCGACTTCGGTCCTGGACCTCTCTGCAGATCGTTCGCGATCTCCATCGGTGGAGTTTCTCCCATCCAAAGGGCACATCCCGGTTCCTGATCTACCTACCAACCGACCTGCCGACCTTCCATCGCCGTTCCTGTTCCTGGTAAAGCCTCTTTAGGCCCTACGGAAGTGCGCAGCTGCGCGCCATCGCCCTTCAGCTCGCCAACCTCCTGCAGTGCACCAGCGCTCACCAGCAGCCCGTCAGCACCAGCCTGCTCGTCAGCGCTCTACACCTACTCGCCCTCATAGATGGCAGCTGCAACATGTGCCTATGAGCCAGCGCTCTCCTGCGCGCCAGCACTCTCCTGGGCACCAGCGGTCTCCTGCGCGTCAGCGCTCTCCCGCTCGCCAGCATTCTCCTGCGCGTAATCGAGCTTCTGCGCAACAGCATTAGCCTGTGCGCCAGCGCTCTCCTACGCGCCATCACTCTCCTGTGCGCATGCGCCATCATTCTCCTACGCACGCGCGCAGTCACTCCCCGCACGTATGTGCCATCACTCCCCCGGGCTTATGCGCCATCACTTCCCCGGGCGTACGCTCCATATCTCTCCAGCGCATCAAATCTCGCCTGCACACTCGCCCACACGCCAGTACTCTCCCTTACGCGCTCGCTCACGCGCCAGCACTCTCCCTCGCGCGCTCGCCATCTCTCTCCTACGTGGCAGCGCTCTCCTGCTCGTCAGATCTCTCCAACGCGCATGCACCAGGTCACGTGCACCCGATACTCTCCCATGCACGCGCGCCAACATTTGCCCGCGCGTGCATGCCAACACTCGCCAGTGCGCTAGCTCTCGCCTGTACGCCACCACTCGTTCGCTTGCGTAAGCCAGCTCTCGCCCACGCGCCACCACTCGTTCGCTTGCGTAAGCCAGCTCTCGCCCACGCGCCAGCTCTCACCTGCGCGCCAGCACTCGCCAACACGAGCACAGGAACTGCACTCGGTCAGGTCACCATTGCCTCACTCTCCTCCCCGCAAACGCCTTTCAGGTCGCCCATCGGGAAAGGGGGAACAGGCTTCTGCAGAGAGGTTCAAGATCCCAAAACTGTCTTCTTCTAAGCCAGACCCACCTATAAAGGAAACTCCTCGCAGGGAACCTTCGGTCCCTTTCTCTTCAGGGAATCTGTCTGACAGTGTATCGGTCAGTCAGCAGCCATGGTTCAGTGCTTTAGTCAGAGCTGTAGCACAGGCCTTCAGTCTGGCCGCTCATGGAAGCAGCCTATAGCTCCAGACTCACGGCACAGAACCATGGCTTCTTCAACCCTCCTGAAGAGGAAAAGAGGAGTCTCTGACGTGGTCACTTCCTTGAGGGTAAAACTGACTCCGGTCAGGCCATCAAGGCTAGTCCTTCTTGTATCTTCCCCTGGATACTCTCCCACCTCACCTTTGCCAAGGGAGGCGAGCGAGGAAAGGACCTCCTCCATTCCACCGTTGGAGGAAGCCTCCCATCACGTAGAGAGTTCTCTATCGGAGATCAGGAAGGACACGACATCTAGGCCTTCGATGTTGGAGTCCTACCTCCTTCCTCGGAAAGAGCCCATGGCTTCTTCCACCCCCTGAAGAGGAAAAGAGGAGTCTCTGACGTGGTCACTTCCTCGAGGGTAAAACTGACTCCGGTCAGGCCATCAAATCTAGTCCTTCCTGTATCTTCCCCAGGATACTCTCCCACCTCACCTTTGCCAAGGGAGGCACGTGAGGAAAGGACCTCCATTCCACCGTCGGAGGAAGCCTCCTCTCACGCAGAGAGTTCCCTATCGGGGATCAGGAAGGACTCGACATCTAGGCCTTCGATGTTGGAGTCCTACCTCCTTCCTCGGAAAGAGCCCAAAGACTCCAAGACCTTGCCAAACCCCTCCACGAGGACTACCAAGACGGAAACAGCCAGCCACTCGAGGGATGTCCGTGACCCACCCCGGGAAGAGCTCTCGGGTTTGGATGATGAAGACTTTGATGCAAGTCTGACGTTGGAAGGTGAGCAAAAAGAGTCAGAACATGCATTCTGGCAGGTCCTGACTCTTATAAGGGTTCTCAACGGGTTTACCGACCCAGAGATATCCCTTCAGGAGGGCAATGACACGGTCTTAGACCGTGTCTTTGGCACCCAGAAGCCATCAAAGACTAGTGCAGCCCTGCCTTGGTCTCAAGGGTTGAAGGGTGCTAGGGCTAAGATCGCCCTTCAGCTCTCAGAGTATGCCTCCTCCCATCGTTCCGGCTCTACCAATAACCTCCTCCCACCTCCTCGTGTCCAACAAAGGAGGTACTTCGAGATCCTAGAGGAGCCTAGTCCAGCTCTTCCTCTCCACCATTCTTTGGAAGAGCTCACTAAGGGTCAAGCTGGCAGGTCTTGTTTTCGGTGACTGAGATCCTTAATCAGGAAAAGGTCACGAAGTATGCTATGCAGGCTACTTTGTGGCTTGATATCTGGGTAGGGACTTTGGAAATCTTGGTGCGAACTGAGGATTTCTCCAAGGAACGTACCAGGAAGGCAATGGAGACTTCCCTTCTCTCTCAGCACATGCACTATCGAGTTTCTCGCTCACCAAGTATCGAACTTGTGGGCAAATACCATCTTGAAACGTCGAGACACAGTGTCTGAGAGATTCCACCAACAAGTCCCCTACGTCAAAATAGCTAGGCTCAGACATTCCTCTCTAGAGGGAGCACACCTGTTTTAGCCTAAGGACATGGAACATGCTGCTGAGAGATGGAGTAAATCACATCAGGACTCCCTCCTCCATAGGACTTTGACATCCAAGACCTATAAACCTCCAGCTCCTCAGCAGTCCCGTCGAACCAAGACAGCAGCGAAGACAATGGTGTCTAATAAGCCCTTTTTCTGCCAAGGACAGGAAAGGCACTAAGTCCTCCATGGGAGAGAAAAATCCTAGAGGGAGCAGCCGAGGCCGCAAACGCTAGGATAGGCACTCCCCTTGCTTTTCCACCTGTGGGGGCATGCCTGCAAAGTTGCTCGGAACGGTGGAGGCAACTCGGTGCCGAACCCTGGGCAGTCTCTGTGATTTGTCTAGGATATCGCGTCCCGTTCATAACATCTCTCCCTCCCCTGTCCAGGAATCCAGTGGAGATAGACTCCTTTGCCATGGGATCAGCAAAGGGGCGGGCCCTTCGGGCAGAAGTCCAGACCCTCCGTTCATAATATCTCTCCCTCCCCTGACCAGGAATCCAGTGTCGATAGACTCCTTTGCCATGGGATCAGCAAAGGGGCTGGCCCTTCAAGCAGAAGTCCAGACCCTGTTGAAGAAGGGTGCTCTCCAGGAGGTCCTCAATGGATCCCCAGACTTCTTCAGTTGACTCTTTCTTGTAAGAAATGCGTCTGGAGGCTGGAGACCAGCATCGAGACGGCAGACACGGTCAGACTAGCGGTAAGACCACAGGACTTCATGTGTACACTGGACCTCAAGGACGCGTACTTCCAGATCCCAGTCCATCCGTCTTTAAGGAAGTACTTAAGATTCAGCATAGACAACAGGAAATACCAGTTCAAGGTGCTGTTCTTCGGTCTTTCCACAGCACCTCATGTTTTCACCAGTGTTTGCCCTAGTGTCATCTTGGGCACACAGGATTGGCATCCATCTCCTCTGCTATCTGAACGACTGGCTAATCCTAGCAGACTTGGTGTCAACCCTTCTTCAACACCGAGACAAACTTCTGAGACTTGCCAAGATCTGGGGATCTTGGTAAATCTTGGGAAGTCATCCCTGCTTCCTACACAGAGACTGGTATACCTAGGCATGATGATAGACATCAATCTCCACAAAGCCTTCCCATCAGACGACAGAATAGCTAGGCTGAGGAAGGTCGCAAGACCCTTCCCGAGACGAGAAGAACTCATAGCCCAGACGTGGTTACGTCTCCTCGGTCACCTTTCATCACTGGCCAGTCTAGTTCCCAATGGTCGCCTCAGGATGAGATCCCTCTAGTGGCGACTCAAGTCCCAGTGGAATCAGACTCTCGATTCCCCCGACATCCGGATCCCCATGGGATTAGCGTAGCTGACGGACCTCGAGTGGTGGGTGGCAGACGAGAATCTACGAAAGGGAGTGGATCTTCTCGTCCTCCCCCCGGATTTGATGCTGTTCTCAGACGCTTCAAAAAAAGGGTGGGGCCCCCAAATGCTGCACCACACGACCTCAGGCCTCTGGTCAGAGTCAGAAGAGTACCTCCACATAAATCTCCTAGAGATGAAGGCGGTCTTTCTGGTCCTTCAACAGTTCCAACAGTTCCTGGCGGGCCACTCAGTGGTGGTGATGAGCGGAAACACCACAGTAGTGGCTTACATCAACAAGCATGGAGGTACTTTTTCGCAGCACCTATCCCATCTTGCAGTAGAGATACTGAGATGGGCCGAGATCCACTCGATACCACTATCGGTACGCTTCATTCCGGGCAAAAGGAATGTGCTCGCCGACAACTTGAGCAGAGCATCTCAGATAGTGTGTACCGAGTGGTCTGTGGATCATCTAGTAGCCAACAAAGTCCTGACTTTGTGGGGTTCTCCGACAGTGGACCTCTTCACAATGACCCTGAACTTCAGGCTCCCGTTGTATTGTTCCCCATTCCCAGACCCCAAGGCTCTCTGGCAAGACGCATTCCAACAATGGTGGGACAACATCAACGTTTACGCCTTTCCCCCGTTCTGTCTGATGAGGAGGGTACTCAACTAGACCAGAACATCGGTCAGCCATGCAGAGTGGTTTCTGGACCTTCTGCAACTCCTAACGGAGCCCCCAAGAGAATTCCCTCACGACACGATCTACTCAAACAACCACATGCCAACATATTCTACAATGCCATAACTTTGCTACGACTTCATGCCTTGAGACTATCCAGCATCTCCTCTCTCAGAGAGGATTTTCGCAACAAGTTGCGATCAGGATGTCTGGACACCTGCGAAAGTCATCAGCAGCAGTCTACCAGGCAAAGTGGAAAGTCTTCTGTGGTTGGTGTCGTGGAAGGGGTATCTCTCCTCTCGATGCCACTATTCCAGCAATAGCGGAATTCCTTGTATATTTGCGTGAAGAAATGCGCCTGTCAGTCTCGGCGGTAAAAGGCTGTCGCTCAGCCTTAAGCCTCACCTTTAGAATAAAAGGAATGGACATTTCTTCATCGCTAGAACTTTCCTTACTCATACAGAGTTATGAACTTACATGCCCTCAGTCTGAAGTGAGACCTCCCCCATGGAACGTGGTTCGAGTTCTCCAGCACTCATTGTCAGCAGAGGAAGGACCAAGAGTAGGGTCACCAAGAACACAATATCAGCATGGATTTGCAAGGTCATAGACCATGCACTGAATCCAGACCCTCCTCCTTCACATTGCTCCAGAGCTCATAATGTCAGGGCCGTAGGTACGTCCCTGGCATTCAAGAGAAACTTCTCAGTGACGCAGGTTCTTCAGGTTTGGGTTTGGAAACGTCAAACTACGTTCACATCCCACTACCTACAGGAGAGACTATACATTTTCTATTGGTCCTGTGGTGGCTGCACAACAGCTGGTTTAACACCTCAGGCTCCTTATTGGACAAGTAGCTGAAGGTTGAGGGCATTGTTACCCAGTTTTAGTCTGCGTGAATGAAAAAGTTTGACTGGCTCTTATTCTTTTCTTCATCCTCCCCTCTCTGGGGGAAAGCATCATCCTGGGTTCTCTGCATAAGCTGACCTCAAACCACTGCAGGTAAACCATCCTCCCTTGTGTACCTAGTATTAAAAGAAATACTGTTGCATAACCCATACCCTAGCGAAGTGGTATTGGGAAATTCCTGGTTACAACAGTTTTTCCTTCTAAAGACTCAGAATAACTTTACCTGGACGGTCACACTTCTATATATATCAACACACAGCTTGCGTAGGCCGCGGACCTTGTGTAGCAAGGTTTTAGCAAGGTGCAGGGACTCCTTATATTTGAGTACTGACATACTTGGATAAAGAGCCCCCGGGTAAAGCCAAAAGCCAAATTGGCAGGGACTTCCACCCTTCCTAATGGGTGAGTCACCCCTAATAAATAGTGTGGTTTTGTATTCCAGTTACGGAACAAATGACAAATTCATAGATAATTTGTATTTTTCCTAATGATACAAACCTTAGCTATTTATACAAACTTACCCGCCAGCCCTATCCCCCTTGAAGTCCTACCTGCAAGCAAAGTGAGCTAAATCACAGGTGTGTGAGTGGGAGCGGTAGCAAGCTACCCTCCCCCCTAACCACCGCTAACTAGTGGTGTGGGTAGCTAACCCTCGCTAAACTTTAATGGCTCCTCATTTCAGCTACGCCGAAAGTAATACCCCTAATAAATTGCCAAGGTTTTTATCGTTAGGAAAAATACAAATTATCTACGAATTTGTCATCTCAAGTCCCCTCCAATGGCAACTGGTCGTTTTGGTATTAGCAGAGATTGTACAGACTTATGAGTCCGATAGGATCAGAACAGAATAGAGTTGGGAGGTAGAGATTATCAACTTTTTCAGTTGAGTAGACCTTTTCTCTCCTTCCCCACATTCAATGTTCTTGGGGGAGGCATCAAAAGGAAGGGGACGCAGCTCACCTGTTATGACACATGGCTCTATGGTTTGTTTCAACACATATTGGCAGTGCCACACAGGTCTATCTGGATTAGAGTGCAATGTTGCAGGCTCTTAATCTCTTCCAATAACTCCCTTCTTGTCAGACTGTAGTGTTTTTATCAAAGCACAATGGTGGTAGAATACCCAACATGGTATTTTTTGCACAGCACAAAACACTCATTCAAAGATATTCTTTGCACGACGACTGGCCGTCTAGCTGTTAAAAGATTGATTTTGACGTGAAACAAATTGTCCTCTGTAACTTCCTAATAGTTGCTCCGTCCAATCAGGGAGAAGGACTCAGGGAAGCGGAGTTTCCCTTCTTCAAGCGAGACTTCTTAGGGGTGCACCGATAACTGTGCTTGCTGGGTTACCTGAACTTAGGAGTTCTTTAGCCCCGGTAAAATTCATAGCATAAGTCCCCTTCCTGGGTTTCGAGGGACCTTTCTCTCTAAGTCTTAACCCTGGCAAGAGTTGTGGACAAGATGTCAGACGAGAACGTCTCATGTCCAAAAGTTTCTAAAGTACTGTTAACCAGTACAGGGTAACCAGGCCACCACTGTTAGAGGTGCTCTGACGTCAAGAGAACACTTATGTGCTCCTTCCCCTTTTGTCTGAGTAGGAGAGTCTTTAATAGAAGGGCATCGACTGAATGATCGATGACCCTAATAGCACCGCAGTGGTAGCTGGCAGAATAGCACCTAGATGTACAGTATTCCTGCTTGCAGAGATATCGAGAGAAATGTTCTCTCCTTTTCAGAACTACTCATACAACCTCACTCAGTGATTCACCACGATTAGTCCTGTCCCTACGATCCCTCACCTGGAGGGTATTTAACATCACATCCCTCAGAGAGGCTTTTCACACTCAATATTGAAAAGGATAGCTGGGTACAGTATTACCGAAGGTCATCGTTCGCCACCCATCAAACGAAGCGGTTTATCCAATAAGGTTGAGGTCATGGAAAGAGGCCTCACACCATTCGATATCTCTCTCCCTGGGACAATGAAGCTTGCTGTACCTCGGGAAGGAAAGACCTGCTCGGTGTTGTCCATGACAGAATGCCGCTCGGCTTTAAACTTGGTCAGCTAGAATTTAGACCTCCTCCTTGGAATGTAGTCCACATACTTTGTAGTCCACATGTTGTTGATGGGCACCATAGTGATTATAGGAATGTGATATCTGGTGTTCCACAGGGTAGTGTTCTTGGCCCTTTACTTTTCATACTATATACACATGACATTTGGTTTGGCCTAGAAAACAAGCTTGTTGCATATGCAGATGATGCTACTCTCTTTGCATCAATTCCATCCCCTGAATGTAGATCTGGTGTTGGTGAATCCCTTAATAGAGATTTAGCTAGAATTAGTGCATGGTGCAAATTATGGGGTATGAAGTTGAATCCTAACAAAACTCAAAGTATGATTGTAAGTAGGTCAAGGACGGTGGCTCCTCAACACCCGGATCTCAGTATTGATAATGTTTCTTTAAATTTGTATGACTCTTTCAAAATTTTAGGTGTAATTCTCGACAGCAAATTTACTTTTGAGAAACATATAAGGTCTGTGTCTTCTTCAATTGCACAAAAAATAGGCTTATTGAGAAAGTCTTTCAAGATTTTCGGTGATCAATCTATTCTGAAGAAGTGTTTTAATTCTTTCATTCTACCTTGTTTTGAGTATTGTTCTCCTGTCTGGTGTTCAGCTGGTGATTCTCATCTTAATTTGTTGGACAGAAACTTACGGTCTATTAAATTTCTTATTCCTGATCTAGATATTAATCTCTGGCACCGTCGTTCAATTAGTTCATTATGCATGTTGCATAAGATTTTTCATAACTCTGACCATCCTTTACATTCAAATCTCCCTGGACAATTCTATCCTGTTCGTATTACTAGGCAGGCAGTTAATTCTAATAGCCAGGCCTTCTCCATCATGAGGCTCAATACTACGCAGTACTCTAGAAGTTTTATTCCAGCTGTTACCAAGTTGTGGAATGATCTTCCTAATCGGGTAGTTGAATCGGTAGAACTTCAAAAGTTCAAAGTTTGAGCAAATGCTTTTTTGTTGACCAGGCGGACTTGAGTCTTTTTATAGTTTATTTATGACATATTTGTTTTTGAAGTTGTTAATAGTTTATATGTGACATGTCTGTTTTGACGTCGTTACTTTTTTTTGAATGATTTATTGTTAATTTGTTCTCTTCATTTATTTATTTCCTTATTTCCTTTTCTCACTGGGCTATTTTTCCCTGTTGGAGCCCCTGGGTTTATAGCATCTTGCTTTTCCAACTAGGGTTGTAGCTTGTATAGTAATAATAATAATACGACAATTCCCATAAGGAGCACCTTATGAACTGCTACTTCAGTCATCAGACAGTGACTTGACGCTTAAGACGGTCTTCTTTCTCGCTCTCGCCTTGGCAAAGACAGTCGGCGAGTTGCATGGTCTCTCTAACAATGTCATCCATTCAAGGGAATGGGAATAGGTAACACTCAGGTCCGTCCTTGAGTTTGTTGCTAAGTCTCAAAATCCGACTGTTAGCGTTTCCTAGATGTGGGCCCTTCCAGATTAAGAGACTTCATTCTGTAACTGATGATCCAGATTAACTGTTACTTTGCCCCGTGAGTGTGCTGACGTGTTACCTCAAATGAACCACAGGAGCTTGCCCGCATGTTAAAAAAATGTTTTTTGGTACTGGCAGGGTCAAAAGGAGAGTCAGAAGGAATACTCATGGATTCGACAGGTAATAGATTACGCTCTTGACTGCAAGAGTGTAAACCCAGACCTCATGATGTTAAAGACAGAAGCATGTCCCTAGCATTAAAAGAGAAATACTGTACTCTGTGTCGCAGGTACTTCAAGCAGGTGTTTTGAAGTATCAGACGATCTTCACAGCTCACTACCGGCAAGACATAACCCACAGGAACCTCGATGCCTACTCCATGGGTCCTGTGGTGGCATAACATGTGGTCTAAACTCCTCAAGCTCCCTTGTGGGACAAGAAGCAGATGGTTGAGGGCAGACGTTACCCGGCATTAGTCTGTGATGAATGATTGAGGCACTGGCCTCTCCTTTCTTTATATTCCCATCTTTTGTGGTATAGCACCTTTGTTACTTGGCAAGCTGGCCTCCTCTGCCTGCAGGCGTGAACCATTTCCCTTGTGTAACCTGATATATGATTTTTGCTCTTGATATCTCCCCGTTCTTCCAACAAGGTTGGAGTTGGGCAATATCTAAGGTTAAGTCAGTGGAGTATTCTTCTCCAATAATCTTACCTAGACAAGTGACTGATTTTTTTTTTAGAATCCAGGTCTCTTTTTATGGAACATGTTGCAGAACATAGGGGATCGACTTTTATATATACTGATGGCTTCAAATATGATGCTGTCGTTGGATTTGGAGTACATAGTTATGGTTTTAATTGTAGAGGTGCACTTCCTCTAACTGCTTCCATATTTACTGCCAAACTGTATGGCATACTAACTGCTTTTGAGAAAATAGCGTTGGAGAAGGAGGGAAATTTTATGTTTTTAGTGATGCAAGGAGTGTCTTTCAAGCTTTAGAAGTTTTTAATTCTAGTAACCCTTTAGTTTTAAAGATTTTAGAATGGCTTTTTATTATTGGACAGAGAGGTATAATGGTTCGATTTTGTTGGGTTCCAGCACATGTAGGTGTGTCTGGGAATGAGAAGGCAGACTTTCTGGCGAAGAATGCTGCATCCGAGTAGCTACCAGGAAGGTATCCCATTCCCTGTAATGATTTCCTACCCAACATCAAGAAACTGTTTTGTAATAATTGGCAACAGCACTGGGTTAGTCTACATGGCAATAAAATGAGAGAAGCAACAAATGTCTTATCTCCTTGGAGATATAACATGATGCCCCGAAAGTGGGAGATGTCTCTTTGTTTTCTCCACATTGGTCACACTTGGTTGACACACAAGTTTCTGCTGAAGGGCCAACACCAACCATATTGCGACGACTGTTTGGTACCTTTAGCATTGAGGCATTTGTTGACGGAATGTCCTTATTATAATAACTTAAGAAATAAATAAATCGACTATTATACATACTGATGGCTCCAAATCTGATGCTGGCATTGGATTTGGAGTATATACAGTGGAACCTCTACATACGAATGTCCTAACATACAAATTTTCCAACATCCGAAGTAAAATTTGACCAAATTTCTGTCTCGACATCCGAAGTGTTGCTCCAACATACGAAGTAAATAATATGCGTACGCGTGGAATTTTCTCGAAAGCGTCGACCGTGGTTTGTTGTTGACGCCGCTAGACGGCAGCACATCGGAGGGACGCCAGTCGAGCGTTGCCTTGATCAGTCCTCTCATCTCGTGCGCATCGTGTGGTTGTTCTCTATTTGCTCGGTTATTAACAGTTTTTTTTTATCTTCCTTTTTCACGTGTTGTTTTCTGTGTTTCGTAATCATGGGTCCTAAAAAGCTTAGTTTCGGTTCAGGAAGTAGTAGTAGTAGTGAGAAAAGGAAGAAGTCAATGCTTTTATTAGAACTAAAGCAAGATATAATAGAAAAGCATGAGCGAGGTGTGCGTGATAGCGATCTGGCTAAACAATATGGCCGGAATATGTCTACGATCTTGACGATCCTAAAACAGAAGGCAGCCATTAAAGCAGTGAAACCTTCGAAGGGGATCACGATTATTTCCAAACGTCGTAGCCCTACCCTTGAAGAGATGGAATGCCTTTTACTAATATGGATCAAGGACAAGGAGATTGTTGGCGATATGATCACTGAAACGATCATTTGCGAGAAGGCCAGCGCTATCTACAGTGACTTGAAGGCGGCGGGCTCTGGGGGTGACGCGGGGGAGAGTTCAGCTGATCCTACGACGGAGGAATTCAAGGCGTCTCGAGGTTGGTTCGAGAAATTTAGGAAACGGACTGGGATTCATTCAGTTGTTCGGCATGGAGAAGCTTCGATTTCGGACACCAAGGCTGCTAAAGACTTTGTTAAAAAGTTCAAAAGCATCGTGGCGGAGGAAGGCTACATAGAGCAGCAGGTGTTCAACTGTGATGAAACCGGTCTGTTTTGGAAAAAGATGCCTAGTCGAACGTACATTACCGCCGAAGAGAAGAAAATGCCTGGACATAAGCCAATGAAGGATCTGTTGACTCTGCGCTTTGTGCCAACGCCAGCGGGGACTGCAAAATTAAGCCTTTCTTAGTTTACCATTCCGAAAACCCTAGGGCATTTAAAGCACATAGAATTAATAAAGATCTGCTACATGTTCTATGGCTTTCTAATTCTAAGGCTTGGGTTACTAGGCATATCTTTGTGGAATGGGTAAACGTAGTTTTTGGCCCTGCTGTCAAGAAGTACCTTCAGGAGAGGAATTTGCCTTTGAAGTGTTTGCTTTGTTTGGACAATGCACCCACTCACCCCCGTACTCGAAGATGATAGCTTCGATGAATACAAATTTATAAAAGTGTTATATCTTCCACCGAATACCACCTTTATCCTCCAGCCTATGGACCAGCAAGTCATTTCTAATTTTAAGAAGCTCTACACCAAGCACTTATTTAAGCAGTGCTTTAATGTCACGCAAAGCACCAACTTAACTTTGCGGGAATTTTGGAGGAGCCATTTTAATATCGTGCACTGCTTAAAGATCATAGATCAGGCTTGGGAGGGAGTAATTCGTCGGACCCTGAATTCCGCCTGGAAGAAGCTTTGGCCTGATGCTGTTGCTCCCAGAGATTTCAAAGGTTTTGGCCCCAAGAATGAACCTGTGCTTGCCGCCGAGGAAGACATCGAAGAGATTGTATCCCTTATCAAGTCCATTGGTCTGGAGGTGGATGAAGATGACATCACCGAACTCGTCGATGAGCATCATGAAGAGCTCACCACCGAGGAACTCAAGGAGCTGCAAGCCACGCAGCATGATGAGTTCCAAGCGCAGTTGAGTGAGTCGGAAGAGACCGGGGTGGTAGGCCAAATCTTAGGTACGGTGGAAATAAGACAGATGTTGGCATATCATCAACACGTGGTTGATTTCATCGACAAGCATCACCCACAGAAACTTCAGGTTTGCCGTGTAGTTGCGCAGTTCGATGATGTTTGCTTAACTCATTTCTGAAAAATCCTCAAAAGCCGTACCAAGCAACTTTCTCTCGATAGTTTCTTTAAAAAATCTACAAAACGGTCTAGTGATCATGATGAAAAGAAAGAAAGTGAAGCAAAGAAAAGGAAGACCGAATCGAGTGGAAGTGCTGAAAATTAAAAGTAAGAAAAGAAAAAAAATGTAAAAAAAAATATAAAATTATAAAAATGAAAAAAAAAAAGAATCTAAATTGTTTAAGTTCACGTAGTGTACGTTAGTGTAAGTTATCATACGTTATTATAGTCGCCGTCCCTACCTCCTCGCTGATCTTCCGTCTCCTCCTGCGTAGCAGTCCCTACACCTGCGCTGGCCTGTCGCTAAGGTAAAGTGTTAATAAAAACCCTTTTTTTATCTATTATTTCTTTATTATTATTCTTTTTTTAGATATTTCTGTATTATTCAATTGTATTAATGTTATGTGTAATTATATGTAGCCATTTATTAAGGAGTTATAATGGGTTTTTTGGCTGAGGAACGAATTAAACAAATTACCGTGTATTCTTATGGGAATATTTGCTCCAACATACGATCGTTTTAACATACGAAGCAGTTTCTGGAACGAATTAAGATCGTATGTAGAAGTATCACTCTAGTAAGGCTTTTAATTGTAGGGGTGCACTTCCTCTAACAGCTTCCATATTTACGGCCAAACTATATGGCATACTAACTGCTATCGAGTAAATAGTGTTACAAGACGACTGCAATTTTACCATTTTTAGTGATGCAAGAAGTGTCCTACAAGCTTTAGAAGTTTTTAATTTCAATAACCATTTAGTTTTAAAGATTTTAGAGGGGCTTTAATTTTTGGTATAAAGGTATAACAGTTCGATTTTCTTGGGTTCTGGCGCACGTAGGTGTGTCTGGAAATGAGAAGGAAGATTCACTGGCCAAGAATGTATCCCATTCCCAGTTATGATTTTTTACCTACAATTAAGAATTTTTTTAATTATGATTAGCAACGGCATGGGGATGGTTTACTTGAAAATAAAGTGAGAGAAATAAGTAATGTTATATCTCCTTGGAGGTATAACGGGATGCCCCAAAAGTGGGAGACTACTCTTTGTCGTCTCCGCATTGGTCACACTCGGCTGACACATGAGTTTTTGCTGGCTGGCCAACATCAACCATATTGCGTCGACTGTTTGGTACCATTGACAGTGAGGCATTTGTTGACCAAATGCCCCACATACTGTACAGTAGTGAAAGAAATAGATATCTGTTTGAGGCTCGAGGTGAGGGTGGCAGGTTCATCCTTGCCAAGATTCTTGGACATGGGATGTCCTACCATGCCAGTGGTATTTTTAGCTTTATTTCAGAAGCAGGCCTTCTGAAAGATATTTAACTTTTAAAATAACACCTTTGTTTTATGAATACTTACCTGGCAGTTATATATATATATATAGCTGAGTCGCCGACTGCGGCAGAATTTAATCGAAAATCGCGGCAACCGCCTTGTGGTGGTTGTGTGGTTAGATGGTTAACAACCCTTACAGGGTGGTACTTGGAATCATTCCCGTTTTCTGTTCCTCAGATTATCTCTGCCGGCCGGATCGACAACATCGTTGGTCCGCCTTTCAGAGTTTTTCGGATCGCTTTCCCTTCATCGCCTTTTTGGACTTCGTTTTTGGTGAAGTACACTGTGTTGGGATTTGGCAATCGTGTTGTTTTTGTTTTTTTGTCTTTTTTCCTTTATTATTATGAGTGAGAAAATTCAGTATCGTGTTTGTGCGAATGATATTTGCAAGGTGAGGTTGCCGAAAATTTCGGTTGACCCTCACACTATCTGTATGGGTTGCAGGGGGTTTGAATGTGCTTTAGATAATAAGTGCAAGGAATGCGAGGTTTTAAGTGATGATGATTGGTTAGCTATGAAGCGCTATGTGCGCAAACTTGAGATTGATAGAGTTAGAAGAGCTAAATCAAAGTCAAAGTCTGCTAGTGAGCCTAGCTTAGATTTATCTATTGACCCTTTGCTTGTAACCCCTTCGGAAGGTATTCCTTCCCCAAATGTAGTGACTCCTGCCCCTTCTACAGGATCTGTGCCTACGGATGACCCTGGGTATGCTAAATTAGCTGCTGAATTGGAGGCCATTAAAGCGCAGTTGGAGGCCTTTAAAGGTAAGGGTGTAGGTGAAATTAGTGCTTGTGAAAGTGCAGTGGAGGTGGCGACTGATCGAATCTGTCATACCCCTAGGTCTAGACCTCTACCAAGCTCCCAGGACCAAGGGAGAAGGTACGTCGAAAGCCGAAAGGGGGTGAGAGGTGCTTATCCTCGGTCAGTCGTCGCCTCAGACAGTCCTGTTGCGATCTCCCAGGCTGCTCTTGACCGCCGTAGGAAAGGCGTGTCAGATTCGTTTGTGTCTTCGCCTGATCGTTCTCCTAGACGTAATTGGCGTTACGAATCAAGACCAATGAAGAGAGGGTGGAACCGGGACGTGCAGTCTCGCTCTCCCTCTCCCGGTTCGAGTAGCAGAGACCCTGATCCTTCGGAAGACGATTTCGATGTTCCTGTTAAAAGGGCGAAACAGAGAGTCCTTAGCCCTGTTAATCCTGCTAGACTCCCTGCTTCTTCTGCCAGCGCTCCCAGTCAAGCCGTACGACAACTGCCGTCTTCGGCACCGCGAGAGCCAGCGGAGGTTGCTAAAGCTTTCATGGTTGTTATGCAGGAACAACTTTCATCGTTAGTTAAAGCTTTCAGCCACCCTTCTCAGTCCGTCAGACGTAAGGACGTCTCTTTGCCTGTTAAGAGATCTTCTTCTAAGAGAGATTTTAGTATCTCTCCCAAGAAACCTCTGCGCACTTCGTCGGCCGTACGACAACGCACACCCTCTTCATCGGCACGCTGCCAGGAATTGCCTTCCCCCCTCTCCCGGCGCCAGGACGATACTGCCTCTCGTTCTCGGCGCCGTGACGATTCCGTTTCCCTTTCGAAATGCCTGGACGTTACTGCCTCGTTTCTTAGGAAACAGGATGAATGCAGTCTGCATTTTCAAGGCGACGGCAGCCTGCATCTTCAGGACGCTTCCGTTTCTCGTCATCGTAACGATACTGCCTCTCGTCATCGTGACGATACCGCTTCTCGTCATCGTGACGATACCGCTTCTCGTCATCGTGACGATACCGCTTCTCGCCGACTGGATGTTAGCGGCGCTCGGCGCCAGGATTCAAACAGCTCTCGCTGCCAGACTGCTGGCAGCCCAACTCCTCGGGATGTTATCCTTGAGCAGGACCTCGAAGATATTACGGAAGAGGAAGAAAAACCTGCTGACTCTTCTAGCGATTACAAGGTTCTTTCTCGCTCTCTTTTGGAACTTTATGGGGAGGAATTTCAACCTTCGGCCCCTCGTTCTCCTCAGTCTCAATTTACCAGGAAGAAAGCTACTAAATCTTCGGCCTTCATCAAAATGAAACTTTCAATTTCGGCCAGGAAAGCTCTCGCTAAAGTGGATGATTGGATGAAGGAACGGAGACAAGCTGTCAAGACCACCTTTTCTTTTCCACCGTCTCGGCTCGCTTCCAAGGCCGGTATGTTGTATGAGACAGGGGAACCTTTGGGGTTAGGAGTGCCTTCCTCCTCCCAAGGTGACTTCTCGGCTCTTGTGGACTCGGCAAGAAGGCATGCTTTAAACTCTGCCAAGGTGATGTGGTCCATGTCGGAGCTTGATCACCTCGTCAAGGGAATTTTCAGGGTTTTCGAGGTTTTCAGTTTCCTGGACTGGTCTCTCGGGACTCTGGCCAGGAAGTCTGAACTCCTGGAGGACGCGAAGGACCTGACGAGTATCATGTCCTGCATGGACAAAGCTCTAAGGGAGGGAGCTAATGAATTGGCTTCCCTTTTCTCAGCAGGGGTCTTAAAGAAGAGGGCCCTTTTGTGCTCCTTCACCTCTAGATCTGTGACTGTTGCCCAGAAGTCGGAGCTACTTTACGCCCCTTTTTCACGTCATCTTTTTCCTGAAGTTCTGGTCAGAGATATCTCCCTTTCTCTGGCTCAGAAGGCTACTCAGGACCTTTTGTCTCGGTCGGCTAGAAAGACCTTACTTGTTGCTCCTGCTCCTCTGAAGAAGGAGGAGAAGAAGTTTCAACAGCCCTTTCGGGGCAGGATCTCCTCGAGAGCGGATTTTAGGGGGAGAAGACAAGAGTCAAGGCTAAGGACCAGCAGGGATGCGTTTAGGCCCTGGTCCAAAAAATGAGATGTAAGTCCTCCAGACACCAGTAGGGGCAAGACTGTCTCGTTTTTGGCAGTCTTGGAAAAGGAGAGGGGCAGACACCTGGTCCCTCTCAGTCGTCAAGGAAGGTTACAAGATCCCCTTTTTAAAGAAACCACCTCTCTCAGACTCTCCCCTAGCCTTAGTGGCTCAGTATACCGACGCGGGGAAACGAGAGGCTCTTCTGGAGCTAGTCGACCAGATGTTGGTCAAGGGAGCAATAGAGCCAGTTCAAGACCTCGCCTCCCCAGGCTTTTACAATCGCCTGTTTCTTGTTCCCAAGAACTCGGGTGGATAGAGACCAGTCCTAGATGTCAGCTCTCTGAACGCCTTCGTGGAGAAAACAAAGTTCTCCATGGAGACGACTCAGTCAGTGCTGGCTGCAGTTCGTCCAGGAGACTGGATGGTTTCTCTCGACCTGCAGGACGCTTATTTTCACGTCCCCATTCATCCGTCTTCGAGGAGATATCTGAGGTTTGTGTTCCAGGGCAAGTGCTTCCAGTTCAGGGCACTTTGCTTTGGTCTCAGCACAGCTCCCCAAGTTTTCCCCAGACTAATGGCGAATGTGGCAGGCTGGTTACACCAGGAGGGGATAAGGGTCTCCTTCTATCTAGACGACTGGCTGATCCGGTCACAGTCGAAAGAGAAATGTCTGGAGGACCTAATGAAAACTTATACGATCACTCAGGACCTGTGACTCATCGTCAACTGGGGGAAGTCTCAGACCGAGCCGAATCAGACTATTCTCTATTTGGGGATAGTTCTGAATTCAGTTCTTTTTCAGGCTTCTCCCTCCCAGGAGAGGCAGTCCAGGTGCCTGGACAAAGTCAAAGACTTTTTGAGGAAGCAGGAATGCTCAGCGAAGGAGTGGATGAGTCTGCTGGGAACTCTATCCTCCCTGGAGCAGTTTGTCCCTTTGGGGAGACTGCACCTAAGGCCTCTGCAACACTTCCTCGCAAAGGTTTGGAACAGAAAGATCCAGGAGGACACTTTTTCTTTTCCCATTCCGACAGAGATCAAGGATCTTTTAATGTGGTGGCTGGACCCAGCTCTGTTGGGAAAAGGGATCTCCTTGTTCAAGAAGAACCCCGACTTGTGTTATTCTCAGACGCGTCCGAGTCAGGCTGGGGAGCAACACTAGGGAACAAAGAGGTCTCAGGAATTTGGGAAGGGAGTCAGGTCGGTTGGCATATCAACAGGAAGGAATTGATGGCCATTTTGTTAGGGCTCAAGGCCTTCAAAACCTCGGTGTCGGGAAAGACTGTGGAGATCAATTCCGACAACACCACAGCTCTCGCGTACATAAGGAAGCAAGGGGGAACTCACTCCCTCTCTCTGTTCTCAACTGCGAGAGAGCTTCTCCTCTGGGCGAACGAGAACGAGACCCAGCTGTTGACAAGGTTTGTTCAAGGGCAGAGAAACATCAGGGCAGACATGCTCAGCAGGAGGGGACAGGTCCTTCCTACAGAGTGGACTCTCAACCCGCATGTCTGTCGGAGCCTCTGGAAGTTGTGGGGCAGACCAGTAATAGACCTTTTCGCCTCCGGTCTAAACAAGAGGATCCCCAACTACTGCTCCCTAGTCCCGGACGAGGAAGCTGTTGCAGTGGACGCCTTCTTGATGGATTGGACGGGGCTGGACATGTATGCCTTTCCCCCGTTCAAGGTCATCAATCTGGTTGTCAGGAAGTTCGCTCTCCTCGATTCGGGACGAATGATCCTAGTGGCTCCATTCTGGCCTGCGAGGGAATGGTTCACCGAAGTGGTAGGGTTGCTGATGGACTTTCCAAGAAGACTCTCGGCAAGTCCAGATCTTCTCAGACAACCCCACTTCGAGAGATTTCACCAAAACCCCCTCGCTCTCAATCTGACTGCCTTCAGACTGTCGAGAAGCTCGTTAGATCTCGAGGCTTTTCGGCACAAGCGGCGAAAGCTATTGCCAGGGCAAGGAGGATCTCTTCACAAAGAGTCTACCAGTCAAAGTAGGAGACCTTTAGAGCTTGGTGCAGGGTCTTTGGTCCACGGATCAGAAGGATCTCCATTTAAGGCAAGTAACATCTCTCCTTTGGCGAGATTTGTGCAAGGAAAAATGAATGTCTTGGCGGACTGCCTCAGCAGAAGAGGACAAGTCATATCCATGAAGTGGACGTTGCACAAGACTGTGTGCGAGAAGCTATGGATGACATGGGGTCAACCCACCATAGATCTTTTTGCGACTTCACTGACAAAGAGGCTCTCGACTTACTGCTTTCCAGTTCCAGATCCAGAGGCAGCCCACATAGACGCTTTCCTGCTGGACTGGTCTCACCTGGACGTTTATGCCTTTCCACCTTTCAAGATCCTAAACAAGGTGCTGCAGAAGTTCACCTCTCACGAAGGGACCAGGTTGACGTTGGTTGCTCCAATCTGGCCCACGAGAGAGTGGTTCACAGAGGTACTTCTATGGCTGGTAGTCGTTCCAAGAAGTCTGCCGTTGCGGATGGATCTCTTGCGACAGCCTCACGTAAAGAGATTTCATCAAAGCCTCCCCACGCTTCGTCTAACTGCCTTCAGACTATCGAAAGACTCTCTTGAGCTCAAGGGTTTTCGAAGGAGGCAGCTAGAGCGATCGCGAGGGCTAGTAGATCCTCTACCATCAGGATCTATCAGTCGAAATGGGAGGTATTTAGAGACTGGTGCAAGTCCTCCTCTATTTCCTCTTCCAAGTGCCTCTGTAGCGCAGATTGCGGATTTTCTGCTTTATCTGAGAAACGGTCGCTCCCTCTCTGCATCCACCATTAAAGGCTACAGAAGCATGTTAGCTTCTGTTTTCAGGCATAGGGGTTTGGATCTTTCTAATAACAAAGATCTCCAAGACCTGCTTAAGTCTTTCGAGACTTCCAAGGAGCGTCATATTTCGACTCCTGCTTGGAACTTGGACGTGGTCCTACAGTTCCTTATGTCAGACAGGTTTGAACCATTAAATTCAGCCTCCCTGAAGGATCTTACCCTCAAGACACTTTTTTTGGTGAGCTTGACTTCGGCTAAAAGGGTTAGTGAGATACATGCTTTTAGCAAGAACATTGGCTTCTCCACTAATAAAGCAGTATGCGCTCTTCAACTTGGTTTTTTGGCCAAGAATGAACTTCCGTCTCGTCCTTGGCCTAAATCATTTGAAATTCCCAGTCTTTCTGAGATTGTGGGGAATGAAGTTGAAAGAGTGCTGTGCCCCGTTAGAGCTCTTAAATTTTATTTATCCAGAGCTAAACCGCTACGAGGTTGTTCAGAGGCTTTATGGTGCTCCGTTAAAAAGCCCTGTTTGCCCATGTCTAAGAATGCGTGGTCTTATTTTATTAGACTTTTGATTCGGGAGGCACACTCTCATTTAAGTGAGAAGGATCGTAATTTACTTAAAGTCAAGGCTCATGAAGTTAGAGCGATAGCAACTTCAGTAGCGTTTAAGCAAAATAGATCCATTAAAAGTATTATGGACGCGACCTTTTGGAGAGGCAAGTCGGTATTCACTTCATATTACTTGAAAGATGTCCAGACTCTTTATGAGGACTGCTACACACTGGGACCATTCGTAGCAGCGAGTGCAGTAGTGGGTGAAGGCTCTACCACTACATTCCCTTAATCCCAATATCCTTTTAATCTACTCTTGAAATTTTTAATCTTATTTTGGGTTGTACGGGAGACTAAGAAGTCTTTCTCAATCTTTTTGATTTGGCGGGTGGTCAAAATGTGGTTTCTTGAGAGCGCCCAGATTAAGGGTTTTGATGAGGTCCTGTTATAGGGGTGTTCGCCCTGGATATAACAGCTCCTGGGAGTCTTTCAGCATCCTGAGAGGATGGCTGGGCTTCGTGAGGAAAGCGGACTAATGAGGCAGAGTAATCATCAGAGTCAGCTTCCTTACCAGGTACCTATACTTAAGTTTGTTTTTATGAAATTTTTGTCAAAAACTCTTGAGCATATACGCCTTTATTGTTATAATACTGGTCTCTACCCACCACCATGGGTGTGAATCAGCTATTTATATATTCACCGGCTAAGTTTAATATTTAAAAATGATATTTTCATTATAAAATAAATTTTTGAATATACTTACCTGGTGAATATATAATATTAAAGGCCCTCCCTTCCTCCCCGATAGAGACCCTGCGGACTGAGAAGAACTGGAGTGGTTGAGAAGTATATGCGGTATCTGGCCGATAGTTGGCGCTGGTGGGCACACCCGCTACCTTCATGGCGATCGCTTGCGAGTTTTTTGGAATCTGTCGGGCCGTCGGAGACGTCAGCTATTTATATATTCACCGGGTAAGTATATTCAAAAATTTATTTTATAATGAAAATATCATTTTATCATAAAAACTCCATTTTTTTCCGTAACCGAAATACAAACCACGCTATTTACAATGGGTTTACCTTTTAGCGCAGCTGAAATGGCGAGCCATTAGAATTTAACGAGGGTGTATTATTACCCCCGCGCTAGTTAGCGGGGGGGGGGGGGGTGTAGGGGAGTGGTAGCTAGCTACCCCTCCCCCCCTCACACACAGATGAATGCTCACTTTCACTTTTGGCTCGGACTGTGACAGATGTCTCTGTCTTGGTCCTCTCTTGGCAGCCATTGTTTGTTTTGTCTTTACTTAATCGCTTACTTTTCATTTACTCAATATATATGTAAACATGTTTTCATGTTTGTATATATATTTGAGTATAGAAATCAGTAAGTTTCCTTTTCAGAGTTGTGTGTGTAGTGTACGATATCTACGTGGAGTCCTCGGCAGTTAGGCCACCACGGCGTAATTTTATGGGTGGCAATCGAGTTTGACTTATGTCTTTCTCTCTCTCTCTCTCTTGAGGTCGTTCACCCTTTTACTACGTGTTGCTACGCCCTTGTAGCTTCCTTTCCGTGTGGGGGGGGGGGTTGCTACGCCGTACGTTTGTCTCAATTAGTTTATGAATCTAATTGTAGTTGTTTTTTTTCAGCTTGTAGAACGATTCCTTTCGGGGTTTTCGTTCTTTCTTTAGTGTTCATTCATTTTTAAATTACATAATTACATAGTTACATAATTATAATTGTTATAATTCTGTTTTGGTTACAGCTCTCCTTCCGTGAGTGTAAGTGGTTGTGAGGGCACGTGCCTGTTGTGTAATTCTTGTTTCCTTTCCCTCAGGATTCCTCTTCGGAGCCTTTCCGGGGAATGAATGTGTACTAATGTTTTTTGTTTTATTTTTTTACAGTTACCGATCTAGTTCGTTTCTGTAATATGGCAACGGTGTGAGCTGTCTTGTTGAGGCCTGGGGATTCGGCTGTTGCTGCCTCCCCCCTTGTATTTTCGTCAGGGGCGTGTCTCCTTCTACTGGAACTACTCCCATGACGACGGACAGCTCTCCAGTTCATTTTAGAACTCTCAGGAGGCTCGCCTCCTCGGGCGGGTAACTTTCCTTCCGAGGGAAGTTTTTCCTGTCCAGGCTTGAGTTTTTCCCCTTTTGGGGGGTTCTTCTCTTGCCTTTTTTTCGTGCGACTATGCTTTTGGTGCTGAGCGTTCTCACCTGCAGTTTCGCTCAAGGGGCTGGGCAACTGCAGGAGCTCCTCTTCGGAGGATTGCTCCTTTTAGGTCACTGGCTGACCAGTCTCTTCTACGAAGTGTTTCTCTTTCGTTCGCGAGAGAGTACACTCATAGAGATTCCTCTTTGGAGGATTCTTCTGTTGCTGTTGCTGTTGGCCTCCCTCGCCGTAAGGCCCACCATCCGCCTCGTCGTAAGGGCCTCTCATCTCCCTATAAGGGTGCTAAGAGGCGCCTTTTTGAATCTCCGTTTGCAGCCTACAACTCCTTTTTTCTTGATCTTCCGCCTTGGTGCAGA
Organism: Palaemon carinicauda; assembly: GCF_036898095.1. Lineage (NCBI taxonomy): Eukaryota > Metazoa > Arthropoda > Malacostraca > Decapoda > Palaemonidae > Palaemon > Palaemon carinicauda. Next base: position 106,977,640 of record NC_090728.1, read on the forward strand.
TGGACAGCAGTCTGATCTCATCTTCCGACGGACAACGGTCTTCCCGACGGACAACGGTCTTCCGACGGACATCAGTCTCCCGGCGTACAGACAACGGTCTTCCGACGGACATCAGTCTCCCGGCGGACAACGATCCCTTCGGGGCAAAGGGTTGCCTCCCACGGGGGTTCTTCCCTTGCGTGTCAGGGTTCCCCTGCGCGCCCTTCTGCTGTGTTCTCTCCTGCTCCTGCTCAGTGTTAGCGCACAGGCGCTCTCCTGCTCATCAGCGCTCTCCTGTTCGTCAGCGCTCTCATGATGATCATCCCTGCTGTTCCTGTTGGTTCCTGTTACGCGCCCTGTGCGCCCACATTCGCCCTCGCGATCTAGAACTTCGGTTCAGGTCGGGGTCAAGGATTCTTCTTCTATGCGCAGGCTTCCACGCGTTGCCTTCTGCTCGTCAGCGATCATCAGCTCGCCAGCGATCACCTGTCTCTCGGCGATCTCCGGATCGCCCGCGTGTGTTACAGCCGGCACGCCAACGTTCTCCAACACTTCTGAAGGAACATGGTTCGCCAGCTACTAGCTCACCTGCGCATGCTGCTCGCCATCGCGTGATCGCCTACCTGCGGATGCTGCTCGCCATCGCGCGATCGCCCACCTGCGGATGCTGCTCGCCATCGCCCGACCGCCCACCTGCGGATGCTGCTCTCACCAAGTGAGAGCTGTGGCAACTTCGGTGGCATTCAAACAAAATCGTTCGTTGCAAAGCATTATGGACATAACCTTCTGGAGAAGCAAATCTGTGTTCGCTTCACACTATTTGAGAAATGTCCAGGCTCTACATGATGACCGATATACTCTGGGACCGTTTGTAGCACCGGGTAGAGTGGTGGGAGAAGGATCCGCCACTACTTTCCCATAATCCTAATAACTTTTCTCCTCTTGGAACTTTTATTTGGCATTTTTATGGTTGTCTTGTGGAGATTGTCTTTTGTTCCTTGAGAGTGTCTCGGAAAGGGTATTAGAGGAGGCTCTATCACAAAGAGGTGTGATCACCGGTTGGCAGCTCCTAGGGATCTTCAGCCCCCTGAGAGGACTGCTGGATCTCATAAGGAAAGCAGACACAATGGCAGAGTATCATTGAAGTCAGCTTCCTTATCAGGTTCGAACCCCTAAGTTTGTTTTGTATTTTGAAAACTTTTAAGCAGAATTCCAACTATATTGGCTGTCTCTAACCCTCTACCAAAGGTGTTAATCAGCTATATATATAACCACCAGGTAAGTCTTGTGTTTAAAAATGTTATTTTCATTATAAAATAAATTTCTGAACATACTTACCTGGTGGTTATATATAATTAAAATCCTCCCTCCTCCCCTCTAGAGACTAGAGGCATGGAAGATATGAATACCTATGGAATGGTTTCTGGGTACCTCGCCAGAGGCGCATAGGTAGCTATCCAATCGGCGATTGGCGCGAGTTTTGAATTTTTCTGCCGTGACGTCAGGGACGTAAGCTATACTGTATATATATAACCACCAGGTAAGTATGTTCAAAAATTTATTTTATAATGAAAATAACATTTTTAAATATTTAACTTAGCCGGTGAATATATAATAGCTGCTGCTCCAGCGGCTCGACAGAAAACACACACAAAAACTCGCGAGCGATCGCTATGAAGGTTGCGGGTGTGCCCACCAGCGCCAACTATCGGCCAGATACCGCATATACATGTAAACAGACCCAATTTTTTCTCTGTCGGCCTTAACGACAAGACGTATCAATACTTGCTGTATAACCTGGAGTTTTCTCAACATATTTGGTGAAGTACTTCCTTTTGGTTTGAGCTTTCGCAGTGCAGGTGTTTTATCTTCAACTTAAATCTTGAACTCGTTTTTGGATAGATTTAATTTTTGATGACTTTGGATTGTTTTTTGGACTTTCTTTGACTTTTAAATGGCCGACCCTTTCCTTAGTACGGAAGTGTGTTTTAGGCTTTTAGCAATTATCTTATCACGTTATAAATTAATTATAGATTTTCCTCTATATATTTTATATCTCAACCGCCTTTATTAGGCCTCTTCGATTAGCTTTCCATTTATAATAAACATCAAGATAAATTTTAATGATTTGTTTATATGCGACCTTTCCTGAGAGTAGGCGGTCCTAACTTGGAAACCGAAGTTAAACAACGTTGAGCCCTTTCAATCGTAAATAACTTTTACAGAGCAAATGATTTAAAACTTATTAAATGTATATTTTTTAGTAGATATTTTATGAAAGATTTTCTTTGAATAGTCTTCGTACTGTTTCAAAGATGAACTAACGTTTAGTTTATTTATGCTACGCAGTTTGCGCTCTATTGTTACGATAGAGAGAGAGAGAGTATCACTGTTTCACTTTGCAGAAAGATTAAATCGATTCTGACGTTTTGTTCATTCTTCTTTCAAAGCTTAAATATTTTAAATACTATTTTAAAGGAACTTTTTAATTGAAAAACCTTTCAGTTTTTTCCTTTGGTCAAATTACCTGTTTATTGACGAAAGGTAAGTGGGCTCTTCTCTTCGGTGCGAAATCAAGAGAGAGAGAGAGAGAGAGAGAGAGAGAGAGAGAGAGAGAGAGAGATAGAGACGGAGAGAGAGAGAGGAGAGAGAACGTTCCGATCTTTATTCTCGTCCCAAGCGAGTAACGTTGCTCTCGAGTCAGTTTTTTTACTCTCGTCCCTAGTCTCTGTACGGGGAGAAAGGATAAAACGTTTTTAGTTTTTATTCTCGTCCCAAGGCACTGTACGGTGAGAGATTGAAAACGTAGTTTTGAATGAACTAGTGTTTAGTCTCCTTCCCAGCCACTGATCTTTTTATCTTAAAATATGTTTACTGTTTTTTGCTTGTATTAATGTGCTTACATTATACGACTGATTTTGCAATTATAACCTTTTGATGAGGGTAGAATTGCATGCTTCTGGTAGAAATCAGTTTTATTCATACCTAATGTGAATTGTTAAAAAATTTGATTTCAGTGAAATAAGTGCAAAACAGAAAATCGTAGTGATAAAGTGATAATTGCGCAAAGTGTTATCAGTGTTGCGACCGAGGGTTCGTCTGTTCGTGCCTGTCGTTCGCCTAGTCCGAGACCTCTTGCAAGCCCCCAAGCCCAGGGGAGAAGTAATGTCGTACGACTTATGGGTTCGAGAGGACTTGATCAGCGAACAGACGTTCCCTCTATGGTTTCAGGCGTGTCTCATCAACACCGCCCCTACCATAAGACGAGCGAGACGATTTTCTCCTCGTCATCCGAAGGCTTTTCGCATAAGAAACCGTGGAACAAGGTTTCGAGGCCCTTTAAGTGAAAGTCAGTCCTTTCAGGACAGGTCCAGCGTCCTGCTTTTAACTATTAGGACAGCTCTGACCCTATGCAGTCATCGGAAGACTGCTCGCCGCCTAAACAAAAGCGTAACACAGGCTCCGAGAGTCTTTTTGTAGGCAAGGTTTTGCAGTCACAGACGTTACCCTCGTCTCTTACCGCAACCATTCCCGTTGATCCTAAATGGGTTGTACGGCAAGACATGCAGAATAAGCTTGCCTCTCTTATGGAGGACTATTCTGCTGAGCAGGTTCACGATGATCCTCGCCGCTTAGCTGATCGAGATCCTGGCCGTCAGCCGCCCAAACGAACCTTTGCTCGTCCTGTTGACGTTGACGTTACAAAGTCACGTCAGTCACGTTTTGTAGAGCCTCACTCGATGCAGTCCAGTGTTGACTTTCAGCCGCTTGTGGACGTTCAGCCGCTGCCGCATGCTCTTGTTGACGTTCAGGACGTTCGCCAACCAGCGAAGTTGACTTGTTTTGACGTTGAGCGTCAAGCACCGCAGTCAAGAGTTGTTTTGACTGCTCAGTCTAGGCAGTCAAGGCAGTCTCGAGTTGACGTCGAGCGTCCTCCCGCACCTGTTGGTTGTTGCTGGTCAGTCCTTTAAGCAGTTACATGACATAGGGTCCTTGACTGCTACTGTTGCTCCTTTGCGTGTGGACTCTGCTTGTCAAGCATTGCCACCACGGCAGGTCTCTCCCTTGCTTGAGACTCGGCTATTGTCGGACAAGGTTCCTTCAGATGAGGAAGTTGCTGTTCCCCCTCCTACTGATATTCCCTTGAGGACTCTGTCAGACGGAGAGGAGCCTAAAGCTGCTCAGCCCTCTATGGACTTTAACCCTGGATAGGTACGCTCCTCGGACACCCCTTTAAGGGTATACTCGGACGCGAACGACCCCGACGCCAAAAAAAATTCTTGAAAAATCAGTTTTTGCAGTAACCTCCTTTTTTCTTTTGCCAAAAAAAAAACTTCAATGAATGCTTAAAACAACTGTAAAGATAAATACTACTCATCTGCAGAAAAACTATTTATTATAAATATTTTAAAAAATTAAGTAGAAAAAAAAAGACGACATAAAAATTCATAAAAAAAAAGTTTATACATATATACACAAATCCTTTTAGGAATTGATTCTTGAATGTTTAGGACACATCTTGATGTATTTTGGATGAAGTCAGACCCATGGAGGTGAAGATCTGAAATGAGAAAAAAAGGGTAACTTTTTTTGGCCAAAAAAATTTGTCCAAATTTCATGAATTTTTTTGGGTACCCAAATGAAATAGGAAGTGGCTAATTTTTTTAGGGAATAAACATATGTTATCCTAAAATAGAAATATGTAAAAAAATCTTCATTATTTTGTAAATTACATTTATATCAGGGGCCATATCTAAAGGTAATTTTTTGAGTACTTAGAAATTCCGTAAAAAAATACATATATTTAATATATAATATGATATTTATGCAGGTAAAAATATACCAAAATATCACAAATTCTATAGGGAACAAAAATATATATAGATAGGGCAACTTAGGCTTCGGATATGTCCACAAAATGGCCGCCAACCACACTGACTCAGACTCCCTAATCTGCCACTTGAAATGTAGGAAGGGTATGTCAATTTCAAGGTGTTATTTACTAATCTAATTATTATTGGATATGCATAAAAATTGTATGGTGGGTTGCTGGATAATTGTCGATTATTTTACGACTATAAAATTAAAATTCTGACCCAAAAAATTTTTTTTGAAGGGAAATAAAATCGAAAAAAAAAAAAATGTAAAACAATATAATATTATAGCTAAAAAAATTTGATGATATTCAATCAAAAAAGAAGTAAACAAAATTTTCCGACAAATAAACATCTAGAGGAATCATTACTCTGTGATAGTTCCTTAGTACGTAGTAATTTTGAAAGAATTGGGAAAAAACGAAAAAATGGCAATCACCGGAAAATCGAACACATACCTATATATACGCCATATATGGCTAAAAAAAAGATAGGCATGGGTAGCCAGATCATCTAGAAACACTTTCCAACACTATAAAAATATAAGTTTTGCGACACTACTTGCCAATTCCTTACGGTAACATGACTAAGCAAAAAAATGCAAAACAAATAAAAAGGGGCACTCGTGGAAAAATGGCCATTCTAATATACGGCATTTCAGAAAAAAAAAATTTCAGCCACGTGCTAGGCAAACCATCAAGGCACATTTTCCGACAAATAAACATATAAATGAATCATTACTCTGTGATAGCTCCTTAGTACGTAGTAATTTTGAAAGAAATGGGAAAAAACGAAAAAACGGCAATCACAGGAAAATCGAACACATACTTATATATACGCCATATCTGGCTAAAAAAAAAATAGGCATGGGTAGCCAGATCATCTAGAAACACTTTCCAACACTATAAAAATATAAGTTTTGCGACACTACTTGCCAATTCCTTACGGTAACATGACTAAGCAAAAAAATGCAAAACAAATAAAAAGGGGCACTCGCGGAAAAATGCCCAACATTCTAATATACGGCATCTCAGATAAAAAAAAAGACATGCACGTGTTAGCCCAACCATCAAGGCATACTTTCTAACACATAAACATGAAAAAAAAAATCAATAATATACGGCAATTCCTTACTACGTAGTAAATTTTTACAAATATTGAAAAAAAACAGAAATTGGCAACCGCAGTTAAATACCCAATATACCAATAACTACGTCGTATCTGACAAAAACAAAATCACGCATGGGTAGCCAGATCATCTAGACACACTTTCCAACACTAAAAAAGCAAAAGTTTTACGACACTATTTGGCAATATCTTACGGAAAAATGACTTGGCAAAAAAATGAAAAAAATGAAAAAGGGGCACTCGCGGTAAAATGCCCGACATTCTAATATACGGCATCTCAGATAAAAAAAAAGACATGCACGTGTTAGCCCAACCATCAAGGCACACTTTCTAACACATAAACATGAAAAAAAAATGAATAATATACGGTAATTCCTTACTACGTAGTAATTTTTACAAATATTGAAAAAAAAAACAGAAATTGGTAACCGCAGTTAAATACCCAATATACCAATAACTACGTCGTATCTGACAAAAACAAAGTCACGCATGGGTAGCCAGATCATCTAGACACACTTTCCAACACTAAACAAGCAAAAGTTTTACGACACTATTTGGTAATATCTTACGGAAAAATTACTTGGCAAAAAAATGAAAAAAAATGAAAAAGGGGCACTCGCGGTAAAATGGTCCTCGTGCACATGGTAGCCAAACAATCCACCAAGACTTTCCACAACTGATAACCTATACAAGTTGCACCATTCTACGACAATTTCATAATACGTAATAACTTTGATAATTATGCAAATTACCTTAGAAGGGTAAACTCGGTCGCGCTCGACCCCGACGCGTCTCAGAAATCGGGGAAGGAGTACAGCTACAGCAATGCACATCTGGACACTACTAGAGCGTGTAGGGGAGACACCTCCTGCAGGTCGATCACCCACAAATTCAGTCACGGGGGTGAGTCACGTGAGAAAAACCTGTTTTTTTTTGACGCTCGGGGTCGCGAACGACCCACCGTACCAATCCAGGGTTAAATAAATCATGCTGATTTTTAAGGATCTTTGTCCGGATCTTTTTGTAACTGCTGCTCCTCGTTCGCCTAAACGTCAGAGTTTACACTAGGCCTAGCTACTTCGAAGCCGTTGTTTTATAAGCTAGTGCTCTCTCGCTCTTCTAAGAGAGCTTTACGTTTGCTAGGCGACTGGTTTATCACCAGGAGGAGTTTGGGGGAGACAGCCTTTGCTTTCCCTACTTTTAAGCTGGCTTATAGAGCGAGAGTCTGATATGACACGGGAGAAGTTCTCGGCTTGGGAGTTCCTGTCTCTGCCCAGATAGACTTCTCAAACCTCATAGACTCTCCCTGGCGCCTGGCCATGAGACGCTCCAAGATTTTATGGTCGACTTCAGAGCTAGACCATCTCCTGTTAGGAGTTTTTTTTTCGAGCGTTTGAAGTTTTGCTGTACAATTATGTCATGCATAAACAAGGCTTTCAGGGATGGCTCCAATGATCTGACAGCCATGTTCTCTGCAGGAACAAGTCCCTCAGGGATGGCTCCAATGATCTGGCAGCCATGTTCACTGCAGGAGTACGTAAGAGGCAAGTGCGCTCAATGTGTTCATTGTCAAGACAAACTTCACGATGAAGTCTACCAGGCTGTCTTGACAGCATTAATGGAAGGCGACTGGATGGTCTCTCTCGACCTTCAGGAGGCATACTTCCACATTCCTATACACCCGGATTCCCAACCGTTTCTGAGGTTTGTTTACAGGAATGTGGGGTACCAGTTTCGAGCCCTGTGCTTTGGCCTCAGTCCTGCTCCTCTCGTGTTTACGAGGCTCATGAGGATGGTGGCAAAATCCCTCCATCTATCGGGGATCCGAGCCTCCCTGTACTTGGACGACTGGCTTCTCAGAGCATCGTCCAGTCTTCGCTGTCTGCAGGATCTACATTGGACGTTGAGTCTGGCCAGGGAGTTGGGACTTTTGGTCAACCTAAAAGTCCCAACTGATCCCATCCCAGATTATTCTATATTTGGGGATGGAGATTCGCAGTCCAGTTTTTTCGGGCTTTTCCGTCTGCCACCGAATAGAACAAGCCCTGCTCGAAGTCCAACTAATGCTGAAAAGAAAACGTTTGTTCAGTCAGGAGTTGGAACAGTCTCGTAGGGACTCTCTCATCCCTGGAGCATTTTGTCTCACTAGGGAGACTACACCTTCTGCCTCTCCGGTTCCATTTAGCCTCTCACTGGAACTAGGACAAGACGTTAGAGACAGTATCATTCCCAGTCTCCGAACCAGTAAAGGCATGCCTGAAATGGTGGGACAGCAATTTCAGTCTGAGAGAGGGACTATCCCTAGCAGTCAAGAACCCAAACCACGTGTTGTTCTCAGACGCGTCGGATTTGGGTTGGGGTGCGACCCTGGACGGTCGGGAATGCTCGGGTCTGTGGACCTCAAGTCAGAAGAGCATGCACATCAACGGCAAGGAGCTATTTAGCAGTCCACTTGGCCTTGATGATATTCGAAAGCTTCTTCGAAACTAAGTGGTAGAGGTCAACTCAGACAACACCACAGCTTTGGCGTACATCTCCAAGCAAGGAGGCACACACTCCTTCACGCTGCTCGAGATCGCAAGGGACCTTCTCTTATGGTCAAGAAATCGAGGCATCTCCCTGTTGACGAGATTCATCCAGGGGGACTTGAACGTCTTGGCAGACTGTCTCAGTCGGAGGGGTCAGGTGATACCCACGGAATGGACCCTCCACAAGGACGTGGGCAAGAGTCTTTGGGCTACTTGGGGTCAACCCACCATAGACCTCTTTGCCTCCTCGTTGACCAAAAGGTTACCAATCTATTGCTCTCCAGTCCTAGATACAGAAGCAATCCACATAGACGCGTTTCTACTGGATTGGTCTCTTCTGGACTTATATGCATTCCCACAATTCAAAATAGTCAACAAGGTACTGCAGAAGTTCGCCTCTCACGAAGGGACAAGGTTGACGTTGGTTGCTACCCTCTGGCCCGCGAGAGAGTGGTTCACCGAGGTACTTCAATGGCTGGTAGACTTTCCAAGAAGTCTTCCTCTAAGGGTAGATCTGTTACGTCAGCCCCACGTAAAGAATGTCCATCAAAGCCTCCCCGCTCTTCGTCTGACTTCCTTCAGACTATCGAAAGACTCTCAAGAGCTCGAGGCTTTTCGAAGGAGGCAGCCAGTGCGATTGCAAGAGCGAGGAGAGCTTCTACCATTAGAGTATACCAGTCGAAGTGGGAAGTCTTTCGAGACTGGTGCAAGACAGCATCTGTGTCCTCGTCCAGTACCTCTGTAGCCCAAATCGCAGATTTTCTTTTACATCTGAGAAAGGTTCGCTCCCTTTCAGCTCCCACGATTAAGGGCTACAGGAGCATGTTGGCTTCGGTCTTTCGACATAGAGGCTTAGATCTTTCCAACAATAAAGATCTCCAAGATCTCCTTAAGTCTTTCGAGACCTCTAAGGAACGTCGTTTGGCAACTCCTGGATGGAACTTAGACGTGGTCCTAAGGTTCCTCATGTCAGACAGGTTTGAGCCATTACATTCAGCCTCCCTGAAGGATCTCACCCTCAAGACACTTTTCCTAGTGTGCTTGGCTTCGGCTAAAAGGGTCAGTGAACTTCATGCCTTCAGTAAGAACATCGGCTTTTCTACAGAAAAAGCCACTTGTTCACTTCAACTTGGTTTCCTGGCCAAAAATGAACTGCCTTCTCGTCCTTGGCCTAAATCTTTTGATATTCCTTGCTTATCAGAGATCGTAGGCAACGAACTGGAAAGAGTATTATGTCCTGTTAGAGCTCTTAAGTTCTATTTAGCTCGTACTAAGTCATTACGAGGTAAATCTGAGGCATTATGGTGCTCAGTTAAGAAACCATCATTGCCTATGTCAAAGAATGCTTTGTCATATTTTATCAGATTTTTAATACGAGAAGCTCATTCTCACTTGAATGAGAAAGACCGATGTTTGCTTAAGGTTAAGACGCACGAAGTTAGAGCTATAGCAACCTCCGTGGCCTTCAAGCAAAATAAATCTCTGCAAAGTATTATGGACGCGACTTTTTGGAGAAGCAAGTCAGTGTTCGCGTCATTTTACTTAAAAGATGTCCAGACTCTTTACGAGGACTGCTACACACTGGGTCCATTCGTTGCAGCGAGTGCAGTAGTGGGTGAGGGTTCTACCACTACATTACCCTAATTCCAATATCCTTTTTAATCTGTCTCTTGAAATGTTTTTAATATTGTTTTTTGGGTTGTACGGAAGGCTAAGAAGCCTTTCGCATCCTGGTTGATTTGGCGAGTGGTCAAAGTCATTTCTTGAGAGCGCCCAGATTAGGGGTTTGATGAGGTCCTGTTGTATGGGTTGCAGCCCTTAATACTTCAGCTCCTGGGAATCTTTCAGCATCCTAAGAGGATCGCTGGGCTTCGTGAGGAAGACAGACTAATAAGGCAGAGTAATCGTCTAAGTCAACTTCCTTACCAGGTACCTTTATATATTTGGGTTTTGTTATGATATAACTGTCAAAAACTCTAAGCATATACGCTGTAAACTTAATTAACTCTGGTCTCTACCCACCACCATGGGTGTGAATCAGCTATTATATATTCACCGGCTAAGTTAAATATTTAAAAATGATATTTTAATTATAAAATAAATTTTTGAATATACTTACCCGGTGAATATATAAATTAAAGGCCCCCCCTTCCTCCCCGATAGAGACCCAGCGGGATGAGAAAAATTAGGTCTGTTTACATGTATATGCGGTATCTGGCCGATAGTTGGCGCTGGTGGGCACACCCGCAACCTTCATAGCGATCGCTCGCGAGTTTTTGTGTGTGTTTTCTGTCGAGACGCTGGAGCAGCAGCTATTATATATTCACCGGGTAAGTATATTCAAAAATTTATTTTATAATTAAAATATAATTTTTCTTTAACTTGATGCATCTTCCTTTCTTAAGTGTTCGTGTTCCCTGAATTTTGGTTTGCTTGTGTTCACGAATGTCATGGGTTTTTAGTTTGTTCATTCTTTTGTATAGCTGTGCTGATTATATTTAATTTTTCTTGGATTTTACCCTCATTTCCAATCTTCTCTTTATTAGGTTTTTGCTTTTTTTTCTGATAGTTTTTCTCGATCTCGTTAAGGAACTTTTCTATTGATTGCTTGTGATGTTTGAAATACAAATTTTGTTAAATTGCTATTTATTTCTTCTTGCTTCCATTTCATCATGTCGTTGGGAGTGCCTGTTTTGTATTGTTAAACAAAACTCATCTGATTTTTCTGTTATTGCAGGAGTGTATATTTTCTTTCTTAAAATTAGTTTTACTTTTCCTTTTCTTATATGTAGACAAATTTTACTTCTCACTATTCTATGGTCGCTTGACTTTTACTTAATACTGTTACATTTTTAACGAAACTAATATTTCCATTAAGAATAAAATCTATTTTGTTTTTCGTTTCTCCATTTGGTCATTGTTGCATATGTTAAAACGATTTTCAGTTTATACTTCGTATTTAATTTGATAATCAATCCTACAATTCTGTCACTGATACTATAAAATTCTTTTGGATTACTTGCAAGATTTTGATTAATAAGAAAACCCACTCCAGTTTCTTTTTTCCTTTCATGTCCTCTTAAGCAAAATATATGGATCTCTTTTAACTATATACTGTATGACTCCCCAACTCTTCTAATCTCACTAAATCCTGTTATATCCCAATTTATTGATTTCAGCTCTTCTAGTAACACAGTAAGATCTTTCCTAGACAGGATCCTAACATTGTACATTGAGGGTTTCTAGTTCAGAGGTTTTTTTGGGCTCAGGCCATGTCGTCCTGATGGAAGGTTCCTTTAAGTAGCTTCCTAGGGTATATTTGACTACAGTGATATTCCCAGAGATTTTAACTTAAGATCTCCAGAATTCCAACTCCTGGCGCGAATATCCTTAAAGTTTCCTTTTAGGATATCGCATAATATCAGGGGACGTTTCTTGTAGCGGTTTCGCTCAGTGGTCTTCCCAGTGCTCTCTCGTTATCAGGATTTATTATGCAATCTCCAGCTTTTGATTCTTATGCTGTATAAATTTAGCTATGGCCGTAAAGTAAAAATTATTTCGAATTAAACTAATTTTTTGGCAGAGCTATTGCCTAGACCAGAGGTGCAAGGTTAGGCTAGGGTTTTTCTGCCCCTTCATCTAGCTACTAATGGTGAGGTTTGGGTTTGGGTCAGAACCTCAGAGTACTTGTCGTGTGCCGGCAACTGATCGATAGGGTGAATGTACTCCCCTGTCGGATCTTGTTGGTTGGCATAGGAGGCCTTGCCTCCCTAGACTGCACTTGAAGGGGTCATGTGATCCTCTTCTCCCTGTGGTTTAGTTGACTAGTCCTGTGCTCGCAGACCCTAGGGTGAAGAATAGTGATTATTTTTCTGCCTAGGATGGCGCTGGCATTGGGACTGTTTCTCTATGATTAAGGGTGGCGGCTAGATAATTGCCGGCCCCCCTTACTGTATTGGCAGACCCTAGGCTGGGGAATGTATTCTCCGTCCGCCTAGGATGGCGCCGATACTGAAACAGCTTCCTTTAGGTGTGGTAGGGCTGACATGCTGCCAGCTCCTCGCACACCTTATACAGGACCCTTTCCCCCTCCCATTCTGTCCTTTAGCCATCACATCCCTGTCGCCGTTGTCCTACAATCTCGCCAATTGCCGGCAGGCTGTAGGGCCAGCTTGGGCTTCTGCCTGTATGGCCTAGTCGTATAGCTTCCCTATCGGACATGGAGCTCCGGGATAGCTGTATCGGCAGGTCAAGCTGTCGGCAGGAGATCCATTTGCTTTAGAGTGTTCTTCAGTCCTCCCTTGGGCTGCCATCCTCATCCTACGACTGGCAGATACCGGCACGGAGGCGGATGGGTGGAAGCTTGATTATCCTATATTCTCCCCTTCCATTAGAACCCTCATTCCGGAGGAAGGAAGTGATGCAGTGCTCTTACATCACCCTTCACTTCTTGCTTTCTCTCTCTCTATTGGCTAGTGCCGCTAGCTACTAACTTAACTGGCAACTGCCGGCCACTAACCTTGCCGGCAAGATGCTGGCTAGACTTGTGGTCCGACAGCCGTTAATTCACTGTCACACCTGACTCTGCCAGCGAGACCCGGCCGAGTCTGGTATTCCGACCACTACCCTGTCACATTGAATGCTGGCTGGGATAGTGTGCCGACAGCCGGTGACCTGCCGGTGTCTGGCAAGCCGCCGGCAATCCGGTAGGCCGCTGGGCATAAAAATTATCAATATTGTGCCAGTTGAATTGCGCCGGTGGGCCGCTGGGCATAAAAATTATCAATATTGTGCCAGTTGAATTGCGCGTTAGGTACTAGCCTTGCCGGCTGCATGCCGGCAGCAACTATGGTATATGTATATACAGTAGCCAGTAAATCTGTAGTATAGAGTATACTGCAGACATAAAACTGTGGTATAAAAGTATACAGTAGTTAAATTTTCCAACATACTCTGTGTGTGTAAGCGCAGTCTCTTGTTGAGACCTTATAAGATTGGGAAAGGAATTCCCTTTCTTTTTACTGATAGATGATCAGTTATTTTGACCCTCATTATTAATCCTTTTGGAAGTTGGTGTTGTTTACACTACTCTATCCTTATAGGCTAGACTCTTCCATCGGGCCTCCTAAGGAGGATAACCCTAGAATTAATATTGAGGGAGGTCACAGCAATTGGCTGGGTGGGAAACACACATATGTGTCTTTCCTATTTCATTTCTAGCTTACCTATCCTAAGCTCTATGCAATAAAATAGAATGGAAAATATTATTATAATATTTATTAGTTTATCTAGTGAGATAGACTACGTTGTACTCATTTCATTTTCCTCTCTTTACAGGAGGACTATGTGAAGTGCGACAGCATCTTCTGCAACGTACGTAGCAGGAGCTTCTGTGGCCATCTGGGGTGTAGGACACACTCCCGCTGCTCCATCACCAGGGGACCTCTCAAATACTGAGACCCACAGGTAGTATGTAAAGACCTGGTCCAGGAGGCTTTTGAAAATCGCAAGACAACGGAGTCAAGGGATGTAGCTCGGGACAAGCTGCGCAAATGGGTTCGTGGCTTCCAAAAGAATGCCACAGGGCCTTACCTCCCTAGTGAACGTATGAGAGCCCTTCTATTCCCCAAAGCATCTGCGGTGCTGTTATTCCTCAGCCTCACCCTGAGATCCCTTGCATCCAGATAGCCGTTGAAACGGATGTCCCGGATGCGATGAAGGACATCCATCTAGATGATGAGAGGATGTCAGAGGTGTCAGAGGACACCGAAAAGGAACTTCTTACGGAAGGTCGAGATGAGGAGTCAACGTTGGCTCCAGAGACGGAAGAGGATGAAGTCCAATCAGTCTCTGTTTCGTCGGTTCCTGCCCCAGAACCCATGCCCTCTACGTCCTCCGCTCTTCAACCTGAGAGGTTGGACGACACCCTGTCTGCCATCAAAGCTATGATGGAAATGTTCGAGAAGAAGAGCGAACAAAGAGAAGCTGCATTCAGGAAGGAGTTTCTTCAGATAACAGCGACCCGTGGGTCTCAACGGAGACTTAACGTAAAGGATCTTCCCTCGTGGTCTGAGGTAAACCCATGGAGGCATGCCGAGTACATGCCGATTACAAACGGTAAGATCTTTATTTCAGAGAAGTTGGGAGCTGTCCTTATCGAGGACATTGAATTCTGGCCCAGCTTTGAGTCCTATCCAGACTGCTTCGTTTGTCTAAGGGCGGAACCTGTATCCAAGGAGGAGACAGAGCCTAAGGAAGTCATAGTGCTTGACCATACGAAGGCTCAGGCTTTGTTAGCCAGCAGTTTGAAGGACAGGAGCTTCACCAATTCGAAAGTGTCGGCCCTGAGCAAGAAACATCCCTCTTTTCTTGCTCCAGCAACTATGGCTTTCCCCTTTGCAGAAAAATCATTTAAGGCGGTGATTAAGGCAGTGGAAGCCGGGAAACCTTGCCCTACACTGGAGGAGTGTAGGCCCCTTTCCGTAGCCTTGCCAACTGATAAGAAAGACTGGAAGGATATTCAACTTACCTTCTCAGTCAGGAAGTTGGAGGCTGATATCGATGGACGTCAGTTCAGCGAAAACCTCCCCAAGTTGTCTGAGTTTCTCCTACGCAGGGAACAAGATACAAAGGAGAGGCTTGCGGCCTCTCTGTCCCTCCAGGTGTCCATGGAGCCAATGGCTAGTGAACAGAGATCCCCGGATATGTTCATGGTCATGGCCAAAACACACTTGGCACCCCTAACTAAAGACTTCTACAGCTTTATTAGGGCAAGAAGGGCTTGTAAAGAGTTCGTGTTTGCCTCGGCTGCAGTCAAACATGAGCCCAGAAAGTTGATATCTTCCAATATTTGGGGGAAAGACCTATTCCCAAACAGTTTGGTCAAAGAAATAGTCGACAAGGCCACCACGGTGAATAGAAATCTTCTCCAGAAATGGGGCATGTCGGCTAAGAGGAAGTCTTCTTCGGATGAGGATCCCCCAACCGAAGAGGAAGACAAAGAGGCCAAGAGTGCCATCTCGCCCTGCTAGACAACAACAACTTCCCGTGACCGTGGTGCCACAGATGGTGGCACAGTCCCAACCCTCCCACCAGATGGTACCCCAGCAAGTGGTGACTCAGTCACCAGCCTTCACTCCCGCCTATGAGAGGCAGACCACCACCTTTCGCCCTAAAGGTAGGGGGTCAGGTAGAGATTCCTCTAGACATCCCTCGAAAGGAAGAGGGGGTAGGGGAGCACTCGGTCGAGGAGGCAAGCCCTCCGGAAACCAGAAGCAATGAGATGCTTCCGGTAGGAAGAAGACTCCAACTTTTCCGGGATTGTTGGACCTTCGATCCCTGGGCCCACAGCCTAATCAAGAATGGGCTAGGTTGGAGCTGGAAGACAGCTCCACCATTATTTCCTCAGTTCTCCCAACACTCCACCCCCATTCTGGAAAAATATACCCGAGAGCTCTTGAGCAAACGGGTGATAAAGAGGGAAAAGTCCATCAAATTCCAAGGAAGGCTGTTTTGTGTTCCCAAGAAGGACTCAGACAAACTCAGAGTCATTCTTGATTTGTCGCCACTCAACAAGTTTATCGAGAATGACAAGTTCAAGATGCTGACCCTTCAACACATAAGGTTCCTTGTTGCCCAAAAGGCATACACAGTCTCCATAGACATGGCAGATGCCTATTGGCACATTTCGATCAATTGCCAACTCTCCTCCTACCTAGGATTCAGGCTGCAAGAAAGAAATTACGCTTTCAGAGCCATGCCCTTCGGACTAAACATAGCCCCAAGGATCTTCACGAAGCTTGCAGAAGCAGTCGTTCGACAACTACGCCTACAAGGAGTCCAGGTGGTATCCTATCTGGACGATTGGCTGGTGTGGGCAGCATCCAAGTCGAAATGCATGCAAGCATCCAAGGAAGTGATCCAGTTCCCGGAACATTTAGGATTCGAGATCAACACCAAAAAGTCTCGACTATCTCCAGCTCATAAATTCCAATGGCTAGGCATACATTGGGACTTGCAGTCTCATCGTCTCTCCATTCCATTAAAAAAGAGATGAGAGATAGCAGGATCTGTCAAGAGACTTCTAAAATCCGGCAGGATTTCAAAACACTAACAGGAGAGAGTGCTGGACTCCCTTCAGTTTTCATCAGTGACAGACCCAGTGCTAAGAGCACAGCTAAAAGATGCATCAGGAGTCTGGAGAAGATACGCAACAAACGCTCAAAGAGATCTAAGAAGACCAATACCGATTCGGCTATGATCACTTCTCAAGCCATGGTCGGAGGCCAGAAACTTCAAGAGGTCAACACTTCTACAACCACCTCCGCCCTCAGTTGTCATCCACACGGATGCATCATTGGAAGGATGGGGAGGTCACTCTCATCAACGCAGAGTTCAAGGAACTTGGTCCCCTCTATTCAAGACCTTCCATATTAACATTTTGGAGGCCATGGCAGTCTTCCTCACACTGAAGAAATTATCCCCTCGTCCTTCAGTCCACATGAGACTGATTTTGGACAGCGAGGGGGTAATGAGATGTCTGAATCGTCAAGGCTCGAGATGGCCTCAACTCAACCAAGTGATGTTGGCCATCTTCCGTCTAGCGGAAAAGAAGAGATGGCACTTTTCAGCAGTTCACCTTCAGGGGTTCCGCGATGTGACAGCGGACGCTCTATCCAGGATAACTCCGATAGAGTCAGAATGGTCCCTAGACGCAAGATCATTCTCCTTCATCTTACATCAAGTCCCGGAACTGCAGATCGACCTTTTCACAACGAGCGACAACAAGAAACTTCCTTGATACGTGGCCCCGTACGAGGACCCTTTAGCGGAAGCAGTGGACGCCATGTCCATTGACTGGAACAAATGGACCAGGGTTTACCTGTTCTCTCCATCCAACCTGCTGATGAAGGTCTTCAACAAGCTGAGATCTTTTCAAGGAACAGCAGCCCTAGTGGCTCCCAAGTGGCCCCGGAGCAACTGGTTCCCCTTAATTTTGGAATTACAGCCGAGGCTGATTCCTCTCCCGGACCCAGTTCTTTCTCAACAAGTACAGAAGTTGACTGTCTTCGCTTCATTACAGAAAACCCAAGACCTTCATCTCATAATTTTCTCTCCCTATCAGTTAAGAAAAGGTTTGGGATCTTGAAAGAAAGTATAGACTTCTTAGAGGAATATAAGTAAAAATCTACCAAAAGACAATACGAGTCATCTTGGAAGAAGTGGGTGGCCTTTGTCAAGGCAAGAAATTCAAAGGAAATCTCGATGGATTTCTGCTTGTCTTTCTTTATTCACCTTCATGAACAAGGTTTAGCAGCCAACACGATAACTACGTGTAAATCTGCCCTGACTAGACCTTTTCTTTATGCTTTCCAAGTAGACTTGTCTAATGAGATTTTTAACAAAATCCCTAAGGCCTGTGCTAGGCTCAGGCCTGCAGCACCTCCAAGGCCCATCTCATGGTCTTTGGATAAGGTACTACATTTTGCTTCAAGTTTGGACAACGATACTTGCTCTTTGAAAGATTTGACTCAAAAAGTTATATTCTTGTTTATTTTAGCCTCAGGAGCTAGAGTTAGTGAGATAGTGGCCTTGTCTAGGGAAGAAGGCCATATCCAGTTTGCTGAAACGGGAGAGCTAAATCTCTTTCCCAATCCAACGTTTCTCGCCAAGAATGAGCTACCCACTAAGAGGTGGGGTCCCTGGAGAATCTGCCCTCTGAAGGAAGATGTCTCGCTGTGTCCAGTGGAGAGTCTAAAGGTCTATCTTCGCAGAACTTCAGACTTCAGGGGAGGACACCTCTTTAAAGGAGAAACATCGGACTCAAACTTATCCCTGAAACAACTAAGGGCGAAGATCACCTACTTCATTCGCAGAGCGTATCCTGACAGTACACCCGCAGGTCATGATCCTAGGAAAATTGCTTCTTCCTTAAATTTTTTCCAGCTTATAGATTTCGAGAGCCTTCGCTCGTTTACTGGATGGAAGTCATCCAGAGTGTTTTTCAAACACTACGCGAAGCAAGTGCAAG
>NC_090728.1:107001178-107008678 GCF_036898095.1 Palaemon carinicauda
CTTTTACAGGAGGAACATCCGAAGTGCGGTAGCGTCTTCTGCAACGTCCGCAGTAAGAACTTCTGCGGGCATGATTTGTGTAGGAGGCACACGGCTTGCGCAGCCTCCAAGGATGATCTCCGTTACTGGGACCCTCAGGTATGTTCAGTGTGTACTAACCTGCTAGCTGAGGCCTTTGAATCCCCTAGGTCGGCGGAGTCAAGGGATGCAGCGAGGGAGAAGCTTCGTGTTTGGGTAAGGGGTTTCCAAAAGAATACCTCTGGACCTTATCTTCCAAGTGAGAAGATGAGGGCGTACCTCTTTCCCAAGGCTTCTGCTGACGCTGTCGTCCCCCAGCCTCGGCCGGAGATCCCTCTCGTCCAGATCCCCGTGGATGCTGAAGTCGCGGATGCCATGCAAGACATTCAGCTGGACGACAAGATGTCGGACATGTCCGAACGGGCGGAAGAGGACCTCCTCGCAGGGGGCGAGGACGAAGATCAAGATCCGAACGTCGTGGAGGAAGAGGATGCCGTGCCATCGGACGCTCCGGTTCAGGCCCCTGAACCTATCCCCTCTACTTCGTCCGCTCTTCCACCAGAGCTGGGACAAGCTCTCTCCTCTATTGTTGGCATGATACAGCAAATGCAGAAGGAGAACAATCAGAAGGCAGCTGCAATGGAACTACAGATGCAGAGGATTGCAGCATCACGTGGGCCTCCGAAAAAGCTCAACGTGAAAGACCTTCCTGTGTGCTCGGATGCCAACCCGTGGAGGTATGCCGAGCACATGCCGATGACGGTCGGGAAGATCGTCATGTCGGAGAAGCTGGGTTCAGTTCCCCTTGAGGAGGTGGAATTCGGGCCCAGCAGAGGGGCCTATCCGGACTGTTACGTCCGTCTGAAGAAGGAACCGGCCTCGAAGGAGGAGACGGAGCCGAAGGAGGTGATCGTCTTGGATCACGCCAAGGCTCAAGCTTCGCTGGCGTCTGCAATGAAGGAGAGGGGCTTCTCAAACTCGAAAGTTGCTGCTTTGAGTAAGAAGCACCCTTCCTTCGTATCCTCTCCGGCTAGGGCCTTCCCCTTTCTACAGAAAGGGTTCGCGACCGTTCTGAAGGCAGTCGAGGCTGGCAAACCATGCCCCTCCTTGGAGGAATGCAAGCCTTTGTCTTTAGCCTTGCCGATGGACAACAAGGACTGGAAGGACGTCCATCTTACCTTTTCGGTTGGGAAGTTGGACGCCGATATCGCAGGTCGGCAGTTCGGCGAAAACCTCCCTAAGCTGTCTGAATTCCTTCTGCGAAGGGAGCTCGAGACAAAGGAGCGTCTGGCAGCCTCGATGTCTCTCCAGACAACCATGGAGACAATGGCAAGCGACCCCAAGGTCCATGAAATGTTCATGGTGGTGGCCAAGATCCATCTGGCCACGGTGACAAAGGACCTCTATAGCTTTGTCAAGGCAAGGAGGGCCTGCAGGGAGTTTGTGTTCGCCTCGGCTACAGTGAGGCACGAACCGAAGAAATTGATCTCATCCAACATCTGGGGCAAAGATCTCTTCCCCAGTGATGTGGTTAAGGAGGTGGTGGACAAGGCAGCCACGGAGAATAGGAATCTTCTCCTTAAGTGGGGCCTGTCCCTCAAGAGGAAGTCTTCCCCCGATGAGGGTCCCCAACCGAAGGGGAAGACGAAGAAATCTAGGTTTTGTCCCCGCCCAGCCAAGCCTTTCAGACCGCAACGTCAGCAGCAGCAACAATCGGCTTTGCCTCCGGTGCCCCAGATGGTACCCCAGGCCCTAACCACCTTCTAATGGGTGCCCCAGGCCGTGTCCTCGCCATCCCCGGCATTCAACCCAGTGTTCGAGGGGCAGTCTACCACCTTTCGAGCAAAGCCCAGAGGAGCAGCCAGAGGCTCGTCTAGACGCCCCTCAAGGGGAAGGGGATCCAGAGGTGGTCGCGGCCAAGGAGGCAAGACTGCAGGGCAGCAGTCAAAGGGAAGTGATGCCAGTAGGAGGGAGACTACAGTACTTTCGGGATCGTTGGACCTTCGATCCCTGGGCCCACAGCCTGCTCAAAAATGGACTGGGTTGGAGCTGGTACAGCACTCCGCCCCCGTGCCCTCGATTTTTCCAACACTCCACCCCCGTTTTGGAGGAGTACATTCAAGAACTGTTGGAGAAAAAGGTGATCCGGAGGGTAAAGTCCATCAAGTTCCAAGGGAGGCTGTTTTGTGTTCCCAAGAAAGACTCGGGGAAACTCAGAGTCATTCTGGACTTGTCGCCACTCAACAAGTTCATAGTGAACCACAAGTTCAAGATGTTAACGTTGCAACACATGAGGGCCTTACTGCCCAAGAGGGCATTTACCGTCTCCATCGACTTGTCAGACGCCTATTGGCACGTTCCAATCAGTCGCCGTCTCTCCCCCTACCTAGGATTCAAGCTACAGTACAACGAAGACTTTACGCCTTCAGAGCGATGCCTTTCGGGCTAAACATAGCCCCAAGGATCTTCACGAAGCTTGCGAGCGCATTGCTCAAACAGTTACGCCTAAAAGGGATCCAGGTGGTAGCCTACCTGGACGATTGGCTGGTGTGGGCAGCATCCAGGGCGGAATGCTTGCAGGCTTCCCTACAGGTGATTCAGTTCCTAGAGTATCTAGGGTTCAAGATCAACAGAAAGAAGTCTCGTCTTTCTCCATCTCAGAGGTTCCAGTGGTTGGGAATTTACTGGGACCTAGTGTCACACCGATTCTCCATCCCGACGTCGAAAAGGAAGGAGATAGCGGGGTCTGTCAAGAGACTTCTAGATTCCGAGAGGATATCAAGACGCGAACAAGAGAGGGTTCTGGGCTCTCGAGTTCAGTTTGCGTCGGTAACAGACCCGGTGCTAAGAGCACAGCTAAAGGATGCAGCCGGAGTTTGGAGAAGCTTTGCATCAAACGCGCGAAGGGACTTGAGGAGACCGGTTCCGCTTCAGCTACGTTCTCTTCTCAGAACGTGGTCTCAGGCCAGTCGTCTAAAGAGGTCGGTACCTCTTCAGCCACCTCCCCCGTCAGTGACGATTCACACAGACGCTTCAAAGGAAGGGTGGGGAGGTCACTCTCATCGGAAGAAGGTCCAAGGGACCTGGTCCAAGCTATTCGGGACTTTTCACATAAACTTTCTAGAAGCTATGGCAGTACTTCTTACCCTGAGGAAAGTTTTCCCGCGTCACTCGATCCACATAAGGTTGGTACTGGACAGCGAGGTGGTTGTGAAATGTCTGAATCGGCGGGGATCAAGGTCCCCGCCTCTCAACCAGGTGATGTTGGCCATATTCCGACTGGCGGAGAAGAAGAAGTGGCACCTGTCGGCAGTTCACCTTCAAGGAGTCCGCAATGTGACAGCGGACGCTCTATCCAGGGTTACACCGGTAGAGTCGGAATGGTCCCTAGACGCAGGATCGAAGTCAAGTCCCAGAACTGCAGATAGAGACCTCTTCGCGACGAAGGACAACAAGAAGTTGCCGCGATATGTGTCCCCGTACGAGGACCCCTTGGCGGAAGCAGTGGACGCGATGTCCCTCGATTAGAACAGATGGTCCAGGATCTACCTGTTCCCCCCTCACAACCTTCTGTTGAGGGTCCTCAACAAGCTGAGGTCCTTCAAGGGAGTAGCAGCGATAGTGGCCCACAAGTGGCCGAACAGCGTGTGCTTCCCTCTGGCTCTGGAACTACGACTGAAGTTTCTGCCACTCCCGGACCCAGTTCTGTTCCAGCGAGTCCAGAAGTTGACTGTCTACGCTTCATTACAGAAAACCCGGACCCTGCAGCTCATGATTTTCTCTCCCTAGCGGTGAAGAAGCGGTTCGGGATCTCGAAAGACAGCATTGACTTCCTGGAGGAATATAAGTGCAAGTCTACTAGAAGGCAGTACGAGTCTGCTTGGAAAAAATGGGTGGCCTTTGTCAAAGAGAAGAATCCGCATGAGATCTCGATGGATTTCTGCCTGTCCTTCTTCATCCACCTCCACGGACAGGGGCTGGCAGCTAACACAATTTTTACGTGTAAGTCTGCTTTGACAAGGCCCATTCTGTACGCCTTCCAGGTAGACCTCGCTAACGAAATCTTTAATAAGATCCTGAAGGCCTGCGCCAGACTTAGACCTTTAGCTCCTCCAAAGCCTATTTCATGGTCTTTAGATAAAGTCTTTCATTTCGCCTCATTACTGAATAATGAGGAGTGTGCACTGAAGGATTTGACTCAAAAGGTTATCTTCCTTTTTGCACTCGCGTCCGGGGCCAGAGTTAGTGAGATTGTAGCCCTCTCGAGAGATGAGGGCCGCGTTCAGTTCCTGGATGGGGGAGAACTGAACCTGTTTCCGGACCCTACGTTTCTCGCTAAGAACGAGTTGCCCACCAACAGGTGGGGTCCCTGGAGAATCGGCCCTCTGAAAGAAGATGCATCTCTATGTCCCGTAGAATGCCTAAAGGTCTATCTTCGTAGAACTTCAGACTTCAAAGGGGGTCAACTGTTCAGAGGAGAAACATCGGGCTCGAATTTATCTTTGAAACAACTCAGGGCGAAAATTACATACTTTATTCGCAGAGCGGATCCCGACAGTTCACCCGCAGGTCATGATCCGAGGAAAGTTGCTTCATCCTTAAACTTCTTTAACTTTATGGATTTTGAACACATTCGTTCATATACTGGCTGGAAGTCTTCCAGGGTGTTCTTTCGCCACTATGCTAAGCAAGCGGAGCAGCTAAAGAGGTCTGTGGTAGCGGTTGGTTGCGTCGTTAACCCTGCTGTTTAACTCTGCCAGGAACAGTGGATTTAATTGGGACTATTAATTCCAGGGTGTGTGTTTAGTTATATGCGGTGCTATATCTGGGAGTGAGGGCACCGGGTGCCCACAGTGACTGTTCCGTCTTTAAGGTGAATTTAGCATAAGTACAGACATGTGTGCCGAGCGTTTTTGACGCTAATGTCAGTGGCTAGTAACATGGACTTTTAACTCTGATACCTTGGTACGTGAAAAGTGGCTCTAATGTTTTCTTTCAGATAAACATATATCTGTTTACTACCGTACTTGTGCAAATTATTGGTTATCCACTGATTATATGTATATATTTGTGGTAACCATGTCTATTTATTGTCTGTCAATAAACTTGTTCTCGGGAACCTTGCGTCGCCTTCACTTATGTCAATTTCTTATCAGTTATTGAGCATTCAGCCTATGTACGTTAATCGGGGATATCTATAATAGCCTGCTCCTTGATGCAAGCCTTGTTGCATTGGTTTATACTTTCCTTAGTGTAAAGGGCTCCATCCTTCTCAGAGGACGGTAGCGGCAGCAAGTTTATTCTTACACAGATATAAACCTTTTGTCCAACTCAGTCTCGACCATGGGGTTGGTCGATATTTCCTTTTGATGCTGTAGTTCCTTACAGACTATGCTTTACTTCATATAGGGTGAGACCACTATATGGGCTTGCCAGTGATTCATACATAGGTATATGTACTCTTCGTTCCTTCCCAGAGTCTAGTAGGACTCTTCCCTGTAGGGGGCAGGAAGCGCTATCATGGTTTATGGTTAGTGAAAAGATGTATAACGGTAACATCTTAGGTCTCTCAGTCGAGTTGACTAGGGAAATATTTCTGAGGAGTGCGGCACGTTTTGAGAATCCACAGATACAGTAATGCTCTGGTACACTTCCATCAGGACGACATGGCTTGAACCCAAAAAACGGATTTTGAGCGAAGCGAAAAATCTATTTTTGGGTAAGATGGCCATGTCGTCCTGATGGACCCGCCCTGCCCCTTTCCTTTAAAAAAAAAAAAAAAAGGGGAAAGGGCTGTAGGACCCCTCCCTACATACAGTATCTGTAGCACCTCGTGTATCGCTACAAGGAATACAGATGGCGCCGCGAGCGGCGCAGGGCACGCTTACGAAACGGGAGGAGAGATGCCTTACGAACGGCTCCCCCCTTTCTTATCGTTTTCGTTTTCTTGCCATTTGACCCCTACGAAGTGTTAACTCTGTTCGGGGTACAGATTGCCATGTGGCGTGTCAAGAATACGTTCGCTGATATTTTGCGATATCCCTGATTCTTTTATTAGGGATATTCGCTCCAGGAGTTAGAATTCTGGGTACCTTAAGGTAAATTCTCTGGGAATATCGCCGTAGTTGTAATATACCCTAGGAAGCTACCTTAGAGGAACTTCCATCAGGACGACATGGCCATCTTACCCAAAAATAGATTTTTCGCTTCGCTCAAAATCCGTATATATATATATATATATATATATATATATATATATATATATATATATATATATATATATATATATATATATATATATATATATATATATATATATATATATATAGTACAACTAGAGAGTTAAGGGATCTTTCAACTGGCCAGACAGTACTACATTGGATCCTTCTCTCTGGTTACGGGTCATTTTCCCTTTGCCTACGCGCGTACACTGAATAATGAGGCCCATTCTTTACATATTCTCCTCTGTCCTCATACACCTTACAACATAGATTACCAAACAATTCTTCTTTACTCAAGGGGTTACTGCACTGTAATTGTTCAGTGGCCACTTTCCTCTTGGTAAAGGTAGAAGAGACTTTAGCTATGGTAAGCAGCTCTTCTAGGAGGACACTCCAAAATCAAATCATTGTTCTCTAGTCTTGGATAGTGCCATAGCCTCTCTACCATTGTCTTCCACTGTCTTGGGTTAGAGTTCTCTTGCTTGGGGGACACTTGAGCACACTATTTTATCATATTTCTCTTCCCCTTGTTTTGTTAAAGTTTTTATAGTTTTTTGGGGGAGATATTTATTTTAATGTTACTCTTTAAAATACTTTATATTCCCCTTTTCCTTTCCTCACAGGGCTATTTTCCATGTTGCATCCCTGGGTTTATAGCATCATGCTTTTCCAACTAGGTTTATAGCTTAGCAAATAATGATAATAATAATTTATATATTTTTACAAAGCTGGTCTAGCGTAGAGTAAATAATTTATGTATTTCATATGTGTATTGTATTTAAGAGGTGAATAGCCAGCTCATAAGGTGAGTTCCTCTCGTGGTTTTGAGTAATTTTATGTAAATTGCGTAAGACTTTCGTTGTTCATTTCATTATATTTTTCATTCAAGTCAGTATATGTAAATTTACGTTATTTAAAAAAATTAACTCTTTATTTCATGTATTTTGTTACGAAGTCTTATGCAATCTCGATTAAGTGTGTTATGCAAACTATACGAGGGCTTATGTAATTTTTTTTTATGTTTTCATGAGGTATTGTGTCATGTTTGAGAAATTACGCCATTCTTATATTTGCCATGTGTTTTGGAAGTTCTCGAAAACCCCAGCATTAGGGTTGTCTTTTTTTTATTCCGAGAAAGGTGGTGGGTGGAGCTGCTGAGAGAGGGTTGCCTTGCAAGTGAGGTTATATTCTCCTGATCGATATGAGATTGTTGGTAACTCTGGCGTCGCTAAAGCCAGCCCCCTGGCTTCTAGACTCCTAA
>NC_090728.1:107013678-107041178 GCF_036898095.1 Palaemon carinicauda
TTCCTACCTGGGAGCTCCATGCTTAGAGTCCTCCTGGCATAGTGTTCCTCCATTCTTTTCACTTGCCCGAAACCCCTTAGTCTTTCTTCCTGTGATTTTATTCTAAATTAATTTACATGCGCAGTTTCTTTAATGAAGTATTTTTTTATCTTATCCTTCCTCATTTTGTCTATTGAGAAACTCAACAATTTCATTCCTACAACTTCCGTCTCGGCTTCTTGTTTCTTGGCTAAAGGTAAGGTCTCCAAATAATACAGCATAACGGTCTTATCATCATCTTATTGGTCTTCTTTTTCTGACTTATTGATAGCTTTTTGTTGCCTGCCACGCCGGATACTCTTCTTACATTTCACCCAGCTTGAATTCTCTTCCTCACTAGCCCTCATCTTCACCACGTTTGTATAGTTGATCCTAAATATTTAAATTTCTCTTATCTTTTCCAGTTCTATACCATTCAATCACATTGTGTTCCAGCCTTCTTCCTCATTTACACATAAATACTCTGTCTTACTTCAACTGATTTTCATACCCCTCTCTAGTGAATTCCTTAAAATTTCCAGATTTTTTTTTCAACCTCCTCGTTACTCTCTCCACAGATTACCATGTCATTTGTAAACAACATATACCATAGAGACTACTGTTTAATGCCATCAATCAATATGTATGGTAATTGCACACAGGAAAGGGCTTAAAGCTGATCTATGGTGCCATTGCACTTGATCATTAAACTATTCGATTGTACCTTCAACACACTTCACTACTGTTTGACTGTTCTCATACATATCCTGCACTGGCCTCCGGATCTCCTCATGCAATACCACAATTAATATCTTGGCCCCCATATCATAAGCTTTCTCTACTGTATATCCACAAACACAGTACAATTCTTTCTGTCCTCGATATTTTAAAATTAACATTCACAAGGTAAATGACCTTTGAAGTTCCCCTACCTGGCATGAACTCCTAATGCTGTCCTATGACTATTAGCTGTGCCCTTAGTCTAGCTTCTATTACTCTTTCTCAGATCTTCAGGCTCTGGCTTGAAAACTTTATTCCATGGTAGTTTGTGCAATTCTGAGCCTCTCCTTGTTCTTGTAGATAGGCACCAGGACCAGGATTCTCCTCCACTCTTCATATTCTCTCCCTCACCAAAATTCTGTTGAACAGCCTTTTTAGGAATCTCACTGCTACATCTCTCAAGCTCCTTTACAGGGTTACCGTTTGGACCTACTTCCTTTCCCCTTTTTATTCTCTTCAAAGTATCCCTTACCTTCATCTCATTTATGAGACGTACTTTCCTATATGTCCGCAGAGCTTCAACCAATCTCTCCTCTCTTGCATTCTTCACTTTCATGAACTCTTTAAAGTGTTTTTTCTATCTATTTAGCATTCTTCAGTTATCACTCAGAACATTGCCATTTTGATATTTTATAACCCTTTCATGCCGTATATCTTTCCCTGCTGTATCTATATGCATGGCCAATTATTACAAATCTCTTTTTCCCTCTTTTGAATCCAGCCTTTTATATAACTCATCATATGCCTCAGCCCTTGGTTTTAATACTTCCCTCTTAACTTCTACTCCCATATTTCTTGCTTAAACCATTTATGCTTTGCCATCCTTTTTCTCTTTATACTTAACCTGGACATTTTCATTCCACCACCGAGTTGCATTGTCATTCTTTGACATCCCTGATCAAATACCAAACACTTTACTTACTCTCTTGATTATACTTACTGTCATTTCCCAGTTAAGCAGATTTTTACAGTTTCTCAGGCCTGCAATAGTTGCATTAGTCCTTTTTGAAATTGGTTTCACGTTCTTAATTTTTCTTCTTCTACCATCTGGTCCTTGGATCTGTTTTTACAGTCTGCCTTTTCCTTGCAGATAATACCATCGCGCATACCCACATTCGATGCTGGTTTTTCTCACAATTCATGTCCAGCACTTTACTGTCCCAAAGGTTACACCTCCTACATATAATATAATCTATCTGTGAGCACTTTCCTCAACTCTTCTTTGTTACTCTATGTTCATCTTCTTGAAATTAGTATTCAAAACATCAACCTCCACTATTTTCACCAACATTTTTTCCACCTACTTGACCATTTAAGTCTGCCCAAATTATCATACACACACATCTCCCCAATAAAATAATGAGCAAATGTCTATATATATATATATATATATATATATATATATATATATATATATATATATATATATTATATATATATATATATATATATATATATATATATATATATATATATATATATATAAATATATATCTATATATATATATATATATATATATATATATATATATATATATATATATATATATATAAATATATATCTATATATTTATAAATATATATATATATATATATATATATATATATATATATATATATATATTTATATGTATATATATAAATATATATATATCTATATATATATATAATATATATATATATATATATATATATATATATATATATATATATATATATATATATATATATATTTATATTCTTTTCTATCATGCTGAGTGGCATTGCCAAATGTAGTTAGGAAAGGGGAGGGGTTGCTTGTGCATATCTATCTAGACAAAGGCCTAAGACATGTCCTCCCACTTGCATCTGTTTACGGCTTTTTTAAGTATATACCCGCAAATATTCTTAGTTCCTCAATCCATTGTCTTCTCTTCCTTCCCCTGCTTCTGTAATTTCTAGAGACCCATTCTGTTGTTTCTTAATGACCATCTATTACCTGTCATTCTCATTATATGTCCTGGTAAGTCCATATCTTTTTTATACATGTTAGTATATCCTCTGGTTAATTTGCTTTTTCATCCACGTTGATCTTTTTCTATCACTTAGCCCTCTTAATGAGAGAATGCCTTGATGAAGTCATTGAACTTCTGCACGGCATATCATTCCCCTGCTGAAGCTTGGTAACGGGCAAGAGGGCTCTCGAACTTGGGGAAATTGCTCCCCCAGTTCGAATCTAAATTTCTCTTTCATCTTTTTCTGCTTCTTAATATTGCTTCGACCTTCTCCTAATTTTATAAACTTTCTTTCGTGTTGCTGTCCCAACTCTATGCGAAAAATTTCCCTTATATATGTGTGTATATATTATGTTCATATATATATTTTATATTTTTTTCTTTTGGCTTGGATGGTTCTACATCAATTGTAGTCGCTGGCATGGATGTTTCTACATCCGTTGTTGTTGCCTTCTTCGATGAATGGGAGGAGGTGTTTGCATTCAAAGCTATATGTTAAGAGTTTTGGATGATATTAGCCATCCCAAAGATAGTTTGGACCTTTTTGGCGGAAGTATTCTCAAGTGTTGGGTCTTTGGAATCCTGGGGTATCCAATGCTTGGGGTAGGACTCTCGGCTTAAGGCCAGACGCCGATCATTACAGATATGGGGAGGATGATTCCATTGTTTCTTGATCTCAGTCCTAACAGGCGGGTTCAGCTCACAGCCGTGCCTCTATATCTGTTTTTGTGCTATCCTTCGTGTAGGGTATGGAGTGAACCATTTGAGAAGTATACTCTCATTGTGCCTATAGTGTAGAGTGCAAATTCCCTTTCCGACATGTTATGCCTTAGTATTCTCGAGCAGGTAAATCAAACTCATCTTTTTTCTTCTCTCAATACTCTTATGGATTCTTCAAACAATGGACCCTCATCCTCTGTATACACTGACACTCCTCCAGCACTGTTGACGACCTCTGGCAAGACTTATTAAGGAAATTTCCGTTGATGACCTCGGAACTGGAAAGGAGCATTCTACTGATATTCCAAAATTAATTGATTTGGGTAACACGAGGAAACTTCGAATCCTTCATATTACCCAAATTCCAATAAATGCAAACTATGATAATCTATATAAAGCATTTGAGTGCTATGGATGTGTAAAAGAAATAGCTATGAAACTTGAAGATGATAAATGGGATTCATGGATATCTTACAGTAGTCATGATGAAGTATTTAATGCAATAAGTAACATGACTAATATTAAAATCAACAACTTGAATGTTATGGCTGCCCTCTGCGTTAAGGTACCATAGGATTTGGATGTATATAGGCCTGCCAACTGGTTGGAAAAAGACGCTAATTTAGTTATGCATTCCCAGAGAAAGCCAAAACCACCAATGTGACTTATAGCTAAATCAAAGGGGGGTTACAGGGAATTATTTTGAAATAAGCAAATTAATTCAGAAAAAAAGTAGGAATTATTGCACTGGGAGATATATCCCATTTTGGAAAAAATAGTTTCCTTATCCATGCCAAATCAAGCACACAATCTGTAATACTGTCCAACCTAAATACAACCAATGATGATATTAAGTTAGATGTCAAACCCCACCTAAATTTTAGTTACGGAAGGTGAGTAGTTTTTAACAGATCTGTATGAATTTACGAAGGAGATACTGGCCATGTGTTCACTATTTGTATGGAAAGTGCATAAGGTTCCTGGAACATCAATGATTATACTTACTTTCCTGGATGCTGATGTACCTTTCCATATTATTATTGAAAATGAAATGATTAAAGTACGACCATTCAAGCAGAAGCCACTGTAGTTTTTTAATTGTTTTAAATTTGGACACCTGTCTAAAGTTTGCAAAAATTAGAAAATGTATGGTATTAGCTCCGAATCTTACCATGGAGAATTTACACATGGAGAGAGGTGTTTAAATTGCAGCTCGAATCATAAATCCACAAATAAGAGCTGCGAGCTGTATAAGCTGGAAGAAGCTGCCCTTAACAAATCTAATTTAGAACATATAAGTGTGGGACATGCCTAGAGACTATTAAATAAATCATATAGCTATGCTAAGGCATTAAAATCAAACTTACCTATTCCTGCCAATACCTCTAGGAAAAGAAATATACCATCTGATAAAATGCTGAATGATGAGGTCAGCATATTACCTCCTGAGGCTTTACCACAGTGTATTAACACTAGGGCATTGCCCGTCTCTGTACAGCCTTTGTCCCCCCATCACAAAAACTAGTACAAACCTCTCACAGGCCATGTCCTTGCTTGATTTGATTACGCTTCCACCTAAAACCATCTTACCTGATGCACCTGTAGTGGGAAAGGTGCAAAAACCTACAACCTTACCATCTATTAATCGTAAAAGAGAGAGACCTCCATCTCTCTCACCCCCTCCATTAGAAACATGAAAGTTATGACATCAAATAAGTTGATGTTTCTAATGAAATGAAGATATATCGAATAAATCGGAAATTCAAGTTGAGGTCCACCATCCACCTAAACAAATAGATCAAAAGGACACAAAGAAAAATACAAACATAAAACCCAACATATCAAGACCATCTCGTAAGAAACCTACAGATAATAATGTTAGATTAAAAACTGCAAATGGGAAGACCTCATCCAAGATTTCTTCCAGAAATAATCCATAGTTTTCTCCTCCATTTTGCATTGGAATTGTCAGGGTTTAAGGGCCAAATATGGAGAACTTAAGCTCCTAATTCATGGACATTCCCCCCTAATTGTATGTTTATAGGGAAGTATGCTTGATGCTAACACTCCTAGTCCTTGAGAGTATGTTAGCTATAGAACCCCATATAATCAACAAGCAGGGAGCCATGGCGAAAGTCTCATTTATGTTCGTCGAGATGTTCCCCAAATACCTTTATCTATCCGTACACCTCTTCAGGCAGTGGTTGTACAAATTGATATAGGGAGAAAATACACAATATGCTCTCTGTACTTGCCTCTAAATGATAACATATCGTATGATAATTTAATAGAAGTAATTGAAACAGCGCCCTCTACCTTTCTTTTACTTAGATTTTAATGGTAGACATCCTTTTTGGGGTGATGTTTTAGAAAACACCAGGTGTAATGTTATATCATCAATTGTGGAAAACGAGGATGTCAGACTCCTTAATACAGGAGAGCCCACACACTTCCATGTTCAGACAGGTACCTCTTCATGCATTGACCTTTCAATTGCAAGCTCTAACTGCCTTCTTGATTTCCATTGGAGGACATTAGATGATTGGCATACTATTGATCATGCACCAATCATTATAATAAACACTAATAAGGCTCCACCTTTACAAAGATCTCCACGATGGAATCTAGGCAAGACAGACTGGGTTAAATTTCATGAGCTAAGTGAAATCGAGGGAAGTGTAGAAAAGTTTGAAAGTATTAATGATGCCATATACCTACTGAATGGAACTCTCCATATAGCAGGAATCAATTTGATTCCCAAAACCACAGGATTATTCAAATAACGACCAGTCCCGTGGTGGTCTTCAGAATTAACTGCCCTGCACAGAGCCACCAGAAAATCTGTGTATCTTTTGTTTCCTCAGTCAACAATAGAATGGCACCATCTTCTGTATGGGGGAAAATAAAAAAAGATTGCCGGCAAATTTACCCCAAACCCACCACCAGTGTTGAAGGTGAATGGTCATTATGTGACTGAAGCAAATGATGTTAGCAATGCCCTGGCTGATCATTTTTCAAATGTATCATGCAAGTGTGAAGGTCTTCCTGGTCACCAGTATAGGAGCATTGAAAAAATGAAAATTTTAAATTTTGCAACAGAAGGGAAGAGTCGTATAATTTTCTTTTTACTGAAAGAGAATTTGATTCCGCACTTGCTAATTGTAACGATACAGCCCCTGGATCCGACAGAATTCCGTATGCAATGATTAAACATGTACATTTTAATACAAAGTTATTTATCTTAAGCATTATTAATAGAATATGGCATGATCATAGTTGCCCAAGTGTTTGGGAAGTAGCCATTATTTTAGCCTTTTTAAAACCCGGTAAGGACAAGTTTTTTTAGCTGCAAACTGTCGACCAATTGCATTGACATCTTGTTTATGTAAAATCTTGGAGAAGATGGTCAATGCAACACTGGTGTGGTACCTAGAAAAGAAGGGTGTTTTATCACATATTCATTGTGAATTCAGAAAAATGCACTCAATGACTGATGTGTTGATACAACTTGAGTCCTCTATTTGTGAAGCTTTTGATTCCAAACAGCACCCTGTTAGTCTTTTTTTTTTTTTTTTTTTTTTTTTACCTTGAAAGGGCATATGATACTACATGGAGATATGGTATACTTAAAACCATTCATGAATTTGAATTAAGAGGAGAGTTACCACTGTTTGTCCAATCATTTCTTTCACATAGAGTTTTTCAAGTGAGAGTGGGGGAAACTCTATCACAGAGTAAATGTCAGGACGAGTGAGTTCCTCTTGGTAGTGTGCTGAGTGTAACCCTATTTGCACTAGCAATTAATAGGATATCCTCAACCATTCCCCGGGATGTTCTCTCAACACTATTCGTGGATGATATCTCCATATCATTTGCTGGAGCTGGAATGGTAATGGTTGAGAGAAAACTACAACTTGCAATTGATAGAATTATTCAGTGGGCTGATATGAATGGGTTTAAGTTTTCAACAAGCAAAACTACTATTGGCCATTTCTGTCGTATCCGTAGAGTACATCCAGACCCGGATGTATTCATGAAAGGTCAACGGATCCCATGTATAGGTGAAGCTAAATTTTTAGGATTGATTTTTGATTCTAGGCTTACATGGGTTCCTCACTTGAAGGTATTGAAAGCTAAATGTCTTGAGGCTCTGAATCTTTTAAAAGTATTGTCCTATACATCATGGGGTGGGGGGGGGGGGGGGCAGACCGTGAAACTATTTTAAAATTATACAAGGCCTTAATTTTCTAAAAATAGTTATGGGTGTGAAATATACTCCTCAGCCTCCCCAAGCTGATTAAAGATATTAGATTCAATACATCATGCTAGTATTAGATTGTCCACAGGAGCGTTTAGAGTCTCACCTATCCTGAGTCTCCTTGATGCTGGAGAGTTACCTCTAGACCATTACCGTATGTCTTCCATTATCCGGTATTAATTTAGGTTACAAAGATTCTCTAACTCTTAGCCTTTCAGACTGCAAGCCTTGTAAGGCACTCAACATTCTTTGAGTTGCACCCAAAACCTCCTCAACCTTATGGCATTCGGGTAAAACAATTATTAAACAGTCTTGATATGATTAGAGGTAAGGTGCTTCCATTTAAGATATCATCATCCCCTCCGTGGATATTACCAGAGATATCTTTTTGTAAATATTTTATTGGTGTTGAAAAAAACATGACTGAATTAGAAGCTAGGTCTCTTTTTATGGAAGATGTTGAAGAACATAGGGAATCAACTTTTTTATATACCGATGGCTCCAAATCTGATGCTGGCATTGTATTTGAAGTATATAGTAGTTCTTTCAACTGCAGAGGTGCACTTCCTTTATTATCTTCCAGAATTATATGACATACTAATCATGTTAAATAGCGTTAAAAGAGGAGGGCAATTTTAACATTTATATTGAGTCAAGAAGTGTCCTTCAAGCTTTAGAAGTTTTAATTCTTGTAATCCTTTAGTTTTAAAGATTTTAGAGAGGCTTTTGATTATTGGCCTAAAAGGTATAACAGTTCGATTTTGCTGGGTTACGGCACACGTAGGTGTGTCTGGAAATGAAGAGGCAGATTTACTGGCAAAGAGTGCTGCAGCTGAGTTGCTACCAAGAAGGTATCCCATTCTCTTTAATGATTTTTTACCAGCAATTAAGAATTGGGATACTTTAACCGATAATATGAGAGAAATTGAGATTGTTATATCCCCTTGGAGGTATAATGGGATGCCCCAAATATGGGAGACTACTCTTTGTCGTCTCAGCATTGCTCACACTCGGATGACACACGAGTTTCTGCCGGCTGGCCAACACCAACCATATTGCGATGACTGTCTGATACCCTTGACAGTGAGGCATTTGTTGACTGAATGCCCCTCTTATAGCGCAGAAAGAAATAGATATCTGTTTGAGAGGCTTGGGGTAAGGATGGCAGGTTCATCCTTGCCAAGATCCTTGGATATGATGTGTCATACAATGCTAGTTGCATTTTTTAATTTATATCAGAAGCAGGTCTTCTTAATGCTCTTTAACTATTATACCATATTTACTTTTCTGGTTTTAATTGAGTATTCTTTTAATCTTTATTCATAATAAACGATATCGGCGTCAATGATCTTCGATGTCGGGATGCCAGAGAACTTCAAATCATTCATTTATTCCATCACTTAGTGTTATTCCCATCAATATTCTTAACATTGCTCTTTGAGATGTAACTAGCTTATGTTCTAAGGCTTTAGGAAGGCTTCGAGTTTCTGATGCATAAGTTAATACTGGTAGGGCCATCTGATTAAATACTTTTCCTTTTAGAAAATGTGGCATTTTACTTTTCATAAACTCACATATTGTTTACCAAAAGCTCTCCATCCCATGGTTATCCTTCTTTTAATAAAAGCCCTTCAGAGACAAGGAAAAGATGAATCTTATGTTAATGCACTTAAAGATACCTATGGAGGAAGTACAACAATCCCAAACTATATAAATATGGTAAGAAAAATTCCATTTGAGTTAGCAGGGAGACCTCATCTCTCCTAATTTATTCACAGCACAACTAAAAGAAGCTTGAAAAATTTAGATTGGGAAAATATAGGAATCAACATTAATGGGGGAATACCTTAAAAGTTTGTGATTTGCATAAGACATAGCTCTCTTCAGTGAAAATTGGGAGGAATTTCAAAAGAAGATAGAAGATTTGAATACAGGAAACAGAAATGTAGGACTGAAAACGAATATAAGTAAAAATAAGGTAATGTTCATTGGAAATGCAGAGACAATAAATAATGGTTATGGACGAACATTTAGAGATTGTGAACTAATATACATATTTAGGACAGACAGGAAGTATTTCCCTAGGGCATGAGAAAACCATGGATATCAAAGGATACTTGGGATACTATAAAATAACAAAGACTAATTAATTGTTGCAAGTTTTTAAGAAAGTAATGGAAATTACAATGTAGAGCATGCTAAGTATTCCAGTATTGATAGTGGGGTCAAAAGAAAAGCCAGGGATAACGGGAAAGAATATTTAGATAGGAAAGCAGATGAAGCGGACAAACCTATGAATTCAGGGAGTGGCTTTGGTGTAAGAATTGGTCATAGAATTATTAATGAAATCTCTACTGTGGCAAAGTAGAAGAAACATATACCCATCAAAAAGAGAAATTGAGTTGTTATAACAACAGTTGGATGGAACATTTTAGTGAGGTCATGAATGGATGATATGAAAGGAATAATATGATTGATATAACTAAAGCTGAGGAAGACCTTGATGTGCCCATGAATGAATTCAGTATGTTTGAAGTCGAAACTGTCATTAAAAAACTCGGAAGAGATGGAAAGCACCTGGATACGATGGAATAACAGCTGAGATGATATTGAACGAAAATGAAGTGACCCCCAGAATACTTGGCAGATTATTTTGTAGAATGTGGTGTGAAGAGGCAAAACCTGATGAATGGGAGCTAGGAGTGTTGGTGAAAATGGTGAAAAAGGAGATCTGACTGATTGCAATAATTACAGAGGCACCACACTTACGTCAGTTGTCATGAAAATATATATAGTATGCTCATTCTAAAGAGACTGGAGAGTAAGATTTATGAAAAGCTGAGAGGTGAACAAGCAGGATTTTGAAAAAGGTAAAAGTTGTACTCATCATATTTTCATTTTAAAACGTGGTACAGCAATGTGTAGAATATAGAAATACACCTTTGAAGGCATATGTGGACTGTGAAAAGCCTTTGATAGTGTGTACCGGCCAATTATGTGGAAAATCCTGCGTTATTGTGGAGTTCCTCTCAAATATGTAAATTTGATTAAGTTTGTTCATGAGCATAGCGGAGTCCTGTCAAACGAATTTCATGTGAACAGTGGAGTACTCCAAGGAACTGTGTTGTTTATCCTCCTCATGGATTTTTTAATGCATAGAACAGTTGGGGATGTGGGAGAAGGATTGGACTTGATTGGTAACAGGAAATTAGCTGTCCTAGTGTATGCTGATGACGCTGTGCTAATTAACAGAACACCACAGGACTTGCAAAGGTCGCTTACCAGAATACATGAAATATCACCGCTGGTTGGGCTCAAGATAAATAGAAGAAAGACAGATGATTAGAACAGAATATGCAATGGAAGATGAAATATCATTGGAAGGAGAAAGGATTAATGAGGTGGAATCATTTAAATATTTAGGAACTATGATCTCTAATACAGGATCTTTAGAAATGGAGTTTAATGAAAGATTGAAAAAAGCAAATCAGACAATGGCTAGGTTAAGTAAAATTTGGGAATCAAATGGCCTGGAATTACATGTAAAAATCAGGCTCTATATCAGTTTTGTGGGATCGGTGTTACTGTATGGACAAGAGTCATGTTATAACAATGAAACAATATCCAACCGATTTGGTAGATTTGAGAACAAAGCCCTCAGAAGAATATTGGTAGTTAAATGGCAGGACAGGACTAGAAATGAAACTATAAGAGAGATTACTCAAGTGCACAATGTGGATGAGATCATTATGAGGGGTAGATGGAGATGGTTTGGGCATGCTCTTTGCACTCTCTTAGAGAGATTAGTACACCAAACTTTAAATTGGGCTCCACAAGGCACTAGAAAAACTGGAAGACACAGGCATACCTGGTGAGGATTGTGAAATGGGAAGTAGATGATGAATAGGGTATTGATATAAAAGCTCAAGGTAGAGACGACTGGCGAAATCTAACTGAGGCCCTTTGCGTCAATAGTCGTGGAGGAGATGATGATAAATTTCATATATATATATATATATATATAGCTAGCCTATATACCTTTGCATCAATAGTCGTGAAGGAGATGATGATGATGAATTTCATATATATATATATATATATACATATATATATATATATATATTATATATATATATATATATATATATATACATATATATATATACATATATATATATATATATATATGTATGTAATGTGTGTATATTGTAATATAAATAAATAATTCTGTTTTGAATAGTTCGGGAAAGATTGACTAGACAATTGTTCAAATGCCAGTTAACTACTTGTTCCCCATTTGTTGGCAGGAACGAAGGTTTCGGAGGTCACGTCACAGCAACGAGAATTATAGTCGGCAGTGAGAAGGTGTCTGTCTTCAAGGAAGGTCACTGATACTTTTGGAAGATACGGTGTTGGATCCGGTGTTTCGCCGTTGAGTTTGGAGCAATCAATTCCGTTCCCATGTGATGGTTGTGGCTGTTTGAGAAGCAGCGTGGGCCCTCTCGAGTTACGTTGGTGTGGCCTGTTTAAATGTGGGAATTTCAGGAGTGTGGCTTCATTCCTGGATTGTAATTTCCAGGTGTATCTTCGTATCGGTGGCTGAAGAAGAACCTCTCACTCAAGAAATTGTTTTCGAATACTCTCTATTCACTCGGAGACCTCTAGAACTGCTTGTTTGAATGTCAGCTAAGTTTTGTTTTATTATATTTATTAATTATTTTTCCATGAATATTACCTGAGCTCTTAGATACCGGTCGTATCTGCAAGTGTTTGTTATTTAAGCATAATAAAATGCTTTGAAGTGTTGTTTTGTGTGTAATTCTCCTCCTCATAATTAAACCTGTTTTTAAATATGTGTTATGGTTGTTCATGATGTGGACATCGTAACATATTTGGGGGCCTGTCCGGGATCAATGAATTTCAATTTAAGCAAAACAGGTTTAAATGAGGAGTTTAGTTAATTGGTGTAGGTTTGAGTTTAGTTATTTAATTGTTTTATAGCCATTGTAACCAACCATGTCTGAGTCTGAAACGGAGTATTTAGAAAGTGACTTTGACGTAAAGGAATTTCTGTCGTCCTTACCGGGGGTTGCAGCTTTTCAAAGTCTGTGTAAACGGGAACTTGTGTTAATTGCTAATTATCTAGACATAGGTTTTACTATGGATATGAAAAAGGATGATTTGATAAAGGGTTTGATAGGACATTTAGGTATTGTAGAGGAGAAGGCGGAAGCTTCAAGTGTAAAGGAAAGTGATAGCATAGAAGCTTTGAAACTTAGAATAAAGCTGAAGGAGTTAGACATAGTTGCCGAACGTGAAAGAGTAGTTGCTGAACGTTCAAGAGCGGAAGAAAGGGAGAGAGAGAGGAAACTTGAGCGTGAAAGAATGGAACACGAACTAAAGTTAGAGGAAATTAAAGTAAGACACAGACAAGGTAGTGGAGATTTCGATGTAGCTAAATATATGAAGATGGTTCCCCCTTTTAATGAAAACGAAGTAACTAATTATTTTATAACTTTTGAGAAAGTAGCGAAAGGAATGGGCTGGCCTAAGACCTCATGGTCTATGTTATTACAATGTGCATTGAAAGGTAGGGCTCAAGAGGTATTTTCTAGCTTGTCTGAGGAGATTTGCGGTAATTATGACGAATTGAAAAAGTGTATTCTCAAAGCATATGAATTAGTGCCAGAGGCTTACAGGTTGAAATTTCGTAGGCTTTTTAAAACAGGAGATCAGACTTACGTAGATTTTGCTCGTATAAAAGCTAAATTGCTTGACGATTGGTTGAGATCTAAAGGAATCTGTGATTTTAAAGGGTTTAAACAACTAATATTGTTAGAAGAGTTTAAGAATTGTTTATCTAAGGATTTGAAGATACACTTAGAGGAGCTTCAGGTTGAGAGCTTAGAGAAAGCTGCCATTGTGGCCGACGAGTACTCGCTGACGCACAAAATTTTTGAAGGGAAAAATTTGGTTAGGGGTAGAAGCAGCAAAGAGGGTTTTCAGGAATTGAAAAGTGGTAAGAGTAAAACTGAAAACGCAAGTGATTTAGATAAAAGTGTTGTAGCTCCAGTATTGAAAGGTAGTAGTTTGCCTAGTGGGCAGAGGATGCCAATTAAATGTTTTAACTGTGGTAAACTGGGCCATAGAAAGGCCGACTGTTGGTCCTTAAGGGACGGTAATAGAGAGCACAAACCAGTTGCTCTGGTAAGCAGGGTAAGTGCTGATAGAGAGATTAATGCATTAAGTGAGGGTGAGAAAAGCCCTGGGCTCTCTGATTTGGAGAGATATAAGTCATTTGTGTCTTATGGTAGTGTAGCTACAGAAAGTGGTAAGGGCAGGAGAGGATTAGTTATCCTTAGAGATACAGGGGCCCTACAGTCATTGATTTTGAAAAGGGCATTGCCTGAAGGTTTTGAGTATGAGGGTAAGGAAAAGGTATTGATTAAGAGTTTTCCAAAAGAGATAATTTCTTGTCCGTATGAGACTGTGGTTCTGCAGTCTGATTATGCGACGGGTCCGGTTAGGGTTGCCGTTGTGGAAGAAATTCCTGTGGAAGGAGTTGATTTGATATTAGCCAATGATATTGGTGGTAATAGGGTTTTAAGTAACCCACGGTTACTTAGTTATCCTCAGTCATGTGCAAGCACAGAGAGCTTGGAAGGAGAATTTCCTGGTATTTTTCCCATGTGTGCTATCACACGATCAAGGCGGAAATTGGAAGCTAGTAGGGATTCTAAGATTGACTTCTCGAAGTGTTTTCTGGGAAAATTTGGTGATTGTTCTCAACAAGGTAAGGTTTTAGCTGTATCTAGAGAGAAATTCATAAAGGATCAAGAAAATGACCTAGAGCTAGCCGAGATAGCTGCAAAGGCTTTTTCGGATAAGGAAATTGAGAACATTCCAGTCGGGTATTATGTCGAAAATGGATTATTGATGAGAAAATTTAGAACCTCTAAGGTTGCTGCCGATGAAGAATGGGAAGTTAATTATCAAATAGTCGTTCCTCCAAATTACAGACCCTCTATTTTACATTTAGCACATCAGAATCCATTTAGTGGCCATTTCGGAGTCAATAAAACCTTTTGTAAATTAACTAAACACTTTTACTGGCCTGGGATTCATTCTGATGTTAAAGAGTTTTGTAAGACATGCCATGTGTGTCAAATGATCGGAAAACCGAACCAAAAGTTGTCTAAAGCTCCCCTTGAACCTATACCAGCCATGGAAGAACCATTCCATAGGGTATTAGTGGACATTGTTGGTCCATTGCCAAAATCAAAAGGTGGAAATCAGTATATACTTACAATCATGGACAGATCCACTAGGTATCCTGAGGCCATTCCGTTGCGGAATGTCTGCTCTAAGAATGTCGTAAATGGGATGTTACAATTTTTCACTCGGTTTGGATTGCCTAAAGAGGTTCAGTCGGACCAGGGTTCAAACTTCTTAAGCAATGTATTCAGACAGGCAATGCAGGAACTAGGTATCAGGCAGGTAACTTCATCAGCGTACCATCCTCAGAGCCAAGGGGCTGTAGAAAGGTATCATCAAACCTTGAAAACTATGTTGAAAAAATTTTGTTTGGAGAACAAAAGCGATTGGGATAAAGGTCTGCCCTTCCTTCTGTTTGCGTCCAGAGAAATCCCCAATGAGTCGTTAGGGTTTTCCCCTTTCGAGTTGGTATTTTGTCATCAGGTTAGAGGACCTTTAAAATTTATTAAAGATCAGTGGATTAATAATGTTGAAGATTCTAATTTGTTGGACTATGTTTCAGATTCCAGGGAAAGAATCAGGAAAACCTGGGACATAGCAAGAGATAACTTAATGGAAGCTCAGCAGAAGATGAAAAAATACTATGACTTGGGAGCCAAAAAGGTTGACTACAAACCAGGAAATGAGGTCTTGGTATTTCTTCCAGTAGCAGGTCAGCCATTACATGCTAAGTTTTCTGGGCCTTACATAATAGAAAAGAAGGTAGGAAATACGGATTATGTTGTTCTTACTCCAGATAGGAGAAGGAAAAAGAGGTTGTGCCATGTTAATATGTTAAAGCCATATTTTTCAAGGACGCCAAAGCCAGTCTTGTTGAATATAAAGTTAGATGATAATAGTAATCAAGAGAAACTTAAACTTGAGACTGAGGTTGAAGACTGGCCTATTTCAAATTCAGAGGCTTTGAGGAATTTGAAGAATAAATTGGTTCATCTTGATGGAAGTCGAGGTCAGGAGTTGAGCGATTTATTCTACGATTATAAAGATGTATTTTCAGATGTTCCGGGCAGGACCTGCTCATTACAGCATGATGTTGATGTTGGCAATTCCAATCCTATTAAGCAACACCCATATCGCTTGAATCCGCAAAAGGCAGAGATTGTTGAACGGGAAGTAAAATATATGCTCGATCATAAATTAATTGAACATAGTAGTAGCCAGTGGAGTTCCCCTGTAGTACTTGTCAAAAAAAATGATGGTCAATACCGTTTATGTTTTGATTACAGGAAAGTAAATGCAGTCACCAGGACAGATTCATTCCCAATTCCTAGGGTGGATGACTGTATTGATCGTATAGGAAAGGCCAGATTTATCAGCAAGTTTGACATGTTGAAGGGTTACTGGCAGGTAGGTTTGACAGACAGAGCCAAAGAGATATCTGCTTTTGTTACACCCACTGGTTTATATTCCTGCAATGTCATGCCATTTGGAATGAAAAATTCGGGTAGTACTTTTCAGAGACTCATGAATATGATTACCAAAGACCTTGAAGGGTGCTCTACGTATATAGATGATGTGGTAATTGTTAGTGATACGTGGGAAGAGCATGTCAAAAGAATTGCTGCATTTTTACAGAAACTCAGAGAAGCGGGTTTGGTAGTAAATTTAAATAAATGCGAATTTGGGAAAGCCATAGTAGTTTATTTGGGGCACAAAGTTGGTCATGGCAAAGTA
Source organism: Palaemon carinicauda (assembly GCF_036898095.1). Taxonomy (NCBI): domain Eukaryota; kingdom Metazoa; phylum Arthropoda; class Malacostraca; order Decapoda; family Palaemonidae; genus Palaemon; species Palaemon carinicauda. The sequence continues at coordinate 107,030,398 of NC_090728.1, forward strand.
GCACCAAAAGATTCAAATATTAAAGCAATTTTAGACTTTCCAGTCCCTAAAGATAAAAAGGGAGTAATGAGATATCTAGGTCTTGCCAGGTATTATAGGAAGTTTGTGGCTAATTTTGCAGATTTAGTTGCACCACTAACAAATTTGTTGAGGAAAAGGGTCGACTTTAAATGGGATAACCAGTGCCAGGAAGCTTTTGATAAAGTAAAATCTATTTTGACTACTTCCCCTATTCTGAAAGCACCAGATTTTTCTATTCCTTTCAAACTAGCAGTGGATGCCAGTGACATTGGTATTGGTGCGGTATTACTGCAGGAAGACGACACTGGGGTAGAGCATCCTATTGCTTATTACTCTAAGAAACTGAATGATTCTCAGAAGAAATACTCCACCATTGAGAAGGAAACTTTGGGTTTAATTCTGGCTTTACAACATTTTGAGGTATATGCCAGTACCACCTCTTCATTAACAGTGTATACAGACCATAACCCATTAAAATATTTGAATCGTTTCAGGAACAATAATCAGAGATTAACAAGATGGAGTCTATTCTTACAACCCTACGATTTGAACATCCTACATATCAAAGGAAAGGAGAACGTCATTCCGGATGCATTATCAAGGATGTGACTTGATATATTTTTGACCTGATTTTGTTGGATACAAAATATATATTACATATATATTTTTTCTTTTTAGGGGGGAGGTGTAATATAAATAAATAATTCTGTTTTGAATAGTTCGGGAAAGATTGACTAGACAATTGTTCAAATGCCAGTTAACTACTTGTTCCCCATTTGTTGGCAGGAACGAAGGTTTCGGAGGTCACGTCACAGCAACGAGAATTATAGTCGGCAGTGAGAAGGTGTCTGTCTTCAAGGAAGGTCACTGATACTTTTGGAAGATACGGTGTTGGATCCGGTGTTTCGCCGTTGAGTTTGGAGCAATCAATTCCGTTCCCATGTGATGGTTGTGGCTGTTTGAGAAGCAGCGTGGGCCCTCTCGAGTTACGTTGGTGTGGCCTGTTTAAATGTGGGAATTTCAGGAGTGTGGCTTCATTCCTGGATTGTAATTTCCAGGTGTATCTTCGTATCGGTGGCTGAAGAAGAACCTCTCACTCAAGAAATTGTTTTCGAATACTCTCTATTCACTCGGAGACCTCTAGAACTGCTTGTTTGAATGTCAGCTAAGTTTTGTTTTATTATATTTATTAATTATTTTTCCATGAATATTACCTGAGCTCTTAGATACCGGTCGTATCTGCAAGTGTTTGTTATTTAAGCATAATAAAATGCTTTGAAGTGTTGTTTTGTGTGTAATTCTCCTCCTCATAATTAAACCTGTTTTTAAATATGTGTTATGGTTGTTCATGATGTGGACATCGTAACAATATATGTTTATTTATTTATGTATATAGAGTATATTTATATGATATACGGAATATATATATACAGTATATATATATATATATATATATATATATATATATATATATATATATATATATATATATATATATATATATATACACACACTGGAACCTTGACATACGATTGCCCTAATATACGAATGTTTTGAGATACAACAGAAAATATGTGAAAACATATGCTTTGATATACAACGAAATATTAGAGGTATGATTTTGCGATGAGTGATAGTTGTATAGGCGACCGATAGATGGCGTTCGGTGTGTTTGTTTGTTGATGCTGCATCGTTAACATGTCGTTATCTAGTTCGTTGTATTTGTGCCTATTTTTTCGTGTTATTTTGTCTATTCTATTATTTACCTTGGGTCCCAAAGCTAAAGACAAAGCATGCGATAAGAAAAAACCCAAGAAAATTATCTCGAAAATGGAATAATGTTTCCAAAACGAAATAGAATATTTAGTGAGAGAGAGAGAAATATGAATTATCTCTCTCTCTCTCTCTCTCTCTCTCTCTCTCTCTCTCTCTCTCTCTCTCTCTGTAATAAATGAAATATTTTTTTCTTTGTTAAATCTCTTTTGAATGTATAATTAAGCACCTCAGAGCTAAAAACTATAAAATATCGTGCATCGATGGTAGCACGTCTTATTAATAAGGGAGTTTTTTGGGCTCAAGCCATGTCGTCCTTATGGAAGGTTCATTAGTAGCTTCCTGAGGGTATATATGACTACAGTAGATAGTCACAGAGAATTAAACTAAAGGTTTCACAGAATTCTAACTTCTGGCGCGAGTACCCTAAAGGTTTCCCTCTAGGATATCGTATATCAACAGGGGACGCATGCATTAACACGCCACATGGCTATCTGCACCCCACATAGCGTTTATGCTTCGAGGGGGAAAGGTGGCGAGATAACTGAGGAGTCGCTCCAAAGTTACCCTCCTTCGTTACTGTTACGGTACTCGCAACGTAAACAAACAGCGGCCATAGCTGTCCGCCATACTCTGTGACGTCACGTCTGTCCTTATTCCGACTCCTGTAGCTTTCTACAACAGTTGGTTTTTCCCAGTGATCGCAATTCATCTTTTGCATCCTTAGCCATGTCGCAACCGTCAGTCTCGCCTTCTTCTGGAAAGTTGAGTACCAGGTTCTTGTATTGTTTAAATAAGCTCTGGCCGTAAAGTACGATTTTTTACCCTTAAATCTTGTGTTTTGTGGCAGAGCTGTGCCTTGCCTGGAGGCGCCATTTTATGACGCCGCTGTTCGCCTCGCATGCTTTATTTAGTTAGCCAGAACAGCCCTCCCGGTCTTATAACTAATTAATATCATTAGTTATTTAGTCTTCATTGCTACAAATTAGTTATATTATGCCGATGGTATCCAATGGCGTTTTTAGTTAGCCGACCCCATGCTAGACTTCTAGCCTAGCCTAGGCCGCAGCCTAGTGTTCATATTTACTTCTGCATGATATAATAAGTGTTCCTAGTGTTAATGTTAATGAAGATATAGGCATTCTTAAACATATACAAGATTCAGTGTTGCACATGTCCCTAACCCAACGTTGGGGCCCATGTATGCTTCCTTATCTCCCGTTACCTTCGGGTAACCTCCCTCTGGTTAGCTTTGCTATATCTTGCCCCCTTACCTGGAATAAATTTCGGGTAGGTTAGGCTAGATCGTTCTTCCCTCTTCCCTACCATAGTATATGGGGGGACCTTGGACAGAACCCCAGAGTACCTATTGTTCATCCCAGTCCACCTTTAGGGAACGCATTTCCCTTAAGGTATCGACTGAGACTGAAGGTGGAAGGACTCTACCCTTCCCCCTAGACTGCACTTGGTTGGGAAATGTCCCTTCCTCTCTGTAGCCTAGCGATATGTCTTCCCAGCCCTCCCTAATCTAGGAACAGACTCTCCTGGCTTAGGTTAGGCTTTTGGGGGATTCTGTTTTATTATAGTTTAGGACAGTACACCAGCGCTGTGCCTACTCTGAGCTTACCTCCCCTAGGGTTGGAGAGGGTTTCTCTCCTACCTGGGTAGTCTAGCACCTAACAGATTTCCCCCCACCCCTTGGGAGCTTTAGGGTTGTGCCCCCTTCTGCTCCCTCAAAGACCCCTAACCCCCTCTCCACTCTATCCCTTTGTGTTGGCTTGCCTTCACACCCCTGTCTGCTGTCCTACAACTCTTCCCCAGGGGAGAGTTGTAGGTTAGGCTGTGCTCTTCTGCTTGGCTGGCCGCTCTGCTACACTTCCCCCTCATAGTCGAACTATGGGGTAATGCCGGTGGAAGATCCCCTTCTCTTTTTTTGAATGTCCTCTGATTCTCCCTTGGATTACCACAGGCATCCAGCCATCTGCTGGCTCCCTGCCGCCGGATGATAGGCGTATCCCCTCCCATTATGAGAGCACTCCTCCCGAGGGAAGCCGGTCGGGTATCGGTCATTACCCTTCCCTACTCCCTCCTTACCTTTCTCTCTCCTATCATGGTGCCGGTCCACTGCCGCCTCCGCCTGTCGGTGCTAGCCGCCGACACCCCAGGTGACCTTCCTACTTCATAGGATGTTCCTATCTGAGGATTACCTAGGGAGGCAGCCTGCCGGCTGCCGGGGGCCGCTGCCCCTTGCCAACGCTGCTGCTGACATCTCAGGTAACCCTCCCCTCCAGCTAAGTTCGCCAGCGCCGACAGCCTGCCAGCTGCCGGAGGCCGTCGCCCTGCCGGCGACCCGCCGCCGTGCTGGGGATCGCCTTCCTAGGTGTGTCCTACCTCAGTATGTAGCCTTAGATGGATTCACCCCGCCGGACCGGCCTCCGGCTTGCCGCCGGTCTGTCAGCGCCGCCCCTGCGGCTTCCATGGACAAGCACCCCTCCCCCCCCGGCTGCCAGCCCCGTGCCGGCAGTCGATCTAATACAGCCGGATAGCCTGACTGCTCTTTCTTTGGTATTTCATACCTTAAAAACAGTGGCTGGGGTGTACGGTTGTACAGTACAATATTTCCAGCATACTCTGTGCTTCTCAGTGCAGTCTCTTGCCGGGACCTACCCAAATAAAAGGGGGTTTATCCTATTTTCCCCCTTTTCTCCCTAGGTTCTGAACGATTTCAGATCCTCTCCACTCTGTAAACAATTCCTTTATAAGGAAGCCTAAGTTTGGCTCATCCATAAGGATACTATTCCCTCGTTTAGAACCTCGTCCTAAGGAATTGACTGCAGAAAAGGTCACGGTAACTGGCTGGACGGGACTCACAAGTATGTGTCTTCCTACTTCCTTTCTAGCTCACCTATCCTGAGCTCACAAAAAACCAATTCTACAGATTAGTGAATATTAATCTTAAGAGTAATGTAAGCCATAACTATGTCTTCCATGTACTCATGATCGTTTTCTTTTACAGGAGGAGAACTTGAAGTGTGAGAGCTCCTTCTGCGGAGTTCGCCGCCCGGACTTCTATGGGCATAAGGCGTGCCGGACCCACGCCCCCTGTGCAGCAAAAAAGGGTAATCTCAAGTACTGGGATCCACAGCCCTGTTCAACCTGCAAAGGCCTTCTTGATGAGGCGTTCAATAACCCTCCGTCCGCGGAGGCCAGGGACAACGCTCGAGAGAAACTGCGCAAGTGGGTGCGCAGTTTCCAGAAGAACGCCACCGGGCCTTATCTCCCCAACGAGAAGATGAGGGCCTTGCTTTTCCCAAAAGCTCTTTCAAACTCTGTGATTCCCCAGTATCAGATTCCCTGCTTCCAACTAGTTGTTGAACCCGACATTTCGGCTACACTCCGAAAGTGTCATCTCGACGAGGTGGAGAAGATGTCAGAACTCTCCGACAACACCGAGAGGACCCTCATGGGTGAGGATCTGGAGGAAGAAGATGATTAGGTGGAGTTCCCTGATTCGGAGGGCGAGGTCGCCAAAACACCTCCAGTAACCTCTGTTGTGGTCGAGGAGCCAGTCCCCTCTACCTCCGCCACCTCGCAACCCCTGCTGCCCGCCACCGAAGATGCCATCCGGGTATTGGTGGCACTGATGGATGAAAAGCTCCTTAAGAACCAAGAGGAGCTCAAAGTTCATCTTTTGGGTATGAAACTACCGAAGAAGATCTCGGTTAAGGATCTTCTCCCCTGCTCGGAGTCTAACCCTTGGAGGTACACTGAGCATATGCCAATTACAACTGGCAAGATCTTCATCAATGATAAGCTTGGGTCCATCCTCTTGGAAGAAGTGGAATTCTTCCCCAGCTTTGAGGCTTACCCGGACTGTTACGTCCGGCTCAGGTCCGAACCGGCCTCCAAGGAAGAGACCGAACCCAAAGAAGTGATTGTGTTTGATCACTCGAAAGCCCAAGCCATGCTGGCAGAATGTCTTAAGAGCCGAGGTTTTACCAACTCTAAGATGCCGGCATTGAGCAAGAAACACCCGTCCTTTCTTGCTCCCTCTACTGCAACCTTTCCCTTCGTAGAAAAGGCCTTTCATGCGGTCATGAAGGCGGTGGAGGAAGGAAAGCCCTGCCCTACCCTGGAGGAGTGTAGGCCTCCCCCGACGACAGATTCTGGAAAGATATCCAGTTTACTTTCACGGTCGGGAAATTGGAACCTGACGCGGCTGGCCGTCAGTTCACCGAAGATCTTCCGAAGCTGAACGACCACCTTCTTCGTCGGGAGCAGGAGACCAAGGAGAGACTAGCTTCCTCCCTGTCTCATCAAATTCAGCTTGAAGTCATGGCTGGGGACGTTAGGGTCCCAGATTTGTATATGGTTCTCGCGAAGACCCACCTAGTGACTGTGATGAAGGACTTGTATAGCTTCATCAAGGCCAGGAGAGCCTGCAGAGAATTCGTGTTTGCCAACGTGGCAGTAAAACACGAACCCTGGAAGCTAATCTCCTCCAACATCTGGGGCAAACATCTCTTCTCAACAGCTCTGGTGAAAGAGATCGTGGACAAAGCCGCTTCTGAGAACCGGAACCTTCTCAATAAGTGGGGCATGTCCCGCAAACGGAAATCCTCTCAGGAAAAAGGCCCTCAGCCTAAGAGGAAATCTTTCAAGCCAAGACCCAAGCAGCGTCAACCGAAACGCCAGTTTCCGGCTCCCGCTACTCCGCAAGTGGTTGCACAACCACAACAGACCTTTCAGTTGGTTCCCCAGTCGGTGGTGTCCCAATCACCAGTCTTCACCCCTGCCTATGAACGACCATCCACTACCTTTCGTCCCAGAGGTAGAGGCTCCGGTAGAGACTCCTCTCGCCGCCCCTCCAGGGGCAGAGGAAGAAGGGGAGCTAGCGGCCGAGGTGGCAAACCCCCGGGAAACCAGAAGCAATGAAGTGCTTCCGGTGGGAGGAAGACTCCGCCACTTTCAGGATCGTTGGACCTTCGATCCTTGGGCACACAGCATCATCAAGAAGGGACTAGGTTGGAACTGGACGCAACCACTTCCAACCTTCAACCAATTCTTCCAGCCATCAACCCCCATCTTGGAAGAATATGTCCTAGAACTCTTGAACAAGAGAGTGATCAAGACGGTAAAGTCCACCAGGTTCCAAGGAAGACTTTGTGTTCCCAAGAAGGACTCAGACAAGCTCAGAGTCATTCTCGACTTGTTCCCCCTTAACAAGTTCATTGCGAACAACAAATTCAAGATGCTGACTCTTCAACAAACAAGAGCCCTACTGCCTCACAAGGTCTACACGGTCTCAATAGACCTGGCGGACGCCTACTGGCACATCCCAATGAACCACCACGCTTCCTCCTACCTAGGATTCCGGCTCCAAAGAAGAAGCTACGCCTTCAGAGCCATGCCCTTCGGGCTCAACGTGGCTCCGAGAATCTTCACCAAGCTAGCAGACACAATCGTCCACTAGCTACGCCTTCAGGGCGTCCAAGTGATGGCCTACCTCGACGACTGGCTGGTCTGGTCGACATTGCCAGAAGAATGTTTGAGAGCTTGCAGCAAAGTGACCCAGTTCCTGGAACATCTGGGTTTCAAGATAAACACCAAGAAGTCTCGCCTCACTCCAGCTCAGAAGTTCCAATGGTTAGGAATCCATTGGAATCTTCAGTCACACTGCCTTTCCATCCCACTGAAGAAAAGGAAAGAAATAGCCGGGTCTGTCAGAAGACTTCTCAAGTCCAAACGGATCTCAAGACGACAACAGGAACAAGTACTCGGCTCCCAACAGTTCACCTCAGTGACAAACCCAATGCTACGAGCACAGCTAAAGGATACCTCAGGAGTCTGGAGACGAAACGCATCCATCGCTCGAAGAGATCTCAAGAGACCCTTACCGAACAGGCTTCGCTCCCTTTTAAGACCATGGTCAGAAGCAAGGAACTTGAAAAGATCCATCCCTCTTCAACCTCCGCCTCCATCGATCAACATCCACACGGACGCCTCTCTGGAGGGTTGGGGGGGTCACTCCCATCAACGACAAGTTCAAGGAACATGGTCTCCCCTATTCAAGACGTTTCACATCAACATCTTGGAGGCCATGGCGGTTCTTCTCACCCTGAAGAAATTATCCCCGCGTCCCTTGATACGCATCCGTCTAACTCTAGACAGCTCGGTAGTAGTCAGATGTCTCAACCGTCAGGGCTCGAGATCGCCCCACATAAACCAGGTGCTATTACCCATCTTCTGCCTGGCGGACAGGAAGAAGTGGCACTTATCTGCAGTTCACCTACAAGGATTCCGCAACGTGATGGCAGACGCTCTATCAGGGACAAGCCCCATAGAGTCGGACTGATCCCTAGACGCAAGATCATTCTCCTTCATCTCTCGTCAAGTCCCGGGACTACAGATCGATCTCTTCGCGACGAGCGACAACAAGCAACTTACGAGGACCCCAAAGCGGAAGCAGTGGACGCCATGTCCCTGGACTGGAATAGATGGTCTAAGATTTACCTGTTCCCTCCACCCAACCTTCTGCGAAAGTCCTCTCCAAACTGAGAACCTTCAAAGGGACAGCAGCCCTAGTGGCTCCCAAGTGGCCTCGGAGCAACTGGTATCCCCTAGTCCTGGAGCTACAGCCCAAGCTGATCCCCCTGCCGGGCCAAGTTCTCTCCCAACAGGTGCAGAAGTCGACTGTCTTCGCTTCATCAAAGAAAGTCAAAGACCTTCATTTCATGATTTTCTCTCCTTAGCCGTGAAGAAAAGGTTTGGGATCTCGAAGAAAAGTTTAGACTTCCTAGAGGAATACAAAACAAAGTCTACCAAAAGGTAATATGAATCATCCTGGAAGAAGTGGGTATCCTTCGTCAAGGCGAAAAACCCTACGGAAATCTCTATAGATTTTTGCATGTCCTTCTTTATTCACCTTCATGGACAAGGCTTGGCAGCCAATACCATTTCCACCTGCAAATTGGCCCTGACTAGACCACTTCTGTATGCCTTCCAAATAGATTTATCCAACGAAATCTTCAATAAACTCCCGAAGGCGTACGCTAGACTCCGTCCAGCACCTCCACCGAGACCCATCACCTGGTCCCTGGATAAGGTGCTCCATTTTACCTCTAATCTGGACAACGAATCTTGCCCTCTGAAAGACTTGACTCAAAAAGTGATCTTCCTTTTTGCTCTCGCCTCGGGAGCCCGAGTCGGTAAAATAGTTGCATTATCAAGAGAAGAGGGGCAGATACAGTTCGCCGACACGGGGGAACTTACCCTCTTCCCCGACCCCACGTTTCTCGCTAAAAATGAACTTCCCACCAAAAGATGGGGCCTTTGGAGAATCTGCCCCCTGAAGGAAGATGTCTCTCTATGCCCAGTGGAGAGCCTTAAGGTCTATCATCAAAGAACTTCAGACTTTGGCGAAGGACAACTCTTTAAAGGAGAAACTTTGGGTAGTGACCTGTCACTAAAACATCTAAGAGCGAAAATCACCTACTTTATTCGCAGAGCGGATCCTGACAGTACACCCGCAGGTCATGATCCTAGGAAAGTCACCTCTTCCTTGAACTTTTTCCAAGGAATGGATTTTGAAAGCCTCCGATCCTTCTCAGGCTGGAGGTCACCTAGAGGATTCTTCAAACACTATGCGAAGCAGGTGCACGAAATAAAAAGATTCGTGGTAGCAGCAGGTAGTGTGATGAAACCGGCTGTTTAGTGCTGCGTAGAACAGTGAGTTTTTTCGGGACTTTAACTCAAACCGGTGCCTGTGTTGACCCTAGTGCGATACATAGTGATTTCAAAGGACACCTAGTGTCACTAATAGACTGTTCTTCATCAAGGTGAAGTGACATGGATTCTTACACGTGTGCCACATGCTCTTGGACATGAAGTGTATAATGATTTTAAAGACTGGCGTTCCCCCAGGAACTTGTGCTTAAAGGCAAAATATTTCCCTTTCAGATTCCACATCACCGTCTTACTGAAAATCTATGTTTATTATCCGATATTATTATTGTAAATAATTTTTCCATAATTCCATGCAATTTTCAAATAAAATAATTATTTTATTTACCATACGCGTCTTATTTCGCTCTTATCTTTCATATGAAAATAAATTGCTGTTATTGTTTTATTTGCTCCTATTTCTATGGTTATTTATAATTAATATACCTACTGTCTAATATACACTCACCTAATAGTATAAATTTGTTCCTACACAAATATTTAACCTTCCGATCTGTCTTCAAGACCGGCACAATCTCTTCATCCAGGTGAGTCTATCTTCGTCAGATTACTTCGAGATGTTCCTCTTGTCCAATTAGGACTTCCCTGCCAGGGGGCTGGAAGCCAGGTCATTGTAATGCCATTGGTAGTGACATTTAACGGAGATGTCACGGTCTCTTTGGTCACCAGACCGCAGGAATATTAGTCGAAGTAGAAATGGGGAAAAAATCCACGATACATTAATTCTCTGGTACACTTCCAATCGCTCAAAATCTATTTTTGGGTGAGATGGCCATGTCGTCCTGATGGACCCGCCCGACTGTTCCAGTTCAGCCTTCCAGGCCCCTTCCTGCTATACTGTATCACGGAGGCCGGTAGAAAGCTGGACTTTGGAATGAGGACGGACGTGACGTCACACAGTATGGCGGACAGCTATGGCCGCTGTTTGTTTACGTTGCGAGTACCGTAACAGTAACGAAGGAGGGTAACTTTGGAGCGGCTCATCAGTTATCTCGCCACCTTTCCCCCTCGAAGCATAAACGCTCTGTGGGGTGCAGATAGCCATGTGGCGTGTTAATGCATGCGTCCCCTGTTGATATACGATATCCTAGAGGGAAACCTTTAGGGTATTCACGCCAGAAGTTAGCATTCTGTGAAACCTTTAGTTTAATTCTCTGTGAATATCTACTGTAGTCATATATACCCTAAGAAAGCTACTAAAGGAACCTTCCATCAGGACTTCATGGCCATCTCACCCAAAAATA
>NC_090728.1:107046178-107093678 GCF_036898095.1 Palaemon carinicauda
TATATATATATATATATATATATATATATATATATATATATATATATACATATATATACATATATATATATGTATACATATATATATACATATACATATATATATATATATATATATATATATATATATATATATATATATATATATATATATACACACAAGATGCTTCCTCTTCAACGACTACAATCAACCCTCAAGAGCGTGAGTACAAATTAACGGTGCTCAACCTTGGCCAAGGAACTGTCCCCCCTTTTTTTTCTAGCCTTTATTTGACGATGTGCACATTTAGCCAGGAAGTCATGTTCAAACTGTCTGGTTTAATCATTCGTGACGTGTCCATTACTATAAGTTTTGTTCCCGTACCCCTCTATCAAGTTTGAAATTTTTGCCCGAGAGGAATGTGTTCAAAGTAGTGAGTAGAACTTTTGGTATTATTTCAGTCACCATTTTTACTTTCATTGGTTGATTAGTCATTTGATTATTGATTTAAGATTTAATTGATTTGACCATTTTCTTGGCATTTTTCATTTTTCATATGCCATGCGGTCTTTATTCAAATTTCAATTAAGTAGTTTTGCTGTTTTTTCCTGTGTCAGTTAGGTGAAAATTCCTGTTGTACTTTATGGAAATAAACTCCATTTTTAGGTTAAAATTATTAACTGTTTTTAACTTGACCTTTACATTTTGAAATGACTAAATGAGTTATCACATGAGGTGAGATATGACTTAAGGGCAAGTTTATATTTACGTCAATCTAAAGCTATCGGTGTCAATCCTTTATTGTAATGTTCTATGGTATTACCTCCCGGTGGTCCTTAGGACGTTTTGACTTTTACAGTTCTGTTCCCCCTAACTCTTTGTGAAACTGTCGTTAATGTAACTGATTCAGTCCAACCACACTTGATTGGGATTTACTATTCTGCGCCCTGGAGTAGCGTCTGAACAACAAGGTGATATCGGTGCTGACAGTCCCGGTATAGAATAATCTTTGGACTTAAACGTGTGTAGGGAAAGCAAACCGTCTTCGTTGCGATTCTCTAGTTTGTCAAGTGGGAGAGTGTTGGCGCTCTATCCTTCAGGCTCGGGTCCGGAAATCAGAAACGGGGAGGCCTTCCCCGGAATTATTTACCACCCACAATATATATATATATATATATATATATATATATATATATATATATATATATATATATATATATATATGTATACATATATATATATATATATATATACATATATATATATATATATATATATATATATATATATATATATATATATACATTATATATATATACACACATATATATATATATATATATATATATATATATATATATATATATATATATATATATATATATGTATATGTGTGTGTGTAATGTACATATGTATTTCTCTATATTATATAATTTTACATTTTCATCTTCATAAATAATGAAGTATTTTGTATAAGCGCTTTTACATGCATACTTTACACTCACAAGTGTGTGTGTGTGTATGTGTAAACGGTAACCAAAGCAAAAAAAAATAAAGTCACGGACCAGCAAATCACCCTGAAGACTAAAACTTGCTTAGGTCATAAAGGTGTTTAATTTTGTAGACACTCCTTTGTAAGTGGTGAAGAATTGATGAGAATAATTTGAGATGGTCTGGTCATGTATAAGAAATGGATAATAATTGGTTAGTGAAAATTAAAATTCCGAGGTGCTTACAGGCAGGAAGTAAGGAGACTTAGAAAGGATAGATGGCTTACAAAACAATTGGAAAGTCATCGTCATATACTCCTTCACCAAATGTAGTGCAGTGCAGTGCATTGAACTTTGATTGGAGTGGAGGGGGTGATATTACAAATTCAGCTCTCAAACAACTAACTTTATTTAGAACAACACTGGTATCTATAGGCCTCAAAGAGGTCACATAAGAGTGACATAGCATGTATTTATTGTATTCAATGGGTTTTGTCATTAAGGTTGACATGGGCATTAAGATAGACATTGTTATGTAACAATAATAGACAATTAAATAAGGCAATGTTAATAGAGTATGAAATTAGCTTGTTACTTGAATGGTATAGGCCTCACAGAGGTCACCTAAGAGTGACTTTGCATGTGTTTATATTATTCAATGGTTTTTGTCATTAAGGTTGACATTGGCATTAACATAGATATTGTTATATAACATTAATAGACAATTAAATGAGGAAATATTAATATAGTTGAAATTAGCATGTTACTTGAATGGTATAGGCATCAAAGAGGTCACATAAGAGGGAAATAGCATGTGTTTATAGTATTCAATGGTTTTTCTCATTAAGGTTGACATTGGCATTAACATAGACATTGTTATATAACATTAATAGACAAATAAATAAAGGAATGTTAGTAGAGTTGAAATTAGCATGTTACTTGAACGGTATAGGCTTTAAAGAGGTTGTGAGGGTACAGAGAGACAGTTTCCGACACTGATGATTTATTGACGAGAGAGCCGGACTACATCGAGACCTGCGGACTTACAAGTAGCACAGAAAATGCCTGAGGCGGATTACCCAGGCTTAGGTTTAAATTTGTGTTCCTTTTGTTACAAAAATTATAGAATAATAATCTTAATATAAAATGTACATATTTGATTATCACATCAGAAGAAAGAGCGGAGAATTGCGGGTTTACTGATACAGAACAAAATATCTCTAATTTAAATACAAATTCGTGAAATACATACAAAGGGTTTATAGACAAAGAAACACACTTTTGTCGGAAGGTGTCCGTACAAGAGTTATATATATATATATATATAAAAAAAAAATATATTTTTCATTGAGAGGGAGGAAATATGTTAACTACTGTATCTTCATTTCTGAATCTTCTTGGAGGGTACAGAGTTCTTCCAGACCGGGACTGTCGCAGTGGGAATTTGTTTATTTCTGGATTGTGTTTTCTTTGACAGGATTCCTCCCCGTGGTCTTGGGTTGAGGTTCTCGACTGGCTGAGGTGTGGCGGTATTATGCGTCACATCTTGTGTTGAGGAGGTATCCTTGGTCGACGGCCTGTTTTGTCCGTGAATTGTTCGTCATTAATGATGAATGCTGGCTTTAACCTGTTAATCAAGATCCAGTCTTCTCTTCCGTGGATGAGTAGAAGGTATACCTTGGGGTTTCTGTCGATGACTCGGTAGGGTTCTTTGTATGGGCGTCTTAGTGGGGGTCGGTGGGCGTCGTCACGAATGAAAACGAAGTCGCACGTCCGTAGATCTTGCGACATGAACTTTTTTGTTGTGTCGTTGAAAGTTCGGTGACACAGGGTGAATTTGCTTATGACGTTTCTGATTCTTTCTGGGGTCTGGTCGCTTTCGTTGGATGGCGCCGGGAAGAATTCTCCTGGCACGGCTATGGTTTCTCCGTAAACTTTTTCTGCAGATGACGGTTCAATGTTGGATCTGGGGGCGGTGCGTAGTCCTAGGAGGACCCAGGTTAACTGGGCCTTCCAGTTGTCGTCAGAGCAATGGGCCATCAGGGAAGCTTTGAGGGACCGATGGGCCCGTTCGACCATTCCGTTGGCAGCAGGGTTGTAGGAGGTTGTGCTGTGGGCGGTTATCCCAAGTGATATTGGGGGGGGGGGGGGGGCGCCCCAGACATCTGACAGGAAGGCCGGCCCCCTGTCGATTGTGATGTTGTGTGGAACGCTGAACCTACTGATCCAACTTGAAAGGAGAGCGTTGACATAGGAGGTTGTTGATTAATCTTGCATGGGGGTTGCTTCGATCCACCAGGTGGATCTGTCAATGACTATCAACAGGAAGCGGTCCCCTCGGGAAAGGGGGAAGGGGGCCAACTACATCGACGAGCACGTGGCCGAAACGTCTCATGGGTTGCTTGAAGTTCCAGATTTCTAATGTGTGTCGGGAAATTTTGCTTGTTTGGCAGTTGATGCAGCTGCAGGCCCACCGGGTGATGTCCTTCCTCATCCCGTGCCAGAGGAATTTGCTGGATATGATTCTTGCTGTCGTTCTGCCCGAGGGATGGGAGAGGGAGTGTACTATATCGAAGACGGCTTTTCTTCGAGAGGAAGGTACTTGGGGCCTTGGATGGACAGTAATGACGTCGCAGAGGAGGGCCGTGTTAGATGACCCTAACCATTTTAAAGCCGTGATGGCTGTCCGGTAGGCTGGAGTTTCTGGGTCGAGTTGATGCTCAAGTGCCAGGTCCTCGGTGTCAATGCCGAGGTGAACAGCGTTTATTTCTATCCTGGAGAGAGCGTCGGCCACCGAACTTCTCTTCCCTGGTGCGTATTGGAGTGTGCATCCAAATTCTGCGATGGCGGCGAAGTGTCTCTGTTAACGGGCTGACCAGGCACCACCTGTCTTTGTGAAGGCATGAACAAGTGGTTGGTGGTCAGTTTGAATGGTGAAAGGGGTACCTTCTAAAAGGTACTAGAAGTGTTTTACTGCTGTGTAGACTGCAAGGAGCTTTTGATCGAAAGTAATGTACTTTTGCTCGGCGCCGTTGAGTTTTTTTGCTGAAGAAGGCGATAGGCTGCAGGGCGCCGTTGACCACTTGTTCTAAGGCGGCTCCGCAGACTGTGTTACTGGCGTCGGTGGTCAGCTACAGGGGTGCTCCTGGGGTACGAAAGCCAACATTGTAGCTTTAGCGAGGGCTGCCTTCGTCTTTTTGAATGCTGACTGCTACTCTGCGTTCCAGGACAACGATTTCGGTTTACCCTTCAGGACATCAGACAGTGGCGCTGAGATACCTGCAATGTTAGGGATAAAACGCCTGTAATAATTAACCATTCCGAGGAATTCTTGTAGTTCTTTGATGGTTTTGGTGTTGGGAATTCTTCTATCACCTTGTTTTTTATGTTAGGGGACGTACGCCTTCGTTGGAGATTTTGTGGCCCAGGAAGTCGATAGAATCGGCGCCAAAAGTACACCTGTCAAATTGTACGATTAGCCCATTGTCCTGGAGTCGACGGAGAACAGTTCAAACGTGCTGAAGATGTTCGTCTTGTGATTTTTAAAATATCAGGATGTCATCTACGTAGCAGCAGCAAAATGGCAAGTCCCCCAGGGTGCTGTCCACCAGACGCTGAAACGTCGCCCCGGCGTTCCTGGGTCCGAAAGTGGAGTATGCGAAGACGTAGGTGCCAAAGGGGGTGATGATGGCCGTCTTTGGAATGTCATCTGGGTTGACAGGGACCTGAAAATAGGATTTTAAAAGATCAATTTTAGAGAAGATTTTTGCCCCATTCAGGGCCCCGGTGAGGTCCTCGATGTTGGGCAAAGGATAATGGTCAGGTGTGGTGACGGAGGTTAAGGTGTCTGCAATCTCCGCACGGATGCCATGTCCCATCTGATTTCCTGACCACGTGGAGAGGGGAGGCCCATGGGCTGGAGCCCTTCCTGCATAGGCCCATTCTTTCCATCTCCTGGAAGGCCTGTTTTGCATCGTGGAGTTTGTTAGGTGGTAGGTGGCGGAACTTTGCATGCGTTGGCAGGCTTCTCGTTGTTATGTGGTGGTAGATGCCATGCCTAGCGGGTTTTCCTGTTGTTGATCGTAACTCGGGCTTGAATGCGTCCGGGAATTTATGGCGGAGGATGTTATATCTGTGAGTAGAAACAGAGTGAGCGGCGGGTATTGGAGGGCCCAGGGTTAAGGCTGTGCATTGGAATGAATCAATGTCTATTAATCTTTTCTGGGCAATGTCGACCAGGAGTCCGTGATGGCCTAGGAAATCTGCTCCCAGGATAGTGTTTGTAACATCAGCGATGATAAAATTCCAAGTGAAAGGCCTTTGTAATGAGCAAAGTTTCGTCTGTTTTGTCCTAACTCTTTATATGTGTGTCGTTGGTTGCTGTAAGGCTTATTGAAGAGTCACCAGGAATCTTTTGTTTGATAGGCCGTCTTTGATGTAGAAGGCCGTGTGCGGGGTGGGGAAGGTTGC
Source organism: Palaemon carinicauda (assembly GCF_036898095.1). Lineage (NCBI taxonomy): Eukaryota > Metazoa > Arthropoda > Malacostraca > Decapoda > Palaemonidae > Palaemon > Palaemon carinicauda. The sequence continues at coordinate 107,052,118 of NC_090728.1, forward strand.
AGCCACTTTGCGTAGCCGCTTGTGCCGTTTTTTGGAAATGAGCAGGGCGACACGCAGCGTCTTGCATCTTTACCGAATCTTTTATGGTAGAAACACCATGTTAGTTCGCCGTTGCGATAGTTTGGCCTTGTGATGGCGGCGCAGGTTTGGTCTGTGGGGGAATCTTCTGCTGATATTTCATTGATGGTGTTGGTTGCGGCGAGCTTTGAAGCTCTAGCCACATCGAAGAGATGCTGTGCTCTCCTGATGAGGTCGTTTGTTTCCAGCTGGTGGGGTTGCGGGAGTTGGATCCTGACTTCTGGTGGAAGGCGACGTAGGAAGATTTCTCTGTCTAGGTCGATCTTCCTTCTGTTTCCGTCTGCGTCTCAACCGTTGAGGAAAATTAAATTCTGCAATTCTTCCCATGCTTCTGTCGGAGATTGGTGCCCGAGTGGTTGCTGCATTAGTTCAAAAATTCTGTGGGCACGTTCGGGTATGGGCGGAGAGTAGAGCTTTATAAGCTTTGCCCGAAGTTCTGTGTATGATGGACTGCCTTCCCAGGACTCGATCCTTTGTGCCAAACTATCAAAAACGTCTTCTGGTAGTGCTGGCAGTATGAGGTTGGCAAGGTCGGTCTCCTGGGTGAGTCCCGTGATGCGAAATTGAACGTCTACACGATTCAGAAATGCCGAGACGTTTTTGTGTGAGAACAGCGGGAGCTTGATGTTCGCCAGGTTGGCGTGTTGTTCAGCGGACAAAGTCGCGGGTGGGTTGGATACGGTGGTCGTGTCAGGCGCGAAACCGGTAAACTTGTTGTTAGGCATTGGAAATATTTTCGCCAAAACGCTAGTGAGAGCGCCGTGTTTAGTCAGTTAATGGCGGTTTCATTGTACCTCACGATCCAAAACACTCAAGCGAGCTCCTTTTTAAGTCCGCTAATGGAAAGGAGTGTCCAAGGGCATTTCTGCTCCGGGGTCACCAGTTGTGAGGGTACAGATAGACAGTTTCTGACACTGATGATTTATTAACGAGAGAGCCGGACTACATCGAGACGTGCAGACGTACATGTAGCACAGAAAATGCCTGAGGCGGATTAGCCAGGCTTAGGTGTAAATTTCTTTTGGTACAAAAATCATTGAATAATAATCTTTATAAAAAATGTGCTTATTTGATTATCACATAAGAAGAAAGAGTGGAGAAATGGCTTATGTCATTAAGGTTGACATGGGCATTAACATAAACATTGTAATGAAATATTAATGGACAATTTAATAAAGGAATGTTATTAGAGTTGAAATTACCATGTTACTGGAATGGCTTTTTGATGTGGAGTCCAATAGCGGTTACAGTGTAGAAGAAAACGTAGATAGGGCATACCTATATTTGTATGTGCATTTCTTGCTGCATTTGCATTACATGGCTCTCCCGTGAAGCAGACTTGCTTGTGAAAGAGGGCTGCCTACATTAGAGAGGCTTATTGTTGCATGGTCATCTTGCAGGAGATACACAGGTTTTAAGCGTTTGATGATAATCCAATCCTCTATTCCACGAATGTTGAGGAGGAAAGTGTTCGGAGTACGAAGGATGACAAAAGATTGGGGCCGTAAGAGGTGGCTTGCAGGTGTCAATGCACGTGAAAACGTGTGTAGCAATGTATAGGTCCTTGGATATGTGCTTCTTTGCTGGGGGCTCGTAAATATGAGGACAGAGGTGTATTTCCTCATAATGTGCTGTAGACGCTAGAGATCATCTGATGGGGTGTCGGACGGAAAAGAATCTACAAAGACGGTTAACAAGTCCCCATTTCAGCTACTGAGACATCCATGGTGTCCATTGAAGTGGTCCTCAGTCTGAGGAGGAGTCAGGGATGTCTAAGCAGCTGAAATGGTATATAGTGACTTGTTGTCGGCAGAGTTGTAACCTGTAGATCTGCTGTAGGGTGATACCAAGATGTCCTAATGATGTACACAATTTGGATGCCGAATCTTGCTATCCATCTGTAAAGCAAGGTGGAAGTACATGTTACATCTTGCATAAGGATGGTTTTAGGCCTGTGAGTGAAGCGATCGATGACTGAAAAGGTATGGCGTTGGGAGGGAGCCAACCACGTCTGATGTATTTCATAATGTTCCACTCTTCAGAGGTATATATACTGATATATATATATATATATATATATATATATATATATATATATATATATATATATGTATATATATGTATATATGTATATATATATATATATATATATGTATATATATATATATATATATATATATATATATATATATATATATATATATATATATACATACAGTATATATATATATATATATATATATATATATATATATATATATATATATATATATATATGTATATATATATATATACATACAGTATATATATATATATATATATATATATATATATATATATATATGTATATATATATATATATATATATATATATATATACATACAGTATATATATATATATATATATATATATATATATATATATATATATATATATATGTATGTATATATATATATATATATATATATATATATATATATATATATATATATCAGTATATATACCTCTGAGATATATATATATATATATATATATATATATATATATATATATATATATATATATATATATATATATATCTCAGGTATATATACTGATATATATATATATATATATATATATATATATATATATATATATATATATACCTCTGAGATATATATATATATATATATATATATATATATATATATATATATATATATATATATATATATATATATATATATATATATATATTTATACGTATATATATATATATATATATATATATATATATATATATATATATATATATATATATATATATATATATCTCAGAGGTATATATACTGATATATATATATATATATATATATATATATATATATATATATGTGTGTGTGTGTGTGTATGTAACATGTATAAATCACGAAAGGTGACACGTGATGAGCATACAATATGTATTAAAGACACGATAGTGAAAATTAAGACTTTCGTCCATTAGGGAGATCGATAGACTCAACAATGAGATTTCATATACATAGATCCCACAGCCGCCGGTTTCTTGATAATTACAGAAATATCAAGACTGTCAGCTGTGGGATCCCCTTCTGTATAAATACATTGCTTTCGATATGAATTCTCATTATTGAGCCTCGATGTTCTTATTGGAAGAAAGTATTATCACCAATCAAGTCTTAATTTTTCCTTTCCTGGCTATATTACACACACACACACACACACATATATATATATATATATATATATATATATATATATATATATATATATATATATATATATACTGTGTAATAGTGAAAAAATTGATTTTTAAGACATCGTCTTGACAAATTTGGCAAGAATTCACATATTGATTTAATACCTCCTAGTGGTTTTATCATATATATATATATATATATATATATATATATATATACAGTATATAGTACGATTACGTAAGATGTGAATTATTCATGATACGATGTTAAATGTCTCATTGATAAGTGGAATGCAGATGCGTATTTCCCTTATTTGACCCTGTTTGTATGTATTTAATAAAAGAAGACTTTTATATAAGGGTTAGATGTCACAGCCAAAGATCAAGACAAGTAAAATGGTCTCTTGACCCTCCCTTTTTTGTTTCATGTAAACATCTGTTATAGCGCTTGGTGGTGATGAGTTTTGTATGTATTATCTAGCCTATGAAAGAAAACGTCGTAAACGGACCGACTTTACGGCTAACTACGATGTTTATATTTATTGATAGACGTTTGGGTTACGTATTACAGTTTACCCTAACGATATCCTCCAGGTTTCTGTGGGAATTTAGATTATACTGTACAGTATCGGTTTTGGAACTCAATTCGAATACAATAAAAACTGATTAGTTTATATACTTCAATATAGCACAAAACTATTTGGTCCTTCCATCGAATAGCTAGGTAGCAAGCAACATAAGTATGCGTTTGCATGCATTTTGTAAGGTCAGGTAAAGGGTTAAATTCTACTTGGAGAAAACTTCCATATTGAGAATCCTGTTAAAGGGGAGGATGCAAATAAATGCTTCAGCTATCGGAAATGGCAATAATTTCCTCAATTCAATCACATCCTTTCAGTATCCACTTGGCCATCTAACCCTTTTTAAGAGGAGTTTGGGTCGAGACGTCCCTTGAGCTGAGGTTATCAGTGTTTTTATCTTGGCAACAATATCTAATACATGTTACATTGTCACTTGCCGTAGTGCAAAGGTTTATCTGCTGTCATATATGGCAACGGGGAGAAAGCTTATGTTTACTTTATAATCGTGAAGATAACAGGGAGGGGGTGGGAGATAAAAGGAATTTTCTTTGGGTTTGTTGGTTTGGACAAGTTGTTTACTATATATATATATATATATATATATATATATATATATATATATATATATATATATATATATATATATATATATATATATATATATATACTTTTGAACGAATGATTAGACTTGAGAGACGTCAGTTCGTTAGACCAACTATGTGCAAGGCAAGTACTTATATTTTTACAGAAATTTTAGTTTTGTTGTATGATGAAAGTCATAACTTTAGTGGTTATTTATTAGAACGGTGGTTTTGTATCATTTGTTAACTATGTGATTTTAAAATATATTAAGATTATATAAAGACGGTAGTAGCCAACTAAATGCTCTCTTTTACACTATTAAAATGTTTATATGTGAAAAAAGAGAGAGGAAGGAGGCGCTTTGTACCTAAGAATAAACTGATGTGTATAGATTAAAAAACTATTGGTAGATAAAGCTTTAATTTAGAATCATCATTCAACTAATGAAGAATTTGATAGTATTTTGATTGAATAATGGGTAAAGCTATATACAACTTAACAAATAATCAAAGAAATTGATGACTTTGTGAATAGATAAATAAATGAAAGCTAAAGCAGGAGATAATTACTAAGTATATGATAGTGTACCATCAAGTAACGCAGTTCACAAAGAATTGTGGAAGCTCATGGTACAGAGGTTATTGCACGATAGAATATTGAGAAACAATCAAACAAGCCAAACCTTTAGTTTTTCTACATAGTATCTGTGGATTGAAGGACTTGATTATTACAACTTGGTTAATAAAGTGGTCGTAGTATACAGCCATGAAGCTGTTATGAGCATTGCCTTAGCTAATATCTATAAAACAAGTTGAAGGTGATGATCATATGACACAGTTTAAAGGTTGCTCATGAATAGTAAAGGGAATGGGAAGGACAATGTCCTAGAGACTGACCATATGTACTTATGACCAGCGCCAATGCACCCATCTTTACCCAAGTTTGGATCAAGGATGGCCTGTCAGTGGCTGCTAATGTATCTTCAGATTGACCTATAGGATCCTCCATAACACCCCCCCCCCCATCTTTAGCTCATTGGGACGGTAAGGTTGCAAACACTGCTTTAAATTTCCGGGCTTGGATGGGGCTCAGGGCAGACATTACTGGAAGCTGCAGGCCTTTGGTGAGGCTTTGATGCAAACACTATTAAAAACTATTGGGTTTGAGTAAGGCTCATGCAGATGCTTCTGGAATTTATCAGGCTTGGGTGGGGGTCTTGATATGAATACTACTGGGCTTGGGTGGGTTTCAATGAGGATACTACGGAAAACTAATGGGATTAGATGGTTCACAATGCAGACACTACAGAAGACTGTTGGGCTTTAGTCGGGCTCAATGCAAACACTATGGGAAACTATAGGGGTTGAGTTGAGTTTGATGTAGATGTTACTGGAGATTATAGGTCTTGAGTTGGGCTTTTTGTGGACACTACTGGAAACTGTCAGGCTTGAGTGATGCTGGCACTACTGGAAGCTTTTGAGCTTGGTTGGGACTTGATGTGGTCACTACACTACGGTACTGAGAACTATCACGCCTGGGTGGGGCTCAATGTGGATACTATTGGAAACTATTGGGATAGGTTGGAGCTTGATGCAGACACTATTGGAAACTATGGGGCTCAGTGCAGATATTACAGGAAACTATTGGGTTTGGATGGTGCCCAACGTGACCACTAATGGAAACTACTAGGCTTGGGTAGGGCGTGATGAATCATACTGGAAACTATATGACTTGTATGAGATTTGCAGCTAACACTGCTAAAAACTATCAGGTTTGGGTTGGGCTTGAACTCCTGACTTTTGGAGTGCAAGTCGAGGATGTTTTCAATGGTTGGGGAGAAGATTTTAATTATCAGAAGGAAAATTTCATCTCTGCTCTTTGGAAAGGCCATTGGTATGGAGGATTTATTGAGTTATGAGAATGCAGTAGAACCTCAGTTTATATGTAACTGAATGCGAGCATGAAAATTCAAGTCGGTGTATGAGTAATATATCAGTTTGCAAACAAAAATTTCTGTATGTGCAATTTTTTTTTTATGGACAAGTACTAATGAGACTAGCCATCCCTAGGTCCAGGGGAATGGCGGTGTACATTAGGACTGAGTACCCTGCTTCTCGTAAATCATGTTATGAATGTGGATGGCAAGAGATTCAGGTAGTGGAAGTTTGTGGCAGGTATAACAACTTCTATTTGTGTTCGATCCACCGGAATCCAGACATGGATGATTCTATCTTCTATTGTCTTCTTACCCCCCACTTGCTGAAGCCTTTAGGAGGATGGGGGCTTAGGGATTAGCAGCTGGGCTCTAATGAACAGTGGGAACTACTTCCCACTGGACCTCGGTGCCCAGCTGTAGATGCAACTAAATCAGTCTGCACTTTCTCTTTTCCTTTTGGTTATTTCTTTTTTTTTCTCCCATCTCTTCCTTTTGGACACGATATTGTTGCCAACTTTGACTTGTTTGAGTATAATTTGGCTGCTTCTTTGGATTTGGCACAGTGTGAAATGGACGGCATTCCATCTCAACCTTTGCCAATTTAGATGCCATTACCCTCTGGCAGACCCCATTGGGGGCAGACCAAGTCTGTTGAGAGTCTGGCTCCAGTGATCCGGTTTTAAGTTGCCCATATTTGCGGGTAATGGGTGACGCCAGGCATTGGAGTCGCCGGAGGGAAGGGCTAACCACTTCCACTGACAAGTGTACACCCACCTTAAGAGAGGCAGCCCCTCTCTAATAGAGGACTGGTCCCCGCTGAAACCTCTTCTCGTGTTGGGCCACATGGGATAGGAGGACTGACATCCTACGATAAGAGGTTGATAACCCAGCTTGCTCATACGAAAACAACCAACCCCTCTGTTGACAACCTGGAAAATACAAACATGGACCTCGGTACAGACAGCTCCAACTCGGGTTCTAATATTGTAACGTTGGAACCTTATATGCATTATGGAAAGAATGATAAGAAAACACTAGAGGAAAAAAGAGAGAGAGAGAGTGAGAAATGATGGCAGTACAGAAAGATATAGAAAAGTAGAAGTATTACCTGGTCACTATGAAGTAGTGAATTATGAAATTTTTTTTATCCTAGAATTTGAAAACGGAAGAAATGAGAGTTTAAATGTTTTCAAAGCTAACAGGGAAATAGTCACTTTATGTGGAGGGCAGCCAAAAATTCTACCCCAAGGAAATGGAAGTCTCTTGATAGAGGCTTCGCACCCTACTTTCAACCAGAGTAGAGGTGTGATATATGCTCCAGAATTGCTGGATATAGAGGTAAAAGAAATTGAGGATGAACTGAAAAGTCAAGTAGTAAAAGTAGTCAGAATGAGAAAGAGAGTTGGAGAACAACGTATTCCTCTTGCTACTTTGATTATAACATTTGATCGATGTAGATTGCCAAATGTTATTAAGGCTGGTTGGCTATCTTTGAAGGTGAAACCTTATATCCCTTCACCATTGTGATGTTATCATTGCCAAATGTATGGCCATTTAAGCCAGAAATGCAAGGAAAAACTAAATAATAAGCCAGATGTTTGTGCCAACTGTGGAAAAAGTAGTCGTGGAGTATGTATAGAAAACCCTAATTGCATACATTGTTGGGAAGCACACCCAGCTACATCTAAAAGCTGCATTAACTTTATTTTTGGAAAAGAAATTCAGGCCATTAGGACCATGGAAAGGATTACTTTTAAAGAATCTCGTAAAAGAGCTCTTGAAAAGCAGATAAGATCAGGGCAACCTTTTTCAATGGTTCTGAAGAAAAACTTGCCAAACCACACAGACGAAAATTATATCTCTTCTTCTAAGATAAAGAAACAAATAAAAGTAGTTAAGGAGGTTGAAAGTCCCATCGAAAATCTATGTCTAGAAATTGTAGAAAAATCAAAACAGATACTTAAAGATCTGAAAGTTATTCAAAAGTCAACTACTCCGATTCTAAACAATAGTACAAACCTCTCTCAGGCCGTGTCCTTGCCCGATCTGATGGAGGTTCCACTTGAAACCAATTTACCTGGTGAACCTGTAGTGGGGAAGGTGCAAAAACCTGACAGATCACAACCTTTTAATCAAAAAAAAAAAAAAAAAAAAAGAGAGACCTCCATCTCTCTCACCTCCTACCATAAGAAACATTAAAGTCACGACTTCAAATAAATATGATATCTTGTCTGCTGATGTTTCTGATCAACTAGAAGTTAAATTGAACGAATCAGAAATTCAAGTTGAGGTCCACCATCCTCCTCAACAATTAGATCAAAAGGACACAAAGAAAAAGAGGAACACAAAACCCACTATATCAAGATCCTCTCTAGAGATACCACCAGGAAATATTGTTAGATCAAATATTGCCAATGGGAAGACTTCATCTAAGGTGTCTTCCAAAAAATAAACCATAGTTTTTCCTCCATTCTGCAATGGAATTGCCAGGGTTTAAGGGCGAAATATGAACAAAAGCTCCTCATACGTGAGCACTCCCCTATAACTGTATGTCTACAAGAAAGCAAGCTCGATGCTATTACTCCTTGTCCTTGAGAGTATGTTAGCTATAGGACACCATATGATCAACGAGCAGGGAGCCTTGGGGGGAAGTCTTATATACGTTCGTCGAGATGTTCCCCAAATTTCTTTGTCTATCAGTACCCCTCTGCAGGCAGTGGTTGTACAGATTGATATAGGGAGGAAATACACGATCTGTTCTCTTTACTTGCCTTCAAATGATAACATCTCATATGATAATATAGTGGAGGTGATTAAACAACTCCCACAATCTTTTCTCTTACTAGGAGATCTTAATAGTAGACATCCTTTATGGGGTGATGTTTTGGCAAATGCAAGGGGTAATATTATATCAATTTTGGAGAATGAAGATGTCGGACTCCGTAATACAGAACAGCCCACACATTTTCATGTTCAGACAGGTACCTTGTCCTTCATTGACCTATCAGTTGCAGGCTCTAACTGTCTTTTCAATTTTAATTGGAGAACATTAGATGATTGGCATACTAGTGATCATGTACCAATCATTATAAACACCAACAATAGCCTACCTTTACAGAGATCGCCTTGATGAAATCTTGATAAGGCGGACTGGGATAGATTTTGGGAGTTAAGTGAAATTGAAGGAAATGCAGAACAGTTTGAAAGTGTTGATGATGTCATAGACTTAGTTAATGGAACTCTTCACACAGCAGGAGTCAATTCCATTCCCAAAACAACAGGGATATTCAGACGATGACCAGTCCTCTGGTGGTCATCAGAACTAACTGCCCTGCACAGAGCCACAAGAAAGTCTTTAATTCGATTACACATGCGCCATACTGAGCAGAATTTAGTCATATACAAGAAATGTAGAGCACAGTTCCGTCGTGCCATGAAAGAAGCTAGGCGCCAGTCTTGCATGTCATTTGTTTCCCAACACCACCATCATCTGTGTGGAGGAAAGTAAAAAAGATAGCAGGCAAATTTACCCCTAACCCACCACCGGTGTTGAGGGTAAATGGCCAGTATATAACTGGAGCAACCGAAGATAGAAATGCCCTGGCTAACCATTTTTCAAATGTATCGTGCAAGTGTGAAGCAGTTCCTGGTCACCAGTATAGGAGCATTGAAGAAAAGAAAGTTTTAAACTTCACAACAAGAAAGCAAGAGTCCTACAATTCTCCTTTTACTGAAAGAGAATTTGATTCTGCTCTTGCTACGTGTAACGATACAGCCCCTGGACCTGATGGAATTCCATATGCAATGATTAAATACATACCTTTTAATACAAAGATATTTATTTTAAGCATTTTTAATAGAATATGGCATGATCATAGTTATCCAAGTGTTTGGGAACTACCTATTATTTTAGCCTTTTTAAAACCCGGTAAGGACAAGTTTTTAGCAGCAAATTATAGGCCAATTGCATTAACATCTTGTTTGTGCAAAATCATGAAGATGGCTAATGTAAGACTGATGTGATACCTTGAAAAGAAGGGTATTTTATCACCCATTCAGTGTGGATTCAGAAAAATGCACTCAACAACTGATGTGCCGATACGACTTGAGTCCTCCATCTATGAAGCGTTTGCTTCTAAACAGGGCCATGTGACAGTCTTTTTAGATCTTGAAAAGGCATATGATACCACATGGAGATACGGTATGCTTAAAAGAATCCATGAGTTTGGATTAAGAGGAGAGCTACCACTATTTATTCAGTCATTTCTTTCACATAGAGTTTTCCAAGTGAGAGTTTAGGAAGCTTTATCAGAGAGTAAATGCCAGGAAGAAGGAGTTCCTCAGGGGAGTGTGCTGAGTGTAACCCTTTTTGCGCTAGCAATTAATGGGATATCCTCAATCATTCCCTGGGATGTTCTCGCAACGTTATTTGTGGATGGTCTCTACATATCATTTTCTGGAGCTAGAATGGCAATGGTTGAGAGAAAAATACAACTCTATATTGATAAAATTATCTAGTGGGCCGATATGTATGGATTTGAGTTTTCGACAAGTAAAACTACAATTGTCCATTTCTGTTGTATCCGGGGAATACATCCAGACCCGGATATATACATCAAAGGTCAACGGATCCCATGTGCAAATGAAGCTAAATTTTTAGGGTTGATATTTGATTGTAGGCTTACATGGATTTCTCACTTAAAAGCATTAAAAGCTAAATGTCTTGAAGCTCTGAATCTTTTAAAAGTATTGTCCCATACATTATGGGGGGCAGACTGCAATACTATTTTGAAATTATACAAGGCTTTGATTTTTTCCAAAATTAGTTATGGATGCGAAATATACTCCTCAGCCACCCCAAGCCAGTTAAAAATATTAGATTCTATACATCATGCTAGTATTAGATTGTCCACAGGAGCGTTTAGAACCTCACCTATCACAAGTCTCCTTGTTCATGCTGGGGAGTTGCCTCTAGACCTCTACTGAATGTCCTCTATTATTCGGTATTGGTTTAGATTGTAAAGACTCCATAATTCTTCAGCTTTTCAGATTGCAAGCCTTGTAAGGCACTCAACATACTTTTGAGTTGCACCCAAAATCTCCTCAACCTTTTAGGTTTTGGGTGAAACAATTATTAAACAATTGGATATAATTAGAATTAAGATGCTTCCATTCAAGGTATCATCAACGCCTCCATGGAAATTACCTGACGTATCTTTTTGTAAATATTTTATTGGAGTTAAGGAGAATATGACTGACTTAGAATCCAGGTCTCTTTTTATGGAACATGTTGCAGAACATAAGGGATCGACTTTTATATATACTGATGGCTCCAAATCTGATGCTGGCGTTGGATTTGGAGTACATAGTAATGATTTTAATTGTAGAGGTGCGCTTCCTCTAACAGCTTCCATATTTACTGCCGAACTGTATGGCATACTAACCGCTATTGAGAAAATAGCTTTGGAAAAGGAGGGTAATTTTACAATTTTTAGTGATGCAAGGAGTGTTCTTCAAGCTTTAGAAGTTTTTAATTCTAGCAACCCTCTAGTTTTAAAGATTTTAGAATGGCTTTTTATTATTGGATGGAGAGGTATAACAGTTTGATTTTGCTGGGTTCCAGCACATGTAGGTGTGTCTGGGAATGAGAAGGCAAGATTTACTGGTGAAGAATGTGGCATCCGAGTTGCTACCAAGGAGGTATCCCATTCCCTATAATGATTTCCTACTTTACATCAAGAAATTGGTTTGTAACAAATGGCAACAGCACTAGAATAATGTAGATGGCAATAAAATGAGGGAAGTAACAAATATCATATCACCTTGGAGGTATAACATGATACCCCGAAAAGGGGTTGACAGACGAGTTTCTGCTGAAGGGCCAACACCAACCATATTGCGAGGACTGTTTAGTACCTTTAACAGTGAGGCATTTGTTGACCGAATGCCCTAATTTTACTAACTTTAGAAATAGATATCTGTTTGAGGCTCGAGGTGAGGATGGCAGTTTCATCCTTGCCAAGATTCTTGGACATGATGTGTCCTATGCGAGCGGCATTTTTAGATTTATTTCCGAAGCAGGTCTTCTGAAAACTATTTAACTATTATAATGACTTCTTAACTTTTATGGTTTTAATTTAATTCTCTTTTATTTTTCATAATTAATAAATGCTATCGGCATCAATGACCTTAGATGTCAGGATGTCAGAAAACTTTCAATCAATCAATCAATCAATCTATTGTCTTCTTACCATTATGGCTAAGATACAAGATGATAAAAAGACCCCTGTTTTCAATGCTCACCATAGGGAGTGGTTAAGTTCTGCTTCTCCTGCCGATTGCCATGGCTTAAGAGCTTTAGACTTTGCCTCTGAATCAGGCTGGGAGAAAATCATAAGTGAAGCTACTCACAGGTCTGGTAACTGCTTGGTCTTCATATACACTGACTCCCCTGACGTTATAACAAGTAAGGTTGGTTCTCCAGTCGGGACAACTGATCATGCCTTGATTTTATTATTAGTGAAGACTGAGCAGCCTGTCTCTGATGTATCATACTCATGTAAAATTTATATGAAATCTCATGCACATTGGAATAGGATTTTGTGTGATCTTTTGGGCTTGAATTGGTCCTGTTATCCCCTTGAATGAGAATCTAGTCAACATAATTGATAGGCGTATCCCTTCTCGTGTGCTAAGGTACCGAGTGAAGGACAAACCACTGTTCAATGATGTTTGTAGACATGCTTATTTGGAGAAGCAGGATGCCTATCATCTTTGGAAGGGTAACAGATCAGATTTGACCTGCCATAACTATACTCAGCTTAGAGCTTTTGCTCAGAGAGTTAATGCTTCAACTAAAAATTAATACAATCTAACCATGAAAGAATTCCTTTCTGATACATCCCAGGAACATAAGTGGAGGACTACCCATAAATTTGCACTCTTTGGTGTAGATGCAACAGTTCCTCCTTTACTTGAACTAGATGGCTCAGTCACTCACTGTCCAAAGGAAAAGGCAACCTCTTTGGCTGATATGTTTGACAGTAATCACATTAATGAGAAACTTGAACTTCCTCATTCCCTCTTCCCTAAGGCAAGACTAACTAGTTTAGCTTTTAGATCTCAGGAAATTAAAGCTCTGTTGATGGACCTTGATGCTTATGGAGGTGTAGACCCAAACGGTATTTTTCCTTTGTTTTTATAAAGACTGCAAATTTCTTAGCTCCAAAGTTATCTGTAATTTTGCGCAAATTAGTAAGAAGAGGAGCTTTAACCCTTGCTGGAGAATTGGTAATGTTACTCCACTATGTAAATGTGTTTGTGGTAGCTCAAGTCCAACTGATTGCCGCCCAATTTCCATAATTCCCATATTATCTAAAGTTTTTGAACATCTTATGGCAAAACGTCTCAACAGGTTTGCGGGAGGTAATCATCTGTTCCCTAGTTTTCAATTTGGTTTTCGTAAAGGCCTTGCAGCATGTGATGTCCTTCTTACAATCTCCAGGGCTGTACAGAAATCACTTTATTGTGGTCAGGAAGTTTTTTTGATTGGCCTTGATGTTATTGCTGTCTTTGACAGTGTTAATCACGAGGTCTGTGTTTTCAAACTCAAACAGTTTGGAGTGGGGGGTTAGTTTCTTAGCATTATTATTGAATTTTTAAGCAATAGATCTCAAAGAATTTCTCTTGATGGTTACCATAGTGAGTATAGAAATGTGATGTGTGGTATTCAACAGGGTAGTGTTCTTGGCCCATTGCTTTTCATACTGTATACACATGACATGAAGTTTGGTCTAGAAAATAAGCTTGTTGCATATGCAGATGATGCTACTCTCTTTGCATCAGTTCCATTTCCTGAATGTAGATATGGAGTTGCTGAATCCCTTAGTAAAGATCTAGCTAAAATTAGTGCATGGTGCAAATTATGGAGTGTGAAGTTGAATCCTAACAAAACTCAAAGTATGATTGTAAGTAGTTCAAGGACAGTAGATCCTCAACATCTGTATCTCAGCATTGATAATGTTTCTTTAACTTTGTATGACTTTCAAAATTTTAGGTGTGATTCTCGATAGCAAATTTACTTTTGAGAAACGCCTTAGGTCTATGTCTTTTTCAATTACACAGAAAATTGGCTTATTGAGAAAGGCTTTTATGATTTTCGGTGATCAATCTACTCTGAAGAAGTGTTTTAATTCTTTAATTTTACTTTGTTTCAAATATTGTCCTCCTGTCTGGTCTTCAGCTGCTGATTCTCATCTTAATTTGTTGGGCAGGCCCTTACGGTCTATTAGATTTTTTATTCCTGATCTAGATATTAATGTGTGGGACTGTCATTGAATTAGTCCATTATGCATGTTGCATAAGATTTTTCATAATTCTCACCATCCTTTACATTTAGATCTTCCCGGACAGTTCCATCATGTACGTAATACTAGGCATGCAGTTAATTCTAATAGTCAGGCCTTCTCTATCATGAGGCTCAATACTACACAGTAGTCTAGAAGTTTTAATCCAGCTGTGACCAAGTTGTGGAATGATCTTCCTTATCGGATAGTTGAATCAGTAGAATTTCAAAAGTTCAAACTTGCAGCAAATGTTTTCATGTTGAACAGGTGACATAAGTCATTTTTAGTCTGTATATGAATCATCTGTTTTAATGTTGTTAATGTTTTTTAAAATATATTGTTTTAATTTTTTATTACTTCTTATATCGTTTATTTGTTTCCTTGTTTCCTCTCCTAACTGGGCTATTTTTCCCTGTTAAAGCCCTTGGGCTTATAGCATCTTGCTTTTCCAAGTAGGGTTGTTGCTTGGCTAGTAATAATAATAATAAGATGTACAGAAAACAGTTGACTGGTGTCCATATGCCATCTACGTACTGTAGTGTTCATGTGATCTGCACGCCATTTTCATTTGCCAAAAATAGCATCCCTCCCTCTGTCGGAGACCTTAACTCTTCCACTCTCCCAGCAGCATGCTTAGCTGCTTCATATGTACATGGTTTTGTGAGATCTCTTTTGGAACTGCTCTTTGTATAATTTTGACAGTGTTTCTTTATTAAATTGTGATCACTGTTGTTCACCATCAAGTTAACAGTTACAGTGCAGTACAACATCTAGAAAAGGTCTCCATATATTAGTAAGGAAGATGGCATAAAGGATATGATCACCGAAAAGATGAATAAAGAAGTTATTGAGAAGAGTGAACAAGGTACACGTGTGACAGACCTGGCAACATTGTACAGTACAATTGTACAACATCGATAATTTGTATGATTATCTAGAATAAGAAGAAATCAAATAAGAGGTGTGCAGACATTGATGAAACAATGGCCACATGTATTTGATACCATAGTAAAGCTGCTTCTCGTCTGGATCAATTAGAAGCAGTTACCAGGAGCTACAATTTCTGAGAACATTACTTGTGAAATTGCTAAGTTATTGTATGCTGAACCTGTATAAAAAAGGAGCCAGGTACATCATCAAACAAAGAAAAAGAAACATTCAAGGTGAGCCATGGCTAGTTTTAGAATTTCAAGAGAACAATTGGCATCCATAGTGTTATGCGACATGCTGAGGCTGTGTGTTTTGATGTGAAGGCAGCATGGGCATTCGTTTTAGAGTTTAAAAGGTTCCTGGATTATAAGCCTTGCATGCTGTAGCAAGTGTTCAGTTGTGACGAGGCAGGTCTGTTCTGGAAGAAGATACCCTGGAGGCCATACATAACTGCAGAAGAAAATATTATTCCAGACATTGCAGACAAGCTAATGGATGAATTTACATTCATCAGAATTAAGTTCCTGCAGCTCAATAATACTCAGAGGCTCCAACTCATGCATCAGGTGATCTCAAATTTTAAGAAACTATACCCAAAAGCAATGTTCCAGCGGTGCTTTGAGGTAACCAAAGGGACCACCTCACCCTCCGAGAGTGTTGGAAAGCACATTTCCACATTGACAGCTGCCTCAGAATGATTAACAAAGCCTGGGAAGGGGTCACAATTAGACCTCTCAGTTTTTTGAGGGATTAAAACTGATCAAAGAGGAAGTTAATGATGAAACTCTGTCCTAGGGCAAGACAATGGGGTTGGAGGGGGGACGGCGATGACATCGGTGATCATCTGGATTATAGTGAGCAGCAGATAACTAAGCTGGTGGAATTGCATAAGGAGCAGCAGCAAAAGGTACTAGAATGATATTTCATATAAGGAGGAAGGGCAGAGAGAGAGAGAGAGAGAGAGAGAGAGAGAGAGAGAGAGAGAGAGAGAGAGGGAGAGAGAGAGAACTCAGGATATTGTACCAGAACTTCTCATGGATTGTAACTCCCTGTTAGCCTTTTTCTTCCCCTTTCATCTCCATGCCAGCCATGTCTCTCCTTAAGTTAACTTGTCAATATTTAATTTTTATTGTGAGTTATTAATTTGCATTCATTTCTGATTTTAGGGGTTATAATCTGTTCACTAAATTACATTAGAAACCGTTAACTGTACCAACCATGTGTCACAAGATCGTACATAGTTCATTTTGTGTATATATTATGCTTGTATCTTCGCTCTTCCCTCGCACTAAAAAGAACCAGAATAAACATGTCTGCTTTTCTCCTATGTAACAGTGTCGATTTTTGAGCATGAAAATTCTTGTTGCTTTGAGATTTTGTATATGAAGGAGAGTGTTCTACAATAAACTCACTCAGTAGCTTTCATCCTTTGAGTCACAACATTCTCTCGTCACCGCGTCACATTGGTGACCCCGGAGTGACTCGCTCCTCCCGCCTCACCGTTACTATGACGCTGTCAACGCATACCTTCTGCAGCAGTGCTCGCCGTCGCCAGCTGCCCGTATAGCAACACTTTTTTAGCTCTCTCAACAACCGTTGGGGGACCAGAGGGCTTCGCTCACCCTCGGGAAAATGACCAGTATTACTCACCTGCAACCTGCCGCACACAACTCTCCTCGTGAGGTGAACCTACTTCGTGCCCTTTGGATACGCCGTTTACCCAAACCTGTACGCGCTGCCATACCTGATGTCGATAATTTACCCATAAAGGACTTGATGACCAAAGCCGACGCCCATATGGACAGCCACTTCATGACCATCAAAACCTCCATCAACGCCTCCATTTGTGACGAAGAAGACACCTATTCAACTTCAACCGAAGCTGACATAATGCCGTAGGACACACACGCCTATGAATGCCGTAGGACACACACGCCTATGAATGCCGTATGACACACACGCCTATGAATGCCGTAGGACACACACGCCTATGAATGCCGTAGGCCTATGAATGCCGTAGGACACACGCCTATGAATGCCGCAGGACACACTCGCCTACCCCGTGACGAGCCGGAGCGGCAACAAAGCCACCCATCATCCACCACTCGCTTGCGCCCCAACCAACGACTTCTACAGCCACTCACTGCCACTAATCGGCGCAGTTTTTGTTACTACCACTCCAGATTCAGAGCACCCTATTTATCATGTACAGTATGTCATTTTGAGAGGGGGAGCCATGTACTGACCGTGTGTCACAAGATCGTACATAGTTCATTTTGTGTATATATTATGCTTGTATCTTCGCTCTTCCCTCGCACTAAAAAGAACCAGAATAAACATGTCTGCTTTTCTCCTCTGTAACAGTGTCGATTTTTGAACATGAAAATTCTTGTTGCTTTGAGATTTTGTATATAAAGGAGTGTGTTCTACAATAAACTCACTCAGTAGCTTTCATCCTGCCTTTGAGTCACAACCTTCTTGCGGCCCATCACATAACAATGAGTGTAAATGTGTATTCATTAGTGTGGAACGCATGGAGTATATTTAATTGATTTCTTTTATTATGAGAATTTTAGGATACGAGCACGTTCCTAGAATGAATTAATCCTTTAAACTGAGGTACTGCAGGTACTGTATAGTACGCAATGCAATGGTTGAAAAGCCTTGTTTAATCTTAGTGGACATACGTGTTCAATTACCAAATTCTCTTATAATTGTAATGTTGGAGGGTTAGGTAGATAGTCGAAATGGATCCAATTTTTTTTTTTTCAGACACATGCCTAGTTTAGAAACTGATTGCACACACATTAAAGTTAATATTGTATAGTATGCATAGAGACATATTTCAACTCAGAAACTGATTGCACACACATTAAAGTTAATATTGTATAGTATGCATAGAGACATATCTCAACTCACTTGAGAAACACATTAGGTCTGTGTCTTCTTCAATTGCACTAAAAATTTGTTGGACAGAAACTTACGGTCTATTAAATTTCTTATTCCTGATCTAGATATTAATCTTTGGCACCGTCGTTCTATTAGTTCATTATGCATGTTGCATAAGATTTTTCATAACTCTGACCATCCTTTACATTCAGATCTCCCTGGACAATTCTATCCTGTTTGTAATACTAGGCAGGCAGTTAATTATAATAGCCAGGCCTTCTCCATCACGAGGCTCAATACTACACAGTATTCTAAAAGTTTTATTCCAGCTGTTACCAAGTTGAGGAATGATCTTCCTAATCAGGTATACAGTAGAACTTCAAAAGTTCAAAGTTGGAGCAAATGTTTTTATGTTGACCAGGCTGACATGAGTCTTTTTATAGTTTATATACGACATATCTGTTTTTGACGTTGTTAATAGTTTATATATGACATATCTGTTTTGACGTTGTTGCCTTTTTTAGAATGATTTATTGTTAATTTGTTCTCATCATTTATTTATTTCCTTGTTTCCTTTCCTCACTGGGCTATTTTACCCTGTTGGATCCCTTGGGCTTATAGCATCTTGCTTTTCCAACTGGGGTTGTAGCTTGGCTAGTAATAATAATGATAGTAATATCAAACATTCAAATAATATTAATTTGAGACTTGCACATATTATTTCATTGCACGAGAGAAATCCGGGCACCTTGAGATAACCTTGTTTGCGCTGTACCTTTCCACCAAAAATGTAGATGATAGGAAAATATTTGCTCAGACCGATAAAATATCCGTACTCTTAAACTGATTTGATTTTTTTAATGCACAAATACTGATTTTTTCGTATTCATAGTTGCTCGTTAACCCAAGTACTACTGTTGATTTTATAGTTAATACAATTCAGCTGGGTTTAAAGCCAAGGATTGTGCTACGGTATTTAAAAGCCGTAGGAAGGAAATTGTGTTTAACGTGTAATCGTAGCCAAATGCTCCATGCGACCTCGTTACTTGAACAAAAGTTCACTTATTTTGAAGGGTCAGTAGCAGACTGCAGTTCGAAAAGAAAGGTTGTTCTGTCCGATTCTCAGCACGATGGCAGATTTTGTGGATGTGAGGCATGTTAAACAATACATGCCCCCTTTACCCACACTTGATCGTGATTTTAAGATGTTATTCCGTTTTGAAGAACAAAATGTACAGTGGCTTGCGGACAGATATCTTGTCCACGCCTAGAATCTTGATGAAATATCAAGGTTAAGCCATAACTTGGTGATATGCATTTTACATTTGCTTTTGCATGTATAAACAGTTGGGAGAATACGAAGGCCGCTGTATTTAGGGATGTATGTATGTACAAACAGTATATATGTATGTATGTATATATATATATATATATATATATATATATATATATATATATATATATATATATATATATATATATATATATATATATATATATGTGTGTGTGTGTGTGTGTGTGTGTGTCTGTGTGTGTGTGTGCAGTACATGCAAATATACTGTATTCATATGATTATATATATATATATATATATATATATATATATATATATATATATATATATTATATATATGTATATGTATGTATATATATATTATATATACAGTATGTATATGTATATATTATATATATTATATATATTATATATATTTATATGTATGTATATATTATATATATGTATATGTATGTATATATATGTCTGTGTATATATATGTATATATATACATCGTATAAATATACATATATACACAGAATATTCATAGACTGCAAAAGCTTATATACATGCATGTATATACACATATATAAACTATATATATATATATATATGTATATATATATATATATATATATATATATATATATATATATATATATATATATATATATATATATATATATATATCGATACGTACCAGAAATAGATTGTTCTAAATCCCAAACCTGAAATAATTTAGCTGAAATCAACTATTTCAATTCGGTTTGCTTTAAACCTCAATTACCCTTCGCCCTTCGTCCGGGCATCTTAAAGTTTCCTTCAAACTGCAAAGTTGAGCGTTTAGCGTCTTCAAAACTTTTCAACTCAAATCAATTATGCAAATCACGTAGTTTATTATTATTATTATTATTATTATTATTATTATTATTATTATTTTTGTTGTTGTTGTTGTTGTTATAAAACAAGAATGGAATTTTTCGCGAGTCCTAAAGGAATTTGGAAGAAAATCATCTCGGATTTCCAAATGGCTTCAGAAAAAATAGCCATAGACTTAGCATGGAATTCTAAATGCCTTCAGAACGGAATCTCAGAACGGTATCGGAAGAAAACTTTCCAGGATTTCCAAATGGCCTCAGAAAAAATACCCATAGACTTAGCATGGAATTCTGAATGCCTCCAGAACGGAATCTCAGAACGTTTTCAGAAGAAAACTTTCCCGAATTTCCAAAAGTCTTCAAAGGACATAGCTGTATACTTAACATAGATTTCTGAATGACTCCAGAACTGAAATTTCCAGGAGCAGTCCTGAACAGCTCCTCCCCGAGCTTCAAATGACTTCTGAAGACCTGATCTTCATTTTTTCAAACGTAGCCTGCAACACCTCACATGATCTGTATGTAGCTGGCGAAATCTAACCAAGGAATTGCGCGTCAATAGGAGTAAGAGGAAATGAGTTGATGACTGGGAGAAGGATTTCACTTAACTCACAGAGATCGCATTCTGGCGGAATAGGAAGCTGCCGGTAAGAATTATGTGTTACGTCTTCGGAACACCATCAACTACAGATGGTTTTGGTTGCTGCTGAAGTTGCCGATCGTTCGTTTTATATCGCCCGACCTATAGAAAGACACGGGATCTTCTGTTGGCAGCTGAGCTTTGAAGATCATAATGTATGCGCCTTGAAGGATCCTTTGCTTGGGCTTTTGCGACGATATCTTATTAAAGGAGATTCTTTGAAAAAGTACGAGGCTTTGTATCTGTGCAAAAACGGATTGTGGGGAATGAGGATGGAGGCAGAATGGTTCAACTGGACGGTGAGTGACGTGTAGTTCTTCAACAGGATTGTCCCAAAATTCGCCATTGAAGTAAGGACATATCCAGACGACATTGGTAAATATATCATGTTGCTCGTCATTTATTTTGGCATGATAGTGTATGCGGAGAAATCGATAGTATTCATCTCTTTACTCTTTGCTCAGATAGGTAAAGAATAAATGCTTTCGATTTCCTTGAGGAATCTGACGAAGTGAGAACTCGCGGCACTGAAATCTCTTTTGAAATCTTTTTTGAAATCTAGAAGGACACTGACGAACTAAGGAAAAGAGACAATGAAATCTCGGAAGAAACAGATAATCTAATGAAAGAAGATCTTGAATACTAGAAGAGAGGAGAGAATAGCGAAGAGGAGCCTCTAATGCCAGAGGTAATACACCTAAAAATAGAGAGCTTCTAATGCTAGAAGTAAGGCACCTCAAAATATAGATCGAAGACCCTCTAATGTTAAAAGTATGGAACCTAGAAATATATGTCAAAGAACTTGTAATGCTAGAAGTGTGGGAGCTAAAGAGAGAGGTCAATGAACTTCTAATGTTACAGGTGTGGGAGCTATAAAGAGAGGTCGAGGAACTTCTAATGCTTGAGGTAAGGGAGCTGAAAAGAGGTCAAAGAACTTCTAATGCTAGAGGTGTGGGAGCTAAATCGAAGTCAAAGAACTTCTAATGCTAGAGGTGTGGGAGCTAAAAAGAGGTCAAAGAACTTCTAATAATAGAAGTGTGGGAGCTAAAAAGAGGTCAAAGAACTTCTAATGCTAGAGGTGTGGGAGCTAAAAAGAGGTCAAAGAACTCCTAATGCTAGAGGTGGGGGAGCTAAAAAGAGGTCAAAGAACCTCTAATGCTAGAGGTGTGGGAGCTAAAAGGAGGTCAAAGAACTTCTAATGCAAGGGGTGTGGGAGCTAAAAAGAGGTCAAAGATCTTCTAATGCAAGGGCTGTGGGAGCTAAAAAGAGGTCAAAGAACTTCTAATGCAAGGGGTGTGGGAGCTAAAAAGAGGTCAAAGAACTTCTAATGCAAGGGGTGTGGGAGCTAAAAAGAGGTCAAAGAACTTCTAATGCAAGGGGTGTGGGAGCTAAAAAGAGGTCAAAGAGCTTCTAATGCAAGGGGTGTGGGAGCTAAAAAGAGGTCAAAGAACTTCTAATGCAAGGGGTGTTGCAGCTAAAAAAAAAAGGTCAAAGAACTTCTAATGCAAGGGGTGTGGGAGCTAAAAAGAGGTCAAAGAACTTCTAATGCAAGGGGTGGGGGAGCTAAAAAGAGGTCGAAGAACTTCTAATGCAAGGGGTGTGGGAGCTAAAAAGAGGTAAAAGAACTTCTAGTGCAAGGGGTGGGGGAGCTGAAAACAGGTCAAAGAACTTCTAATGCAAGGGGTGTGGGAGCTAAAAAGAGGTCAAAGAACTTCTAATGCAAGGGGTGTGGGAGCTAAAAAGAGGTCAAAGAACTTCTAATGCAAGGGGTGGGGGAGCTAAAAAGAGGTCGAAGAACTTCTAATGCAAGGGGTGTGGGAGCTAAAAAGAGGTAAAAGAACTTCTAGTGCAAGGGGTGGGGGAGCTAAAAAGAGGTCAAAGAACTTCTAATGCAAGGGGTGTGGGAGCTAAAAAGAGGTCAAAGAACTTCCAATGCAAGGGGTGGGGGAGCTAAAAAGAGGTCAAATGACTTCTAATACAAGGGATGTGGGAGCTAAAAAGAGGTCAAAGAACTTCTGATGCAAGGGGTGTGGGAGCTAAAAAGATGTCAAAGAACTCCTAATGCAAGGGGTGTGGGAGCTAAAAAGATGTCGAAGAACTTGTAATGCAAGGGGTGGGGGAGCTTAAAAGAGGTCAAAGAACTTCTAATGCAAGGGGTGGGAGAGCTAAAAAGAGGTAAAAGAACTTTTAATGCAAGGGGTGGGGGAGCTAAAAAGAGGTCAAAGAACTTCTAATGCAAGGGGTGTGGGAGCTAAAAAGAGGTCAAAGAACTTCTAATGCAAGGGGTGTGGGAGCTAAAAGGAGGTCAAAGAACTTCTAATGCAAGGGGTGGGGGAGCTAAAAAAAAGGTCAAAGAACTTCTAATGCAAGGGGTGTGTGAGCTATAAAGAGGTCAAAGAACTTCTAATGCAAGGGGTGTGGGAGCTAAAAAGAGGTCAAAGAACTTCTAATGCAAGGGGTGTGGGAGCTAAAAAGAGGTCAAAGAACTTCTAATGCAAGGGGTGGGGAAGGTAAAAAGAGGTCAAAGAACTTCTAATGCAAGGGGTGGGGGAGCTAAAAAGAGGTGAAAGAACTTCTAATGCAAAGGGTGGAGGAGCTAAAAAGAGGTCAAAGAACTTCTAATGCAAGGGGTGTGGGAGCTAAAAAGAGGTCAAAGAACTTTGAATGCAAAGGGGGTGGGAGTTAAAAAGAGGTCAAAGAACTTATAATGCAAGGGATGGGGGAGCTAAAAAGAGGTCAAAGAACTTCTAGTGCAAGGCATGTGGGAACTACAAAGAGGTCAAAGAACTTCTAATGCAAGGGGTGTGGGAGCTAAAAAGAGGTCAAAGAACTTCTAATGCAAGGGGTGGGGGAACTTAAAAGAGGTCAAAGAACTTCTAATGCAAGGGGTGTGGGAGCTAAAAAGAGGTCAAAGAACTGCTAGTGCAAGGGGTGGGGTAGCTAAAAAGAGGTCAAAGAACTTCTAATGCAATGGGTGGGGGAGCTAAAAAGAGGTCAAAGAACTTCTAATGCAAGGGGTGTGGGAGCTAAAAAGAGGCCAAAGAACTTCTAATGCAAGGGGTGGGGGAGCTAAAAAGAGGTCAAAGAACTTCTAATGCAAGGGGTTGGGAGCTAAAAAAAGGTCAAAGAACTTCTAATATACGGGGTGTAGGAGCTAAAAAGAGGTCAAAGAACTAATGCAAGGGGTGGGGAAGCTAAAAGGAGGTCAAAGAACTTCTAATGCAAGGGGTGGGGGAGCTAAAAAGAGGTCAAAGAACTTCTAATGCAAGGGTTGTGGGAGCTATAAAAAGGTCAAAGAACTTCTAATGCAAGGGGTGTGGGAGCTAAAAAGAGGTCAAAGAACTTCTAATGCAAGGGGTGTGGGGAGCTAAAAAGAGGTCAAAGAACCTTTAATGCAAGGGGTGGGGAGCTAAAAAAAGGTCAAAGAACTTCTAATGCAAGGGGTGTGGGATCTAAAAAGAGGTCAAAGAACTTCTAATCCAAGGGGTGTGCGAGCTAAAAAGAGGTCAAAGAACTTCTAATGCAAGGGGTGGGGGTGCTAAAAAGAGGTCAAAGAACTTCTAATGCAGGGGGCGGGGGAGCTAAAAAGAGGTCAAAGAACTTCTAATGCAAGGGGTGTGGGAGCTAAAAAGAGGTCAAAGAACTTCTAATGCAAGGGGTGTTGGAGCTAAAAAGAGGTCAAAGCACTTCTAATGCAAGGGGTGGGGGAGCTAAAAAGAGGTCAAAGAACTTCTAATGCAAGGGGTGTGGGAGCTAATAAGAGGTCAAAGAACTTCTAATGCAAGGGGTGGGGGAGCTAAAAAGAGGTCAACGAACTTCTAATGCAAGGGGTGGGGGAGCTAAAAAAATGTCAAAGAACTTCTAATGCAAGGGGTGGGGGAGCTAATGAGAGGTCAAAGAACTTCTAATGCAAGTGGTGTGAGGGCTAAAAAGAGGTCAAAGAACTTTTAATGCAATGGGTGGGGGAGGTAAAAAGAGGTCAAAGAACTTTTAATGCAAGGGGTGTGGGGAGCTAAAAAGAGGTCAAAGAACTTCTAATGCAAGGGATGTGGGAGCTAAAAAGAGGTCAAAGAACTTCTAATGCAAGGGGTGTGGGATCTAAAAAGAGGTCAAAGAACTTCTAATGCAAGGGTTGTGGGGTCTAAAAAGAGGTCAAAGAACTTCTAATGCAAGGGGTGGGGCTAAAAAGAGGTCAAAGAACTTCTAATGCAAGGGGTGGGGAAGCTAAAAAGAGGTCAAAGAACTTCTAATGCAAGGGGTGGGGAAGCTAAAAAGAGGTCAAAGAACTTCTAATGCAAGGGGTGGGGGAGCTAAAAAGAGGTCAAAGAACTTCTAATGCAAGGGGTGGGGAAGCTAAAAAGAGGTCAAAGAACTTCTAATGCAAGGGGTGGGGGAGCTAAAAAGAGGTCAAAGAACTTCTAATGCAAGGGGTGGGGAAGCTAAAAAGAGGTCTAAGAACTTCTAATGCAAGGGGTGTGGGAGCTAAAAAGAGGTCTAAGAACTTCTAATGCAAGGGGTGGGGAAGCTAAAAAGAGGTCAAAGAACTTCTAATGCAAGGGGTGGTGGAGCTAAAAAGAGGTCAAAGTACTTCTAATGCTAGAGGTGTGGAGCTAAAAAGAGGTCAAAGAACTTCTAATGCAAGGGGCGGGGAGGCTAAAAAGAGGTCAAAGAACTTCTAATGCAAGGGGTGTGGGAGCTAAAAAGAGGTCTAATGCAAGGGGTGTGGGAGCTAAAAAGAGGTCAAAGAACTTCTAATGCAAGGGGTTTGGGAGCTAAAAAGAGGTCAAAGAACTTCTAATGCAAGGGGTGTGGGAGCTAAAAAGAGGTCAAAGAACTTCTATTGCAAGGGGTGTGGGAGCTAAAAAGAGGTCAAAGAACTTCTAATGTAAGGGGTGTGGGAGCTAAAAAGAGGTCAAAGAACTTCTAATGTAAGGGTTGGGGGATAGATGTCGCCAGCTAGGCTTTGGGGAAGGCGCGGCGGCGTCTGTGTTCTTTCTGATGCGTAAACTTGATTAAATACAAGTAAAAATAGGGCATTAAATACGTATTATAAATACTAAACTCTTTCTCATCTTGACAGCACAAATGAAATCTTACTAGTTCCAACATGTAACTAAGCGCTCCCGAAACACGAGTCAACTTTTACTTATGCTTGGAGGATGTCCTCGCAAGTAAAAGGTAATCATTATGAATATGGAAAGAAAGATTTGCTTATACTTCTACCTTTTGCTCCAGAAAATTACCTTGTACTTCTACCTTATGCTTACAAGGATATCCTTCATTTTTATGAATACCTCCCAATTATTATAAGAAATACGAATATTAGCAGTATTATAAAAATCATATTAACAGTGCCCTAATTTTTTCGTTTACATAATATAATTCAGAAACACGATCATTCCTATTTCAAACATAACTGACAGAAAAAAATTTTGGCAAAAAGAATCGAAGTTAACACATTTTCATTGAACTTTAGCAAACTGATGTAGTGTTATACTCAGTTTTGTGACGCCATGGACAATTCATGTATACGACATCATTTCACTTTGTCCACAGTTTCAAACAGGATACAGGATGTATAAAGGTTACTCACTTTGTTATTCCGTATCATTATATATATACAGTATATGCTATTGGGATTTCATTCATTTACCTTTGAAATTATGACTATTAATCCATGACTTCATTTACACACAAATAATTGTGGTAACAAAGAAAATTACACACGTGTTTATACATATATCATACACATGTCATGTAGTTTTCAAAAGCCATATATATATATATATATATATATATATATATATATATATATATATATATATATATATATATATATATATCTGTATATATATATATATATATATATATATATATATATATATATATATATATATATATGTATATATATATATATATATATATATATATATATATATATATATATATATATATATATATATATATATATATATATATATCTGTGTGAACAGAAAAATGTCAACATGAGTTCGTATATATCTCGTAAACATTATTTGCA
The DNA here is from genome assembly GCF_036898095.1 of Palaemon carinicauda. NCBI lineage: Eukaryota > Metazoa > Arthropoda > Malacostraca > Decapoda > Palaemonidae > Palaemon > Palaemon carinicauda. Next base: position 107,079,490 of record NC_090728.1, read on the forward strand.
AAGAAATATTCATATATTGATGTAAATTCTTGAATAACCTAACTCTTCCCAAGAGCAGGCCTCGACAATCTACGAACCTTAATATACTGTATATCACTTACTGACAATACGTGATTTCTTTTTACCATTCCATTTTACATCTCACTTGCATCCCTATCCCAAAGAAACTTTTCAACCGTAGTTCAAGAGTCTCTGGTCATCTTACTTTCCATGTCTAATAAGTTTCAGGGGTTTTCTTCGTTTTCCATTCCTATAAATATAAACCATCCGTTTTGCCTTCAGAAATGTTTAACGCACCTATTTCTTTTACGTTTCACGATACAAGTAATGATTACAAGTATTTGTATCCAGCTCTGTCGCCATTGTCTGTTTACAAAAACTAGGACATTAAAAATTAATATTTAACAATTTTATCTGGTTACTATCGTCACCTTTATAGCCCAAATTTTCCTAAAATATGTGAATGAATATATTTCAAAACAAATACTTCAAAGTGTGATAAATTTTTTTTTCACGTCTAATGTATCTTCACTCACGTAATCGCTTACATTCTTCTCTAGTCCCCCTTTTGTATTATCATTATTTTATGTAACTTGCCACCGGGGCAAGCTTCTTCACTGACAGTACACGATTCGTCATAAACAAAATTCATGAAAATATTTGGTAAATAACCTACCATTGGTCAAACAACACAGAAAATGGAATTATAATGACTTAAAAAGAAAAGTAATAAATACAAACGGAATGTGGCCAGTGTAAATCTTTCGAAGGCCTCTGGTCATAATAAAGTCGATGACGTCATAGACTATAACTCCATCAATGTCAAATTCATATATATATATTATTCATTGTATATATGCACACAAAAACGGAAATATGGAAACAAAATATAGCCCTCTAAAGAATAATCTGAGGCATATACTATTAAAAACATTTAATTTTAGAGTAATTGGCTACCAAAACAATGATGTCATCTCTTAAAAGCACGACCTACGTGTCGTCACTAACATGCAATGAATACGTCACATCCTAAAGGCGGGAACTATCGCTCGCTCTTCTTGAAACCGTTGAACCGGAAATACCACTGCTCTCTCTCTCTCTCTCTCTCTCTCTCTCTCTCTCTCTCTCTCTCAAGCACACCTACCCCAAGTCAACCACAAACACACTGATTATGAACCGGTATATTTACAGTATGATTTGCAATTTAAGTGGAAACTTGTATAATATTGTACAGTAGAAATATATATTTATGTATTACTGTACATATAATTCATGCATATCCTCTATCAAACGCAAACTGAAGATAACCTAGAGTACTTAAAGTGTATTCATACACACATTTTACACACACACACACACACACACACACACACACACACACACACATATATATATATATATATATATATATATATATATATATATATATATATATATATATATATGATGTTTAGATATAGCACATATGCACACACGCATACATACACACACACACACACACATATATATATATATATATATATATATATATATATATATATATATATATATATATATATATATATATATATATATTATATATATGTATACATAAATATATAATGTAATGTAATGTTTAGATTTAGTACATATGCTTACACACACACACATATGTATATGTATATATATATATATATATATATATATATATATATATATATATATATACTGTGTATATATATATATATATATATATATATATATATATATATATATATATATATATATATATATATATATAACATTAGCAAATTAACTCAAGTTCTGGCCGCAAACGAAAGGTGCCCCTCAGTCCCTTGAAATTTGCTATATGAAGATTAACCAAGAACATGAAATCAGGAAGAAAATTCCAAATCATGGTAGTCAATAAGAGACAAGTTACCAACCTTTAAGATCTATGAACTGTTCACTGACATGGAAAAGAATGAAAGATTCCAAGACTCGATCAGCAGTTATATAGTCGCTGTTACCTTTCTCTATTAAAGACACCCAGTAATTACATTATTTCAGGGGTTACAATCGTATAGACATCAAATTGAAAGTTTTATACAGTGCATGATTGAGATTTTTCAACGGCCCATGGGGTGGGAGGGTCTTAAATGTATTTAAGTAAGAATGAGGCATGCTAGAAAGTCATACTCGGTCCTAGGTCTAAATATTAAATGTTTTTTTAAAAGTAATCAAAGATTATCTTAACATTTCAGTCGGGAGGAAAATATGCACAGTACCTTCAATTGCTTTGAATCACTAACTGAATGGTTGTACTGGATTTATGAATTTTGGCCTGCGAGGCTATCGGTTCCCTTGTGTAATTAAGGGAAGAGTCCGCAGTTGCACATTGAAGGAAAAACTGAGGGGTTTGTCAGCAAGATGGAAGAAAGGAAGTGGGATCGGTTGTACAGTAAAAAGCTAAAAAAAAAAAAAAAGAAAAAAAAAGACCTTTGAAGACAGACATATTCCATCACTATCGCTACGCAAATCAATGTCTCTTACTGAAGGGAATATAGTAATAGAGTGGCCTTATCTAAAGTAACAAACCCTACTCACGAGGAGAAGTACAGCACGTGATTCACTAAACTAAGAAAAATAAGACTTTACTTTGAAGTGCTTGGAAGAAGGGAGTAATGTATCTGGATAACTCAAATTCATGGTTTCCTTATAGTAAACTAAGAAGTCTGGCCGTTTACAATGTCGCAGAGGGAGTGATGGCGTAAATGCAAGCAACAGGAAAGAACAATAACAAAACAAGTAATTTATGTGTTATTTCTCATTATATGTCCTACCCATGTCCATTTCTTCTTACATGACAAAATATCCCCTACCTTATTTTGCCCTTGAATACATGTTGCTCTTTTTCGGTCTCTTGAGCCCAGTACACACTAATGACTTATGCTCTGCTCTCTAGCTACAATGGCTTACTCAATGTTCCCATGGAACAGACAAGGATCAACTCTTCATTTTAATCATAATAATGACCACCTGCTCGAGTACTGCACCAATTTGTGATGTCACTGGCATTGGTGGAGAGAAGGAGGTGTATGTGGCATGGGAAAAGTGAGAGCAGCAGCAGTTGATAGGCCATTCCTTGCATTGCAGAAAGGTGCTTCTTTAAGGGGACCCCACTTGGGGGAGGTGTAGAGGGGGACAAGAGTGGCGGCAATGGCTGGCAGGAAACAGTGAGGATAGTTGGTCATGCCCAAAACTTCCTGAAGTGCTTTGATGGTCGAGGGCTTGGGGAAGTTCTGAACGGCAGCTACCTTCTCAGGGAGGGGGAACTCACACAAGTGATGTATTGCCCTAAGAACGATACTTCGTTGGCACTAAAAATACATTTGTCGCACCGGAATACAAGGCCGTTCTGTTTTAGGCGGTGGAGTGCAATGCGTAGGTGACAGCAGTGTTCCTCTTTGGAGGAAGAGAACACAAGTATGTCGTCCACTTAACATACACAGAAGGGGAGTTCCCCTAAGATGCCATACCTAGTATTAAGATGGAACTGTCCTGGAAGATCTGAATGTAAAGGATGGTAAGAATTATAAAAAATCTTATGCAACATGCACAATGAACTCAATGAGCGACGGTGCCAGAGATTAATATCTAAATAAGGAATAAGAAATTTAATAAACCGTAAGTTCCTGTCCAACAAATTAGGATGAGAATCCGTAGCTGAAGACCAGGCAGGAGAACAATACTTGAAACAAGGTAAAATTAAAGAATTAAAACACTTCTTCAGGATAGATTTATCACCAACAATCTTGAAAGGCTTTTTTTTCAATAAGCCCATCTTTTGTGCAGTTGAAAAAGACACACTTTATGTGTTCCTTAAAAGTAAATTTTCTGTCGAGAATCACACCTAAAATTTTAAAAGTCATACAAAGTTTAAGAAACATTATCAATGCTGGGATCCAGATGTTCAGGAGCCATGGTCCTTGACTTACTTACAATCATACTTTGAGTGTTTTTAGGATTCAACATTAAACCCCACAATTTGCACCGTGCACTAATTTTAGCTAGATCTCTATCAAGGGATTTAGCAACTGCAGATCTACATTCAGGAGATGAAATTGATGCCAAGAGAGTAGCATCATCTGCATATGCAACAAGCTTGTTTTCTAGACCAAACCACGTGTCATGTGTATATAGAATGAAAAGTAATGGGCCAAGAACACTACCTTAAAGAACACCAGATATCACATTCCTATACTCACTATGTGACCCATCAACAACAATTCTTTGGGATATATTATTTGAAAATTCAATGATAATGCTAAGAAACGACCCACCCACACCCAACTGTTTAAGTTTGAAAACAAGGGCCTCATGATTAACACGGTCAAAGGCAGCACTAAAATCAAGGCAAATCAAAAGAACTTCCTGACCACAATCAAGGGATTTCTGTACAGCATTGGAGATTGTAAGAAGGACATCACATGCTGCAAGGCCTTTACGAAAACCAAATTGCAAACTTGGGAACAGATGATTACCTTCAGTAAACTTATTAAGACGTTTTGCCTAAAGATATTAAAAAACTTTAGATAATATGGGAGTTGATGGAAATTAGGTGGTAATCAATTGTACTTGAGGTACCACAAACACATTTCATAGTGGAGTAACATTACCAATTCTCCAACAAGTGCTAAAAGCTCCTCTTCTTACTAATGTGTGCAAAATAACAGATAACTTTGGAGCAAAAAAATTTGCAGTCTTTATAAAATAACAAAAGAAAAATACCATTTAGGTCTACACCTCCATAAGCATCAAGGTCTATTAAGAGAGGTTTAATTTCACGAGATCGAAAAGCTAAACTAGTTAGTTTAGCCTTAGGAAGACAAGAATGAGGAAGTTCGAGTTTCTCATTTCTCTGCTTATTGTTAAACATATCTTTCAAAAGAGTTGCCTTTTCCTTTGGACAGTGAGTAAAAGAGCCATCTGTTTTAAGTAAAGGAGAAACTGTTGCATCTACACCAAAGAGTTTAGATTTATGGGTAGTCCACCACTTATGGTCCTGGGTTGTACCAGAAAGGGTTTCTTTTATGGTTGAATTGTCGTCTTTTTCAGTTGAGGCGTGACTTCTCTGAGCAAAAGGTCTAAGCTGAGTATAGTTATGGCAGGTCAAATCTGATCTGTTACCCTTCCAAAGATGATAGGGCTCCTGCTTCTCCAAATAAGTATTCCTACAATCATCATTGAACCATGGCTTGTCCTTCTCTGGGTACCTCAGTACACGAGAAGGGATACGCCTATCAATTATGTTGACTAAATTCTCGTTCATAGCGACTACAGGATGAGCACTACTATACAATAGGCCTCCTGCTTCTCCAAATAAGCACGCCTACAATTATCATTGAACCGTGGTTTGTCCTTCACTTGGTACCTTATTACACGAGAAGGGATACGCCTATCAATTATGTTGACTAGATTCTCATTCAAAGGGACTACAGGATTTGAACTGTAATACAATTGTGACCAATTCAAGCAACAAACATCATGCAAAATTCCATTCCAGTCTGCTTGAGATTTCATATAAATATCGCATGAGTAAGATACATCAGGGACAGGCTGCTCAGTCTTAACTACTAATGAAATCAAGGCATAAACAGATGTTCAAACTGGAAAACCAACCTTACTTGTTATAATGCCAGGGAAGTCGGTGTATACAAGGTCCAAGCAGTTACCAGACTTGTGAGTAGCTTCACTTATGATTTGCTCACAGCCTGATTTAGAGGCAAAGTCTAAAGCTCTTAAGCCATGACGATTGGTAGGAGAAAAAGAATTAAACCACTTCCTATGGTGAGCATTGAAATCACCAACAAAGACAAAAGAGGCCTTTCTATCATCATCTTGTATCTTAGCCATAATGGTAAGAAGACAATCGAAGATAAAATCATCCATGTCTGGATTCCAGTAGATCGAACACAAATAGAAGTTGTTATGCCTGCCACAAACTTTTATTACCTGAATCTCATGACATCCACATTCATAGCAGGATTTATGAGAATCGGAGTACTCATTCCTAATATACTCCGCCATTCCCCTGGCCCTAGGCATGGCATCGCGTTTCAACATTATTGGCTTTTTAAAACCTGTTATATAGAGCTCAGATGGGTGCCTCTTATTAGAAACCAAAGTTTCTGAGCACAGAAAATTATCATACTGTCTGGACGCAACTGTAAGGTCTTGAATATTTTCATGAAGACCATGAATTTTGCAATACAGGAGACAACAATGGTGAAATCTAGGACTTACTGGTCTTGGATTATGCTCAATGTCTCAGAGAACATAAGAATTAATGGTAATAAAAAAGGTACATCATATTTAAAAACCAAATTAACAAGAATGATAAAAAAACTATGTAGAGATGTATAAATAAAGTGATTGATCAAACCTATAGACTATAGAAAAAAGTCGGAGAAACTGGTTCAATATGGATGAGCCGATACACCATGCAAGGCTAAATACCCTCGAGGATAGCCACTTCAACTGAAGGGAGGACAGTAAGGATGGTTTTGAAAGTAAAAGAATCAGATAAGGAAAAGACAACCACTTGATAAACCCCCCGGCATCCATGGCCTTTCTTTTAAGCCTGCCCAACCTACCATTTCAAAAAAACACGAAGGAAAAAAAAATGGATCGAATAGTGTGCCCGAGTGTACCCTCAAGCAAGAGAACTCTAACACAAGACAGTGGAAAACCATGGTACAGAGGCTAAGGCACTACCCAAGACTAGAGAACAATGGTTTGATTTTGGAGTGTCCCTCTCCTAGAAGAGCTGCTTACTATAGCTAAAGAGTCTCTTCTACCCTTACCAAGAGGAAATTAGCCTCTGAACAATTACAGTACAGTAATTAACCCCTTGATCGAAGAAGTGTTTGGTTATTTCAGTGTTGTCAGGTGTATGAGGAAGGACGAAAATGTGTAAAGAATAAGCCAGAGTATTCAGTGCATGTGTAAGCAAAGAAAAAAATCAGCCGTAACCAGAGAGAAGGATCCAATGTATTTCTGTCTGGCCAGTCAAAGTATCCAATAACTCTAGCCGTAGTATCTCATTGGGTGGCTTGTGCCCTGGCCAACCTACTACCTAGTTGATAATATTTCCATTTTCATCCTTTAAAAAAATTATCGCCTAGTGCTATGTTCCAGTTCTTTTCATCGATTGGATACCTTTTCCTTCTTAGTATTTCCTCAGTATTGGTTTGATTGTGTTTATGAATATCTTGGGTTTTTAGTTTCTTTGTTGTTGAGGATGGTTCTACTAATTCTATTCCATCTATCTTGGATTTTACCTTCACTTCCCATCTTTTCTTTATTTTATTTTTGGTGTTTTCTAAACGTTTACCTTTATCTTTTTTAGGAACTTTTCCACTTATGTTTTGTGCTGATTCAAAATACAAAATTTTTAAAATTACTGTTCATTTCTCCTTTACTGTTCTCCTTTTACCGTAGTGTCATATATATATATATATATATATATATATATATATATATATATATATATATATATATATATATATATATATATATGCATAAGTTGATAACCGATAGTAAGTGTATAGGGTTCATTACGCTCATTAGCTTTATAGAATTCACTTTAAAGTCACTTTTAACTAAATACTGATATTTCCTGTACAATTTTGCTCAAATGTTTAAATCATGTAATAAATAATCTAGTTTTTATATATTAACAGTTTAATTGCCATTAGTTATTTTAGTGGTGTTACAAATCATCTCGCATCTGGGTAGGATAATATTAAGGAAATTTACTTTGTCAAGTTTACAGAGGCGAAAATTCCATTCAGTACACGCATACACATACACGCTTTCTAAATAAAGCCTGGTAGTATATTTTGGTAAAATCATATGTAGGATGGATTACTCCGGTGTACTAGTCCCCGGGCAACTTTCACAATGCCGTCATAATCTAAAGTTGAGTTATGTCGTCACGTACACCTCATGGATACGTCATCGTTGAACTTTAGTGAGCACGAACTGGAGATCCGGATGATGTCATAAACTAACTGAGTCCGTGCCGTCACTGACACGTCATGGACACCTCATCACCGAACTCTCGAGATTGAATCCAGTTGCGGGATTATTATTTGAGAGAGAGAGAGAGAGAGAGAGAGAGAGAGAGAGAGAGAGAGAGAGAGAGAGAGAGAGAGAGAGAGACTTGTAACTCAAGTAGAAGCCGACCTATATCAGCAGAGCGTAAAATTAAAAACAGATTCCTGCTCTTAAATGGATTTTATTATTTGTATAGATCGTAATATTGTCATTAATAATTTAATATTCCCGCTTTGTAAAATGTTTTTATTAGGATGTATATATATATATATATATATATATATATATATATATATATATATATATATATATATATAGATAGATAGATAGATAGATAGATATAGATATTTATACGCATGTAAATATATATATATATATATATATATATATATATATATATATATATATATATATATATATATATATATATATATGTATGTATCTCTCTCTCTCTCTCTCTCTCTCTCTCTCTCTCTCTCTCTCTCTCTCTCTCTCTCTATATATATATATATATATATATATATATATATATATATATATATATATATATATATATTATATATATAATATGAGAGAGAGAGAGAGAGAGAGAGAGAGAGAGAGAGAGAGAGAGAGAGAGAGAGAGAGAGAGAGAGAGTGTGTATGTGTGTGTGTATGCCATGTATTATTCGTTTAGTTCTTGCAGCGGCCCCTATTTTATTTTTTGTCGACTTGCATTCTTTTATCTTTTGATAGGGTTTACGTTTGACTGATGGTTTTATTAATTTTATCCAAGTGAAACAGGCAAAAACCTTTACCCTTTGTTTTGTTTCTACATATTTCCTGATTGAAATATGTATGGTGACTCGAGGTATTAAAAAAGATTAATGTTTGATCCTCAAGGAAAATGGAAAGGATTTTAGGAATTATCTTCATATTTTGTAAATGCTCTTATAAATGCACTTTTATCATAGTAAGATTTTGTCATAGGATAATATAAGAACAGAGGATGTTGATTAGTGTAGTGTTATCAGGTGAGGAAGAGTTACATTAATATTTGTATCCTGTCGCGGTAACTCGATTCTACTGAATTTAACATTAGTCATCCATTTACAGTGCGTCGTTTTCTTCCCTTTGATGATGACGTAGTGGTGACGACATCAAATTATTCAGAAGTTGACGTCATTGACCTGGCTGCCAGATGAAGAGTTCTTTGTGTAATGTCTGTCTTGCTTTACACACAGATTTTATTCTTTTGTCCTAATGAAGTAAAGTTTTATTTGTTTGCTTGAATGGAAATATTTTTATATCTTTTAAAATTTTTACTAAGTATTTGAAATCCTCCTGAAAGAGAAACTATTTTTTTTCTCTTGTGCATGTTTCATATTTGTAATATTTTCTTCAAAGCACAATACTACTTTAACTATCATATTTATTGGAATAGTGAAGTGTACTCTAGTTTCAGCTTTGAGAAGGGATGGTATTGAGTTTGAAAGTAGCGATGAATTTCTTCCGTTATGTGTTCCTCATTAAATAGTTCGCTTTAGGCTTTGTTTTCAGTTTTCTGTATCTTGGTGGATTCCACAATATCCATTTCGTCTCTATTAAGTAGACAACTTAATAAGATATTCAAGTTCTTTGAATAAATGCACTAAGATTGGTTGGTATTTTTTTTCGACAAAAAGTCCTGTAGGTTAGTGGTAATAGTTATTGTTCATATGCCATACAAAACTTGTATAGGATTATCTAAAGATATATCCGGAAGATCCATAATATATTGAATGAAATATGATTACAAGAGTAATCTTATAATTCGATGGCTTTGGTGCGACAAATAATCTCATGTGTCCACTATTTTAATCGCAAATCCCTCTTTGTTATGCATTTCAGCATTTTTTCGTTTCGTGGCTTTTTTAATTAAATTGTTTTTCCTTTATGGTTAGAAGTACAAAAAAAACCCTTAATTGTTTGACTTTTTTTTTTTTTACCCATATTTCCACATTTTTAGTATGTATTTTAGATTTCATTTTGATGAATACGTTTTCGAAGAAAATGAAATTTTATTCTATACATTTTGAAAGAATAGCAATAGTCACTTGTCATCTATAAAACTTGTGTTGAAATATAGAGATTATTTAATCTTGCCAAATAAATCCGTTTCCCTATTTGACAGTTACTTTAGAAATTACAACTCTACTGTTACAGACGTGTCTGTGCTTTTTCACTTTTTGGCCTTTGAGTTTACCGAACGAACTTTTAAATATTGAATGGAGATACGCTTCTGTATAGAAAACCTTTATACCACTTCATAAAGGCCCATTCAAGTATGGATTTCCTAATTGGCTTGAGTATTAATCTCCTATTTGTGGTTTATTGGATATGTCAAGTCCCATATATAGGTGCCGGGTAGTGACCATGTAATTAATTTTTCTTTTTCAAGCTGTAATGATTTACTCTTTTTTTATTTGCATAATGGTGTTTTAATGCTTTTCTTTTGTGCCTTGGTGTATCTGTAGAGGAAAATCAGTTTGTATAACGAATAATATATATATATATATATATATATATATATATATATATATATATAATGTATGTATATATATATATATATATATATATATATATATATATATATATATATATATATAATGCGTGTGTTCTGGGAAACTTGTTCCTTCCACAAATCTGCCCTACTAAAAACAATTGGTTATTATTTAAGAACACTGTTTATGAGAGTTTTCTCATTTGAATAAAAATGGCTTTACTTCATTCCATTATTTGTATTATTGCACATATTCGAGGGGGAATTTTATACACGGCTGAATTTGATTTACACTTCTATTACCAGAGCTATACAAATGTTGGATAGGAAAGGCAAGAATTCAAGTCTCTCCTTATTGTGCTATATATAAGAGGTCGAAGGGGTCATGATAATTAATTGTCGTATAATTACAAATATATTACAACTGTTTTGAAGATAGGGTTGCCCCATTTTCCTTTTTTTTTTCCATCTTCCCCCACTTTGAAATGTTACATTGTAGTGCAATTAAGGCGGAAACCCCCCCCCCCCCCGCCTTAGTTGTTGAATAGCCTTCCAATCATCCATCATAGCCCAACTTACCAAAACTAAAACGTAATTGGTGAGTGGTGTTTTTGAACAAAAATGTTAGCGACTACCACATCGCTTAAGATAACTAACTCAGAATAAAAAATATATGGTAAATACATGGATAACAGTAAAGTATTGATGCTTTATTTGATTAAAGTAACGGGTAAGAAATCACTATTATTGTTATGTGCTCTAGCCAAGCTACAATCTTAATTGGAAAAAAATTAATGCTATAAGGCCGAGGGCTCCAACCGAGAAACCAGCCCAGTCATATGTCACTTATGAAATGAGACTCATTTCAGCTTGGTTAACATGCAAGTATTTACAGCAAGTTTGAACTTCTGAAATTCCACCAATTCAACAACCATATTAGGGAGAACATTCCACGATTTGGTCGCATATGTTTAAAACTCATAGAAACACTGTAATATAAACCCTTAGGAGGGAGAATGAAGATTGTTAGAATTCACTGCATACTTAGTAATATGTACTTGATGGTACAGTCTGGGGAATTCAAATGCAGAGGATGGTCAGAATTTTATAAAAAATCTTGCGCTACAAGCACAAAGAACTAACTAAGCGATTGTGCCATATATTAATATCCAGATCAGGGATAAGGGACTTGGTAGACCACAGGATTTTGTCCAAGAAATGAAGTTGAGAGTCAGCAGCTGAATGCCAGACAGGAAAGCAATAACCTAAACATGGTAAAATAAAAGAATAGAAAAAATCTCAGAATAGATTTATCACCAAAAAATCTTAATAGGTTCCCAAATTGCCAATTTTTGTTCTGTACAATTGAAGAAGAAACAGGACGGATCACACCTAGAACTTTAAAAATAGTTTTATACTGTCAAATAAACATTATCAGGGAAAAGATTAAGATGTTGAGGAGCCATTGTTCTTGACCTACTTTTGACCATACTTTGAGTTCTGTTAGGGTTCAACTTCATGCCTCATAATTTGCACCATGCACTAATTTTTGCTATATCTCAATTAGGGGACTCAGCTACCACAAGTGTACATTCAGGGATAGAATTGATGCATATGTAGTAGGCTTGGTTTTAAGGCAAAACCCCATATCATACGCATATAATATGAAAAGTAATGATTGCCGAAAATGCTACCTTGTGGAACATCAGATATTTATTTCCTGTAGTCACTATGGTGCCCATCAGCAACTGCTCTTTAAAATTCATAAGTACTTTAAGATTCAGTAATGATGCTGAGAAAACTCTCTTCCTCCATATCTGTTCAAATTTGAAAACAAGGGCCTCATGTTTAACATGCCTAACCACTCTAAAAGCAAAGTTAAACATACAAACTTCCTGAAGCCTTTGCTTCCAAACGGCACCATGTAACAATTTTTTTTTTCCTTGAAAAAGTATATGATACTGCTTTACTGCTTGGTGATACGGTATACTTAAAACCTTTCATCATTTGGGATTACGAGGAGAGCTACCATTGTTCATTCAATCATTTATTTCGCATAGATTTTTTCAAGTGAGAATGGGGTAAACTCTATCAGTGAAGAAATGTCAGGAAGAAGGAGTTCCCAAGTGTAGTATGCTAATTATAAACATATTTGCACTAGCTATTAATGGGATGTCCTCTGTCATTCCCAACGCCATTTGTAGATGATCTCTCCATATCATTTGCTTGAGCTAGAATGGCAATGGTTGAGAGAAAACTATAACTCTCAATTGACAAAATTATTCATTGGGGTGATATGAACGGGTTTAAGTTTTTGATAAGCAAAAGTACTGTTGTCCATTTTTGTCACATTCAGGGGTACAGCTAGATCCGGATATAAACATCGAAGGTCAACGGATTCCATGCATAAAGGAAGCTAGATTTTTAGGTTTGATATTTGATTGTAGGCTTACATAGGTTCCTCACTGAAAGGCATTAAAAACTAAATGTCTTAAGTCTTTTAAAAGTATTGTCCCATACATCATGGGGGGCAGACCGCAAAACTATTTTAAAGTTATAGAAGGCCTTAATTTTTAAAAGATTAGTTATGGCTGTGAAATATACTCCTCAGCCACCCCAAGCCAATTGGAAATTTTAGATTTTATACACCATACTGGTATCAGATTAGCCACAGGAACATTAAAATTTGCCCATTCCAAGCCTCCTTGTTGACGCTTGAGAATTACTGTTAGACCTTTGGTATTGGTTTAGGTTGCAAAGACTTCCTAATTCTTTAGCCTGTCAGACTGCAAGCCTTGTAAGGGCCTCAACATACTTTGAGTTACTCCCAAAATCCCCTCAACCGTATGGTTTTCGGGTGAAACAATTGATAGACAGTCTTGATCTAGTTGGAACTAAGGTGCTTCCATTTAAGGTATCATCAACACCTTAATGGAAATTACCAGAGATATCTTTTTGTAGATATTTTATTGTACTTAAAAAAAAGAGTATGACTGACTTAGAAGCCAGGTCTCTTTTTATGGAACATGTTGCAGAACATAAGGAATCGACTTTTATATATACTGATGGCTACAAATCTGATGCTGGCGTTGGATTTGGAGTATATAGTAACGCTTTTAATTGTAGAGGTGCACTTCCTCTAACAGCTTCGATATATGCGGCCGAACTATGCGGCATACTTGCCGCTGTTGAAAAAGTAGCGTTGCAAGAGGTGAGTAATTTTATTATTTTTAGTGATGCAAGGAGTGTCCTTCAAGCTTTAGAAGTTTTTATTCCAGTAACACTTTAGTTTTGAAGACTTTAGAATGGTTATTTACTATTGGAATGAGAGGTATGAAAGTTCAAATTTGCTGGGTTCCGGCTCACGTAGCCCTGTCTGGAAACGAGAAGGCAGATATACTACCAAAGAATGCTGCTGCTTAGTTGCGACCAAGAAGGTATCCCATTCTTTGTGATGATTGTTTACCCAACAATAAGAATTTGATTTCTAGTAGTTGGCAACAACGTTGGGATGGTTTGGCTGGAAATAAGATGCGAGAAGTAACGAATGTTATATCCCCCTGGAAGT
>NC_090728.1:107098678-107101178 GCF_036898095.1 Palaemon carinicauda
TTTTTGAAGATTGCACATAATCTTTGGCAAGGTTATTTCCGTGATTCGATAAATTTATTCCACACAAAAAGTATTTCTAATGATCAAGATTCTGAAGCTCACACGCCTTTATCCAAAGACGTGAAATAGACAATCCTTTGTCAAGGTTTATTTTCTGCTTCGCTAGATTTGCTTTGTCATGGGTGAAGTTATTATTTTGTTATCCTCGCCTCTTCGCCCGTACGCTCTTTATCAGCTGATGAAGATCTATTCTCTCTCTGCAACGTCATTTGTCATTGAATTGATAAGGACGAGAAGAGTTGGGGCAGATTATGTGAGGGGGACAGCCCTTATTCACTAAGTTTCTCTTAATTGATCATTGACAATGGTGACTTCTATAAAACTTGTTTTAAATGTTATTATTATTATTATTATTATTATTATTATTATTATTATTATTATTATTACAGTAGTAGAAGTAGTAGTACTTTTATAGCAGTTATAGTAATTTAATATTGATGGTAACATTAATGGCGTAGTAGCGCCCACAGTGGGAGTGATATTCATAAAGTCGACTATTTATTAAATGTTCTTCAACACTTTATTACAATCTCCCTTATATATTAAAGAACAACTGTCTGAATATATATATATATATATATATATATATATATATATGTATATAAATATATATTGTATATATATAATATATATATATATATATATATATATATATATATATATATATATATATATATATATATATATATATATATATATATATATATGTCTTTCCTGTCAAGCGCGGCGAGGTAGTAGTCATACCCAGGTGAGAGAGGTTAACCCGAGAGGTACACTCGGAATCCACAGACTCCCACAAATTGCCTAACCAGCGGGTTGTAGTTAAGGTATGGGGAGGGGTGGGGAGGGTTGAATATGTGTATATGTGGCTGTGGTTATCTATCTAAACATTTAGACGTAATTTTTGACGGCTTGGGTACTCTAGTGATTATGATAATGAAGTTATAGATATGGCAGTACTAGTAAAGAAATTTGTGAGACACGTAATGTGTTACCTTTCCGTTTGCACTCTGTAAGGCGTAGAAAGATTTCACCGTGAAGATATTACTTGCAAGATATGACCTTGCGTCTCCAATAATTTCCCACTATTTATCCGAAGTAGAGTCAATATACCTTATCCACCCCCTACTAAGCATGTAGGTTGCCTTTACATGATGCTCTTACTATATTGGTATCGAAAAGACCTCCCCGAAGTAGGAAGTTAGGGCATGACACCTCGAACTGTTTGTGGTGACAGGTCCTCTCTCTCTCTCTCTCTCTCCTCTCTCTCTCTCTCTCTCTCTCCTCTCTCTCTCTCTCTCTCTCTCTCTCTCTCTCTCTACCTAGAAAATTTGAGGCCCTTCTTGTCAAAACAGGAAGAGCTTTATCCGTAACTTTCAATCGTTTGTAAGTGCACACATGTTGGAATTATACAGGTGCTATGTTAAGGATGCTTTTCAGTGATATCATGGATATCGTATGTTGGGGACTTGGTATTTATTCTTCATTCCTTAAGAATATTTACAAGTTTTCTACATTAAAAATTACAGTGAGGTAACGTTATTACAGTTTATTGGTATTGCCAGTATCTCTCTCTCTCTCTCTCTCTCTCTCTCTCTGTCTCTCTCTCTCTCTCTCTCTCTCTCTCTCTCTCTCTCTCTCTCTCTATATATATATATATATATATATATATGTGTGTGTGTGTGTGTGTGCATATACATTAAATATGTTTCAGCATAACAGCAGGAGAAATAAAGAAAGTATTAAAGGGCATGAAAAGAAGCAAAACAGTAGGAGAAGATGGAATAACGATTGATTTAATAATAAATGAAGGAAATTTCCTAGTAGTAAAACTGACTGAACTTACAGCTTGGAAAAGCTTTATCATTATACTAATTCACAAAAAAGGAGACACAAAAGACCTGAAAATTACCGCCCAATAAGTTTACCCCGTAATATATAAAATATTTACAAAGACCATATTAGGCCAAATAGAAAGACGACTAGACTTTAATCAACCAAGAGAGCAGGCAGGCTATAGAAGTGGGTATTCATCAACTGACCCTATCCATGTAATTAACCAGCTAATGGGAAAATCAATAGAATGTGACAAACCACTATGTATGTCATTTACAGACTATGAGAAAGCTTTTGATTCTGTCAAAACATCAGCAGTAATGAAACCCCTTCAAAAACAAGAAATAAAAGAATCTTATGTTATGACACTTGAAGATATCCATAAAGGAAGTACAGCAATCATAAAACTACATTAAGATAGTGAGAAAGTTCCGGTTGAGAAAGGAGTTAGACAGGGAGACCCAATCACTCCTTAATTATTCACAGCATGTCTAAAAAACGTTTTCAATAATTTACATCTGGAAAATGTAGGAATTAACATTAATAGGGAATACCTTAACAACTAAGTTTTGCAGATGACATATTTATGATTACTGAATCCTGG
>NC_090728.1:107108678-107221178 GCF_036898095.1 Palaemon carinicauda
CCGCACGGATAAGAAATCCTTTTATTTCGAAGTTGAATGTCTGTATACATAATTTTTTCATTCACTCGGCCCTGGGAGTTGTATTTTAAGGTTCTTCTTCCCATATTTCAGGTATTGTTTCATAAGATTCTCACATATTGATTTTTTTCTGTGGATATTTTATTATAAACTTACTCCTATTTTTTGGATGTTTTTTCTCCCAAATTTTCGTACTTCCATTATCGGCTAATTCGACAAGCCTGGTTAAGTCTTACAGACCCTATTATTAGTTGTTATTTTATTGTGCCGTGAATGACTTTTTCGTGGCGTATAAAATCCTCCGCAGCTTAGTGATATTTGAAAAAAATAAATACCTTCCTCTTTGGTCTCTTTCCTTTTTTCTCTAACACCCTGGCATCGAAGTGACAAGTCACCAGTCGATGTCACATTGATTTACCATCTTCGGAATGACAAACGGACTTTTTTCATCAAGTTCAGTTTCTCGCATCTTTTTACAGAAATTTGATCAGCAGCACGTCGGTGCTCATGCAGACACCACGGCATAGTGCTTAATATTGCAAATATTTGCTTAATCTAAGAAAATTGGGGTAATTTTATCTTAACACCTCTGTTAACCTTTCAACCGATCAGCTGTTAATCACAGGTCTGGCACCCTGCTGACCCTTTTGACAGTTCTGCCATCCCTTATCATATCTCGTAGCTCTCAGATCCTTGCGTTTACTATTACTGGTCTTCTTTCCAGTTAGTTATATAATGAAACTTCTTTCCTGGAGTTGCTTTGATGAAGAGGAAAATATCCTGTTGAATAAGCAGAGAAGAAACTAATGTTATAATATATATATATATATATATATATATATATATATATATATATTTATATATATATATATATATATATATATATATATATATATATATATATATATATATATATATATATATGTATCTCGTAGCCTTGATGGGTTGCTCACCATCAGGGCAAGAGCCTACTTAACCTTGTCGAGGTGCGATGGTTTTTTCCGACTAGTGTATTTGCATGGGGAGAGAGTGGAGCTCCCTGTAACCAATTGGGGGCCATAGGTAACTAGGAGGTACTAACTTGTAGGTTCGAATCCTGCTTTGCAGGTTGGATTGGGGTTCACACCCCCTATTTGTAAAACTACCACTCGTAACTGAAACTTTGAATGTGAATAACCGGACGGCCTTTAATTTTAATGACACTGGAACCCCACAAAGGATTACAGATTGGAAAAGACCACTAAGAATTGCCCCATGGAACATAAGAATGCTCTACAAAGTGGGAGCTGCTAAATTAATAGAACATGAATTGACCAAATATAAAATTGACATAGCAGCCTTACAAGAAATCCGATGGACAGGAATAGGAAAGCTGGAGCAGGAGAAGGGAGTTATACTTTAGAGTGGAAGAGATGATGGTAATCACATAGAAGGAGCTGGCTTCTACCTGAGTAAAAGAGCATATGGAGCACTTATGGAATTCACCCCAATATCCAGAAGAATAGCAAAAATTAGACTAAATGCAAAGGGGTTTGACATAATGATTCTATGCTTACATGCACACATAGAGATAACAGATGATGATGAAAAAGATGAATGGTATGATCATGTACAATCTGAAATAGACCAAATACCATGACACGATGTATTGTTAATTTTGGGTGATATGAATGCAAAAATTGGTAAAGAGGTAAATGCTTTCCAAGGCTCTATCTGCCTCCATAGTCTTCATCAAGAAAGCAAGGATAATGGGATTAGAGTGGCAGCATTTGCAATCCAAAACTCTATGGTCATCGAAAGTACTATTTTTCCCCATAAGGACTCCCATAAAGGAACTTGGATTTCACCCGATCGTAACACTATAAATCAAATTGACCATATAATGATTAAAAAGAAATTTAGATCAACTCTGTTTGATTCTAGCGCTTTTAGAGGTGCAGATTGTGACTCTGGCCATATGTTAGTTGTTGGAAAGCTCAGAATTAAATTCAAAAGTAAAAGATTGGCAACAATAAAAACCATCAAACCAAATATATAAAAACTAGAAGAGACAGATGTAAGAAATGCCCATGCCATAAATGTACAAAATAGATTTGAACTATTGCAAGAGGAGGAAGTAACATCGGACTAGGAGACAATAATGTCAATAATGACTGAAGCTGCTATGGAATCTCTAAGACCATGTATCAATGCACATAGAAGGAATAATTGGTTTGATGAAGAGTGTAGAAGTGCTGCTGAAAGAAGAAAACGCTGTAGGATTAAATGGATAGAAGACAGGCCTAACATTGATAAGAGAGAAATATTTAAGTGTCTAGAAATTTAGCAACACGCACAAACAGAAGAAAGAAAAGAGAGAAGGTAGGAGAGGAACTGAGAAAAATTGAAGAAAATAGAGTGCATGGAAAAACGAGAAAGCAATTTCAGGGAATTAATAGGATGAGTAATGGATTCCAGCCAAGAATGAACTTAATCAGAAATAAAGAAGGTAACATAATTATTGGAAAAGAAGAAATACAAAGGAGGTGGATAGAACACTTTATGGAGCTTTTCAATCGGCCACCACCTCATAACCCAGGGGATGAAATGGAGATAGAGGGAAATATCGATGATGTTAAGGCACCAACCCGAGAGGAAATTACAGATGCTATAAGAAAACTTAAAAATAATAAAACAGCTGGGATTAATAATATAGCTGCAGAACTAATCAAGTATGGGGTCCAGGCTCTTCATGATAAGATTATTAGCTTAATGTATAGCATATGAGAGAATCAAGTAATGCCATCAGAGTGGGAGGAAGGGATTCTGGCAGTACTACATATAAAAGAAAATCGCACTATATGTGAAAACTACAGAGGCATTTGCATACTCCCAGTTGGATACAAAATCAACGATTACGAGTTTATTGCGAAGATATAATTGGTGACTATCAGGCAAGCTTTAGACCAAACCAAGCTACAGCTGACCAAATTTTCACCTTAAGGCAAGCTCTAGATATATATTGGGAGTTCAACAAAAATTCCTACCAGCTATTCATAGATTTCAAGCAAGCATATGACAGTGTGCATCGACCATCATTATGGAACATACTAATGTTCCACATACCAGAGAAATTGATAAATCTTGTCGAAATGTGCTACTGGAATACGACATGCAGGATCAAGGTCGGGGAATACTGACAGATCCCTTTGACATCCATGGAGGACTAAAGCAGGGATGCACTCTTATCAACTCTTTTATTTAACTTCGTACTTGAAAGGATAATGCGAAATACACCTCTTACCAGAATACCCATCCAGCTGGATAATACCATTATTGACATACTTAGATATGCTGATGATGTGGACATTTGTGGAGAACATCTACCATCTACCTAGCATCGAAGAAACATACGTACAGTTTAAAAACAATGCAGAACGTACAGGCATGAAAATAAACAATGCAAAAACTAAGGTAATGGAGATTTCAAAAGATGGAGGTTTCAAGAACACCAAATCTAGTTGGAGATGTGGATATTGGAGGATCACAACTGGAAGCAGTATCCACATTTAAATATCTTGGCTCCACCATAATGTCACACAACATGATCCAGGAAGAAGTTAGACTAAGGATTGCAGCAGGGACAAGATGTTCATGGGCACTCAATAATGCCTTAAGATCCAGAATTTTATCCAGGCCCAAAAAACACAAATATGTACTGCCATTATCCGTCCATTGGTCCTATACCGATGTGAAACATGGGCACTCACTAGGCAGTTGGAAAATAAACGAAGTTTTTCAACGCAGTATCTTGAGGCGGATCTGGGGACCGTTTGGGATATTGAAGCTGGAGAGTTGTGCAGGCGCCACAATCATGAATTGACAGCTCTTTCAGGACTACCGCCTATCTCCAATGTTATTAGATCACAGAGACTTCGCATATTGCTAGAATGGAGGAGAGAGGGCTGGCTAGAAGTTATGTTAGGTAAACCCATAGGTACCAGACCAAGAGGAAGGCCTAGAAAGAGATGGATGGATAACTTAATTGAAGATTTGGACATCCTGGAAATAGACCCCAATGAGTGGAGGGAGCTTGCAGAGGATAGGGGTCTCTAGAGATGAACGGTCAAAGTGGCAATGGATCAGCCTGGTCCGAGGCCCCTGGAGTAAGAGTAAGTATATATACATATATATATATATATATATATATATATATATATATATATATATATATATGTATGTATATATATGTATAAATATAAATATTTATATATATATATATATATATATATATATATATATATATATATATATATATATATCCCCCTCTCTCCTTTTGAAAATAATATTTGGATGATAATTTTCAGAAAGTTAGTGGTCTGTTTAGCACTAGGGCTATCTCTACTGTATTGCATACATTTATTGTCATTCACACTAATAGATATTGAACTCTAGAGTGTGACGTTTTGACAGCAACAGTTATGTATGTGATTTTTGGGCTCGAGCCATGTCGTCCTGTTGGAAGTTCCCTTCGTCTGCTTCCTACTGTATAATATTAATGCGAGTGATATTACAAGAGAATTACCGTTAGGTATCACGGGGTTCTATCCCCCTGAACAACTATCCGTAGATATCGTGTATAATCAGGGACGTATCCTAAGATAACCATAGATATTTGCACCCCCAATAGACTTTACCCAGTCTAATCCTCTAAGGGGAAGGATAAGTGAGGAGGCGTTACAAATCCAATCACCTTTTGGTGCTTCCATACGACCCTGCCGCTTCATTCCTTTGTTTGCAGCTTCACGCTACTGTTCTATATTTTTGTGGTGCGCTCTTTATCGGCTTATTTTGAAGATTTTCTTCTTATGATGGCTTCATCTTCCTCGTCAAAGTTGAGTACCTACCTCTCTTTGCAGTTTGCTTTAGCTGTAAATGATTTGGATTCCTTCGGGGAGTAAATTTTTAGCTTTTTCGATAGAGGAAGCCTGAGCGCTTCGAGTCCAGCTAGCCTCGGCGTCGGGTTTCGTACCTGATCGCCCTTTTTTTGTGTTTACTTGTTTATTATGTAAGTTTCACGTTAGCTAGTAGTTTTTTTAGCATTGCGATGCTTTGGGCTCTATTTTAAGTAGGCATTTACATTGCATTTTTGATATTTATGTCTTTTGGGTTCGGGTCAGTTTCGGCTAGCCTAGCCTAGAGACAGTAAGTTATTAGTTGAAGACGGACTCGCCGATGTCGTTTTGGTCTTTAGTTCCGGATTCGTTGACAGTGGTCTTTCCTCTCGGGGAGTTTTTTTACTCAGTTATACTAGTTTTCAGAGTTTTTTCATCCACTTGTTGGCATTTTCTCGGTATTCTGACCGTTTAGGTTCTTGGCCATCGTGCTGCAAGCCCCTGAGATTTTTCAGGGCTAGGAATGTGCAGTTTCTGGAGCTCCCTTTTTGAAGGGTGGGCACATTTATTTGTATTCAAGTCGGTTTGCTGGCTGTTATACTGCCATTTCTTTAATCTCTGGGATTTTTCTTTTGACTTATCGCATTCAGGCCTAGCCTATCCTTCGATGGCGTTTCGTTGGTCCGCCATGCTACATTCATTCAAATTTTCTCATGCTGGCTTACGGTAGTTCTATCGTGTTCCCCTATGTGAAGGGTGAGCTTGTAATGTCAGTGCGCTGACTGCTGTGTTCTGCCGTCTCCTAGCCTCTGGGAATTTTAGATCGAATAGCATTTATAACCTTATGTCATTACCCATCTCTGGGGTTGGTCTTCCCATTACTGATATCGAACTTAGTTTTATTTATGATGGTGTGTTTTTGCAATTGTTGTTGAGGCCATGGCAGTCTTCTTATCCCTCAAAGATTTACACTTGAAGAACAATATTCACACCCGATTAGTCCTCGACAGCAAAATAATAGTCTATTGCATCAACAAGGAAAGGGTCAAGGTCTCCCCAAATAAATCATGTAATGTTCGCCATCTTACGTTGGCTCAGAGGAAAGGGTGGAATCTGTCAGCTTCTCATCTTCATGGAGTTCGGAATGTGATGGCGGACTCCCTATCTCGAACACATCCTCTAGAGACGGAATGGTCTCTAGACGGAAAATCATTCTGTTTCGTGTAGGAGCAAGTCCCTGGTCTTCAAGTGGATCTGTTTGCAACGAACCTCAACAAGAAACTTCCCTGCCATGTGGCACCAAATATGGATCTGGCAGCAGTGGGCATGCATGCGATGAGCCTGGATTGGAATCAGTGGGAGACAATTTATCTGTTTTCCCCCTTCAATCTTCTCATGAAGGCTTTGGACAAGCTTCGTTTGTTCATGGGGACAGCAGCCCTGATTGCTCCTTTATTACCGAAGAGCAACTGGTACCCCATAGTGACGGAAATGAACCCCAGGTTGGTGCCCTTGCCCAACCCGAGTCTGTCCCAGGAAGTACAGGGGAAGACTGTCATCGCTTCATCATGGAAAACGAACACCCTTTATCACATCATTTTTTCGCATTAGCCCTAGAAAAGAGGTTCAAAATTCAACATGACAAATTAGCATTTGCAGAAAATTATAAAACTTCCACTACTTTGAATCAGTATGAAACTTCGTGGAGGAAATGGGTCTGGTACGTTAAGGACAAGAATCCAGATTCTATCACTATAGATTTTTGTTTGAGGTTTTTGATTGACCTACACGCGCAAGGCCTAGTATCCTCCACGATATCGTCGTACAAGTCAGCCCTGGCTAGATCCATTTTATATGCTTTTGAAATTTATTATAACTCGGACCTCTTCAACAAGATTCTGAAAGCTTGTGCAAGGTTAAGACTGTCGGCTCCCCTGAAACTGATCTCCTGGTTGTTGGATAAACTGTTACAATTTGTTATGGAAATTGACAATCAAACTGCGTCTATACGAGATTTGTGTCAAAATGTGAATTTTCTAATTGCCATGGCTTCTGGTGCTCGTGTTAGTGAGATTGTGGCCCTCTCTCGGGATGAGAGTCACATTGAATTTACAGACAAAGATGAAGTTAATTTATATCCTGATCATACTTTTTTGGCTAAAATGAGCTTCCTTCTAAACGATGGGGACCGTGGAAAATAGTTCCCCTCGTAAGTGATCTTACCGTGTCCAGTGCAGTGTCTAAACACTTATCTTACCAGAACAAAGAATTTTAAAGGTGGTCAGTTATTTAAGGGTGAAACATTGGGATCAGGTTTGTGTCTGAAACAAGTGAGAGCAAAGATGTCATATTTTATAAGAAGAGCAGACCCGGCTAGTATGCCATTAGGTCATGACCCTAGGAAAGTGGCTTCCTCGCTTAACTTTTTTCAGTATATGTCCTTCGAGGGTTTACAGGCTTATACTGGTTGGAAGTCCACCAGGGTGTTCTTCAGGCATTATATGAAACAATTGGACGAAATACGTCATTTTGTGGTGGCAGCGGGTAATGTTTTCAAACTTGCTGCAACGTCGTAGCCCTCAAGTGCGTCCTTCGGCATTCTTCCAGCTTATTTCTTTTAATAAGTATACTTTCGGTTTTTGTTTCATAATCATTAATAAACAATTTAATTTCTGGTTTTCAGGATTCAATTTCGTTTCTCTGAAATAACATGTGTACCTGCTATTTTTCTATGGTATACCTACTTTAGAACTGGTTAAAATATAGGTCAAACCATGTTTTTAGGTATAAGACTGTATATCATCTTTGGCCTTATTTTGCTTATTTTTATCATAAGCCTTCTTCTGGGGTTTTATGACAGGTTAAGTAAATTTTTTTCCCTCGTGAAAATTTGTGTACAAATATATTGAGGATGTACGGTTGGGTACATTATATGATCTTTATGCTTCCCATATCACTTGTAATAATTCTTTGCTCTAATAAAACTGTATACTGTTGGATGCCTTTTATTTCTAGCCCTAATTTCTTTTAGTGGCAATGAAATTAGTATACCATTGTTAATTTCAACCCTTACTGAACTTAAGGGTAGGCTCCACTTTCAAGGGGTGCCAATCGTAAAAAATATTTCCCAAAAATACACTAATCAAGACACGCTAATGAGATTTTCAGGCATTATTAGCACTATAATAAGGCATATCCTCTGTAAGTTTTATCATCCTACAGGGAAAATAAAGGATTTTATGAATAAAAATGTGAAAATCGGAAGTGTTATTTGGTGACCGGTGAGAAACTACTGTCTTGAATTGAAATCCGGTCTGTAGGCATGTTTGTTTGTCCACCTGGAACATGCACACAAAGTTTTATCAAAATCGAACAGTAAATAAGCACACAGCAAGAAAAAAACGAGCAATAACCCAAGCCGATGATGGAGCGAAACCTAGAAATAAATATTCACCAAAAATTAAAATCTTGATTTAGGGACAAAACCTTCTGTGTGTTTGTAGGTATTATGTCCCTTGATAGCCTAAAACATCTAAATATTATATTACTTAACCCTGGATAGGTACGGTGGGTCGTTTGCGACCCCGAGCGTCAAAAAAAAACAGGTTTTTCTCACGTGACTCACCCCTGTGACTGAATTTGTGGGTGATCGACCTGCAGGAGGTGTCTCCCCTACACGCTCTAGTAGTGTCCAGATGTGCATTGCTGTAGCTGTACTCCTTCCCCGATTTCTGAGACGCATCGGGGTCGTTCGCGTCCGAGTTTACCCTTCTGAGGTAGTTTGCATAATTATCAAAGTTATTACGTATTATGAAATTGTCGTAGAATGGTGCAACTTGTATAGGTTATCAGTTGTGGAAAGTCTTGGTGGATTGTTTGGCTACCATGTGCATGTTTTTTTTTTTTAGTTAAAATGTCGTTCATCACCACGAGGACCATTTTACCGCGAGTGCCCCTTTTTCATTTTTTTTCATTTTTTTGCCAAGTCATTTTTCCGTAAGATATTGCCAAATAGTGTCGTAAAACTTTTGCTTGTTTAGTGTTGGAAAGTGTGTCTAGATGATCTGGCTACCCATGCATGACTTTGTTTTTGTCAGATACGACGTAGTTATTGGTATATTGGGTATTTAACTGCGGTTACCAATTTCTGTTTTTTTTTCAATATTTGTAAAAATTACTACGTAGTAAGGAATTGCCGTATATTATTCATTTTTTTTTTATGTTTATGTGTTAGAAAGTGTGCCTTGATTGTTGGGCTAACACGTGCATGTCTTTTTTTTATCTGAGATGTCGTATATTAGAATGTCGGGCATTTTACCGCGAGTGTCCCTTTTTCATTTTTTTTCATTTTTTTGCCAAGTCATTTTTCCGTAAGATATTGCGAAATAGTGTCGTAAAACTTTTGCTTTTTTAGTGTTGGAAAGTGTGTCTAGATGATCTGGCTACCCATGCGTGATTTTGTTTTTGTCAGATACGACGTAGTTATTGGTATATTGGGTATTTAACTGCGGTTGCCAATTTCTGTTTTTTTTTCAATATTTGTAAAAATTTACTACGTAGTAAGGAATTGCCGTATATTATTGATTTTTTTTTCATGTTTATGTGTTAGAAAGTGTGCCTTGATGGTTGGGCTAACACGTGCATGTCTTTTTTTTTATCTGAGATCCCGTATATTAGAATGTTGGGCATTTTTCCGCGAGTGCCCCTTATTATTTGTTTTGCATTTTTTTGCTTAGTCATGTTACCGTAAGGAATTGGCAAGTAGTGTCGCAAAACTTATATTTTTATAGTGTTGGAAAGTGTTTCTAGATGATCTGGCTACCCATGCCTATTTTTTTTTTAGCCAGATATGGCATATATATAAGTATGTGTTCGATTTTCCTGTGATTGCCATTTTTTCGTTTTTTCCCATTTCTTTCAAAATTACTACGTACTAAGGAACTATCACAGAGTAATATTTCATTTATATGTTTATTTGTCGGAAAATATGCCTTGATGGTTTGCCTAGCACGTGGCTGAAATTTTTTTTTTCTGAAATGCCGTATATTAGAATGGCCATTTTTCCACGAGTGCCCCTTTCTATTTGTTTTGCATTTTTTTGCTTAGTCATGTTACCGTAAGGAATTGGCAAGTAGTGTCGCAAAACTTATATTTTTATAGTGTTGGAAAGTGTTTTTAGATGATCTGGCTACCCATGCCTATCTTTTTTTTAGCCAGATATGGCGTATATATAGGTATGTGTTCGATTTTCCGGTGATTGCCATTTTTTCGTTTTTTCTCAATTCTTTCAAAATTACTACGTACTAAGGAACTATCACAGAGTAATGATTCCTCTAGATGTTTATTTGTCGGAAAATTTTGTTTACTTTTTTTTTGATTGAATATCATCAAATTTTTTTAGCTAAAATATTGTTTTACATTTTTTTTTTCGATTTTATTTCCCTTCAAAAAAAAATTTTTGGGTCAGAATTTTAATTTTATAAACGTAAAATAATCGACAATTATCCAGCAACCCACCATACAATTTTTATGCATATCCAATAATAATTAGATTAGTAAATAACACCTTGAAATTGACATACCCTTCCTACATTTCAAGTGGCAGATTAGGGAGTCTGAGTCAGTGTGGTTGGCGGCCATTTTGTGGACATATCCGAAGCGTAAGCTGCCCTATCTATATATATTCTTGTTCCCTATAGAATTTGTGATATATTGGTATATTTTTACCTGCATAAATATCATATTATATATTAAATATATGTATTTTTTTACGAAATTTCCAAGTACTCAAAAAATTACCTTTAGATATGGCCCCTGATATAAATGTAATTTACAAAATAATGAAGATTTTTTTACATATTTCTATTTTAGGATAACATATGTTTATTCCCTAAAAAAATTAGCCACTTCCTATTTCATTTGGGTACCCAAAAAAATTCATGAAATTTGGACAATTTTTTTTGGCCAAAAAAAGTTACCCTTTTTTTCTCATTTCAGATCTTCACCTCCATGGGTCTGACTTCATCCAAAATACATCAAGATGTGTCCTAAACATTCAAGAATCAATTCCTAAAAGGATTTGTGTATATATGTATAAACTTTTTTTTTATGAATTTTTATGTCAGGTCTTTTTTTTTCTACTTAATTTTTTAAAATATTTATAATAAATAGTATTTCTGCAGATGAGTAGTATTTATCTTTACAGTTGTTTTAAGCATTCATTGAAGTTTTTTTTGGCAAAAGAAAAAAGGAGGTTACTGCAAAAACTGATTTTTCAAGAATTTTTTTTGGCGTCGGGGTCGTTCGCGTCCGAGTATACCCTTAAAGGGGTGTCCGAGGACCGTACCTATCCAGGGTTAAGGCATAAGAGCAGGACAAGCAAAGAAATACACCCCTCTTTAACCAACCAACCTAACCAACCAACATAACCTAACCTAACCTAACCTAACCTAACTTTACCTTCCCAACCTACTCTAACCTAACCTAACCCCTACAAGGTGGCGCCTACCCTTAATACACTTGGCTTGTGGATGGGTATTTTGTTCCATACATTTTACTCACTGAGCTTATTACATTTTTAGTGTTTTGACATCTCACTTCTAATGCGGGATGTTTTTCACCATGGGGGTGTGTGACAGCCGGTCCTGGATCTATCCCCTTCGAAGACCATCATACTTTGCAAATACAGGTTTATTTCGGTTCAAAATTAAGGTAGAAACTAATACCTATGCTTCGTCACAGCAAGACGGGTAGCATTTTTTGGTACGGGGACTTTTATGCAAAGCCTCCCACCAAGTAATAGATAATTCTCTTGTACACTTCCATCAGGACGACATGGCTCGAGCCCAAAAAAGGTATTTTTGGGTGAGATGGCCATGTCGTCCTGATGGCCCACCTGTTACTACTTTTTCTCCCACCCCATTGCTCGATGGAGGCTTCTATTTCACAGTAGTTCCACTGCGATGTGGAATGAAGCGGCAGGGTCGTATGGGAGCACCGAAAGGTGATAGGATATGTAACGGCTCCTCACTTATCTTTCCCCTTAGAGGATTAGACTAGGTAAAGTCTATTGGGGGTGCAGATATCTATGGTTATCTTTGGATACGGACTAGATTATGCACAATATCTACGGATAGTCGTTCCGGGGGTTAGAACCCCGTGATACGTGACGGTAATTCTCTTGTAATATCACTCGCAGAAATATTATACAGTAGGAAGCAGCCGAAGGGTACTTCCATCTGGACGACATGGTCATCTCACCCAAAAATAGATTTTTCCTACGTCAAAATCCCTTTCTGTTTCCTATTGAGCACTTGTATTCCAATATTTTAAACATATAACTTACCTGGTAGTTATATATATAGCTTACGTCCCTCACGTCACGGCAGAGAATTCAAAACTTGCGCCAATCGCCAATTGGATAGCCAGGTTTACCACCTGCGTGCCCTTTAGTGAGGTATCTGGAACCATTCCATGATTCCTCAGATCTTCCCTGCCGTCGCTAGCGGCGACATCGTTGGATATTCTTCTCGCCAAATTACCTGATTTTTTACTTTGGTGATGTACAATAATTTGGTTTTGACTCTCGCTTGTTTGGATTTGCTTTTTGATTCTTGGGTTACGTTTGGATTTTGATATTTTGGCCCTTGCTTGTTGATTTCTCTCATAAATTTTTTTAAAATGGCCACCCCCCCCTATAACTTTTAGAATGTGTGTGAGTGGGTGTAAGACCTGGATGGCTAAGGCCTCTCTTGATCCCCATTCGCTCTGTGTTAAATGCAGAGGTAAAGTATGTGAGTTGGGTGATCATTGTGACGAGTGCATTCTTTTATCTGAGAATCAGTGGCTAGAATTTGATCGCTATACGGGTAAATTACAAAGAGATAGATTGAGACGAAGTTCTTCTCGTTCTTCCAAAGACTTTTCCTCTTCCCGTGTCATTGAATCTAATCCTTCCCCTGTAGTGGTAGTTTCTGATCCCACTATTGTTACTGCTAATGAGCCTACGCTTAAAGATATGATGGTGGCTATTCAAGCACTGGGCGCAAAGGTTGAATCACTCGCGGCTGACAGAACGCAACTTATGTCCGATGTGAAGCAGTTAAAATGTGATAGTGCTAGAAGTGCAGTGAATTTAGTTAGTGCAGTGGAGGGTGCGCCTGCTCGGGCCTGTCGTTCTCCTAGTCTTAGACCTCTTCCATGCTCCCCAACCCCTGGGAGAAGGAATGTCAAACGGCGAAAGGAAACGAGAGGCTTTAGCTCCTGAGCAGACATCCCCTCGAGCGTACCTGTTGACGTTTCACAGGACGTTCGCCCTCACCATAGGAAAGGTGAGGTCAAGCTCGTTTCGTCATTCTCGGATGACGCAGTACCTAAAAGAGGCTGGCGTCGAGCGTCCAGACCTCTCAAGAGGAAATTAGATATAGTCAACCAGCGTCCTTCTAGGACAGAGCAAGCTCCTGATTGTAGCCATTGGAGCAGTCCGGAGCGGTTTCCGTCTTCCGTGGAGAGCTCGCCTGCTAAACGTCCTGTTAGGACGTCGGATTCTGTTAAGAATCTTTCAGTTGCTGGTCAGTTGTGTGAACCGGGCATGACCTCGGTTCATGCTCCTCCTCCACCGTCAGACTGGTTATCACCATCTGGACGCTCTGAGCGCTCTATGAGCAGTATGGAGAGCGATTTTGTGATTGGCGTGATGTCCCCAGTATCAAAACGAGTTGACCCGAACCTTAATATGCTACAAGAGATGCAACAGAGGCTCTCTTCATTCATGCAGAGTTACCAAGCTATGAACAGTAAAAGAGTTGCAGGCTTGGATCCTGAACGTCGGGAAGCTTCTCTTCTGGGCGCCGAGTGGCGTAAGGCTGTCAATCAAGAGGTTCTTGATGACGAACGCCTTTTCATTTCACCTGTGAAATGTCGTGATACTGTTCGTCATAAGGAAAGTGGACGTAATCTCATTCTCAAACGCCAGGCATTAGGCAGCGAGACGTGACATTGAGCATCAAGCGTCCTACCACGTCGAGCGTTCATCAGAACGGGACGCCGAGCGTGCTTCTCGACGTGACATTGAACTTTCTCTAGGACATGTTCCCGAATGCCCAGCTAAACGTGACATTAAGTGTTAAGTCTTACGCGACGTCGAGCGTCCTACAGAGTGAGGCGCCGAGCATCCTTCCAGGACGTGATCTTGAGCGTCCAGCAAAGAGTGACGTCGAGTGTCCAGCTAGACGTGACGTCGAACGTCCTACAAAGCGAGGCGTCGAGCATCCTTCTAAGCGTGACGATGAACCTCATACAGGATGTGATCTCGAGCGTCCAGCAAAGCGTGATGTCGAGCATCCAGCTAAACGTGATGTCGAGCGTCCTACAAAACAGGACGCCAAATGTCCAACGAGACGCGATATTGAGCGTCCTCCAGGACGCGACGTCGAGCGGCAAGAAGCCAGACAGGACGTCGAACGTCAAGTGGTTCGCGACGCTGAGCGTCAGCCAGGACGCGACGTCGAGCGTTCTACAGAACGTGACACCGAGTGGCGAACATCTTTCCATGTTGCCGGTAGTCAAGAAGTGAGACATGACTTTGAGGATGAGAGCCTCAGACTTCACGATGACTCTAGTCATATCAGATGTCGCGATCAAGAACATGTTGGTTCCAATCGCTTTGATCGCGAGCGTTTCGCAGAGCGTCAAGCGTTAGATCAACAAGGCGACAGACATGATGATCCGGGGTCTCTTAATGTCAGAAGTCAGGAACTTCATGAGATGGATCCTAATAAACACAATGTCGTTACTCCTGTTAGTGCTTTGTCAGAGGAAGACATTGATGATTACCTTTCTCCTGTTGAATTGTTTGAGGAGCTATCTGAAGGAGAAGACTCTTAACTCGTTTCGGCCTTCAGTGGATCTGAAGAAACTCATGAAGGTTTTTAACGAGGAGTTTCCAGAGTCTTTTGTGGCCGTTGCTCCACGTTCGCCACCCTCAGAATTCACACTTTGGAAGTCATCGAGGAAGTCTCATTTTACCAAGATGGTTTGGTCACGGTCGTCAAAGAGAGCTCTAAGATTGATGGGAGACTGGATGGAGTCCAAAAAAGACCAAGGAAAGGCATCCTTCACATTTCCTCCAGCTAGATTAGCATCTAGATCTAGTATCTGGTACGAGAAGGGAGAAGTTCTCTTCTTGGGAGTTCCTGCCTCTGCCCAGGGAGATTTCTTGAGTCTTGTAGACGCTCCTCGTTGGTCGGCTATGAGGAAGACCAAGGTTTTCTGGTCTACCTCGGAGTTAAACCATCTTCTCAAAGGCGTCTTTAGAGCCTTCGAGGTTTTTAACTTTCTAGATTGGAATCTAGGAGCCTTGGGCAAGAAAGTTTCTGCCTTTAAAGAGGGTGATACTATTAGCTTAGTCCACATAATGTCCTGTATGGATAAGGCATTGTGGGACGGATCTAATTAGTTGGTGGCACTCTTTTCAGCAGAAATTCTTAAGAAAAGAGCTCAGATGTGTTCGTTTCTGTCTCTTGGGGTTACTCCCTTTCAGAAATCGGAATTGTTATATGCTTCTCTGTCTTACTCGCTGTTTCCACAAGAACTCATAAGAGAAATCTCATCCGCATTAACTCAGAAGGCCACACAAGATCTGGTCTCAAAGACGGCAAGAAAGGTCCTTCCATCATCCTTCTTTAGCCGCAAACCGAAGGAAGAAACACCTTTTCCTAAGTTCTCTCAGCCCTTTCAAGGGAAGACTTCCAGCAGGGGTAGCTCCAGGCCCGGTGGAAGGAGAGCAAAGAGGAGAGGCTTCAGATCAGGGCGAAGTAGAGTCTGACTGCTTTTGCCTTCAGGCAGTAGGAGCCAGACTACTCAACTTCTGGCGAGCGTGGGAGGAGAGGGGTGCAGACCTTTGGTCATTACATCTGCTGAAGGAGGGTTACAAAATCCCTTTTATAGGAAAACCGACTTTGGTTTTAGCTCTCTCCCAGATACAGAGAGGAGGCAAAGAGACAAGCGTTAGAACTTCAAGTGTCTCTATTGTTGGAGAAGGGGGCCATAGAGAGGGTGCGGGATTTACAATCACCAGGCTTTTACAACCACCTGTTCCTGGTTCCCAAGAACTCGGGGGGGATGGCGTCCAGTCATGGACGTAAGTGCACTAAACAAGTTTATCCAGAAGATGAAGTTCTCTATAGAGACTTAAAAGTCAGTTCCTGCAGCAGTAAGAAAGGGTGACTTGATGGTCTCATTAGACCTCCAGGACACTTACTTTCACATCCCCATTCCTCTGAGCTTCATACATTATCTGAGGTTCATCTTCAAGAGGGAAGTTTTTCAATTTCGAGCTCTGT
This sequence comes from Palaemon carinicauda, assembly GCF_036898095.1. Taxonomy (NCBI): domain Eukaryota; kingdom Metazoa; phylum Arthropoda; class Malacostraca; order Decapoda; family Palaemonidae; genus Palaemon; species Palaemon carinicauda. The sequence goes on from NC_090728.1 coordinate 107,124,913, forward strand.
GTTTCGCCTCAGTACCGCCCCTCAAATATTTACGAAACTAATGCTCAATGTAGCAAGAATTCTCCACTCAAAAGGCATCAGAGGCTCCCTGTATCTCGACGATTGGCTTCTCAGAGCTCACTCATACGATCACTGCCTGAAGGATCTCTAGACAACTTTGAGTCTAACAAAAGAATTGGGTCTTCTTGTCAACAAGGACAAGTCTCTCCTGACACCATCACAAGAGATACTTTATTAGGGGATGGCGATTCAGAGTCGGGTTTTTCGGGCTTTTCCGTCTCCATTAAGGATGGAACAAGCCATCTTAACTCTGCAATCTTTTCTAAGGAAGAGGAAGTGTTCTGCGAGGAAGTGGATGAGTCTGTTGGGAACCCTCTCCTCGTTGGAACAGTTTGTCTCTCTAGGAAGGCTGAATCTTCGTCCTCTTCAATTCCACCACAATCATCATTGGGACAAGGAGAAGGACCTAGAGACGATGTGCATTCCAGTTACAAAATCCACCAGAAGCTGCCTTCAGTGGTGGAACAATCCGAACAGGTTCCAAGAAGGTTACCCCTTAGAACAGGAGAACCCAGACCTTGTGTTGTGTTCCGACGCCTTGGACTCGGGGTGGGGAGCAACACTGGGCAAGTTGGAAGTTTCAGGGTTGTGGACAGAGGCTCAAAAGAACTTCCATATCAACCAAAAAGAACTGCTGGCAGTCCTGTTGGCCCTCAGAAGCTTCGAAGGGTCAGTTCTGAAGAAAGTGGTGTAGGTCAATGCCGACAACACCACAGCATTGGCTTACATTGCCAAGCAAAGAGGAACCCACTCGATGTCCCTTTACGAAACTGCGAGGAATCTCCTCGTATGGGCAGAGGAAAGGAATGTAGTCTTGATTACAAGGTTCATTCAAGGGGAGAAGAACGTGATGACAGACAGCCTCAGCAGGAGAGGTCAGATTCTGTCCACAGAATGGACACTCCCTCATGAAGTCTGCAAGAGTCTGTGGCGATTTTGGGGTCGTCCATGCATAGACCTATTCGCGACCTCAAAGACAAAGAGGCTAGAGACTTATTGCTCCCCGGTGCCAGATCTCGAATCAGTCCACGTAGATGCTTTCCTGTTATATTGGACCTATCTGGACACATACGCTTTTCCACCGTTCAAGATCCTTTACAAAGTGTTACAAAAGTTTGTATCACACAAAGGGACCAGAATGATTCTAGTGGCCCCCTTTTGGCCCTCAAGAGAATGGTTCACAGAGGTACTGGGATGGATGGTGGACACTCCAAGAAGCCTTCCATTAAGAGTAGATTTACTCAAACAACCCCACTTGGAAAGGTACCATCAAAGTCTCCAAAATCTTCAGCTAACTGCCTTCAGACTATCGAAAAACTCACAAGAGCTAGAGGTTTTTCAAAGGAGGCAGCTAGAGCTATTGCAAGAGCAAGGAGGACTTCGACCATCAAGGTTTATCAATCCAAGTGGGAGGTTTTTAGAGAATGGTGTAGAGTCAACTCTGTTTCCTCATCCAGTACCTCTGTAGCTCAGATTGCTGACTTCCTGTTACACCTTTGAAGGAAGCGCAAATTTCATCCTCTACCATCAAGGGATACAGGAGTATGTTAAGAACTGTATTCAGACACAGAAACATGGACCTTTCAAATGATAAAGACTTACAGGAACTTATTAAATCTTTTGATACATCAAAGCAATGGCACCAGGATTCACCAGCTTGGAATCTGGATATTGTCCTGAAGTTCCTTATGAGTGACAGGTTTGAGCCCTTGCATTCAATTTCTTTTAAGGACCTCACAATGAAGACTCTGTTTTTGGTTAGTCTCGCAACAGCCAAAAGAGTTAGTGAAATCCATGCGTTTAGTAAAAACGCTGGTTTTCGAGATAATAAGGCTATCTGCTCATTGCAGTTAGGCTTTCTCGCCAAGAATGAGCGCCCTTCTCAACCTTGGCCCAAGCCTTTTGAAATTCCGAATCTCTCGGATGTGGTTGGCGAGGAGTTGGAGAGAGTCCTATGCCCAGTAAGAGCTCTGAAGTTCTACCTGGATAGAACGAAAGAGTTGCGAGGCAATTCGGAAGCCCTATGGTGCTCGGTCAAGAAGCCCTCGTTGCAGATGTCAAAGAATGCCCTGTCATTCTTCATCAGACTTTTAATAAAAGAGGCTCATGCACATTACAGTGAGACAGACCCTAGACTTTTAAAGGTCAAGACACACGAAGTTAGAGCTGTAGCAACGTCAGTGGCCTTCAAACAGAATAGATTGTTGCCGAGCATAATGGACACAACCTTTTGGAAGAGTAAATCTGTGTTCGCTTCACACTATTTGAAAAGTGTCCAGACTCGTTATGAGGACTGCTACACTCTGGGAGCATTCGTAGCAGCGAGTGCAGTAGCTGGGGAGGGATCCACCACTACATTCCCATAATCCTAATACCCTTTTCTTCTCCTGGAACTTTTATTTGTTTTTTATGGTTGTTTGTTGAGATTGTGACAGTCTTCCACAATCATTGATTTTAGTCAGGTGGTCAATTTTATTCCTTGAGAGCGCCCGGAACTGTGTATTGGAGAAGGTTCTGTAACGTAGAGTTATATACACCGGTTTGACAGCTCCTAAGAGGTCTTCAGCCCCCTGGGAGGATCGCTGGATCTCATAAGGAAAACGGACATAATGAGGCAGAGAATCGTTGAAGTCAGATTCCTTATCAGGTACGAACCCTTAAGCTAGTTTTTATTAACTCTTAAGCAGAATTCCAACTATATTAGCTGTCTCTAACCCTCCACCAAAGGTGTTAATCAGCTATATATATAACTACCGGGTAAGTTATATGTTTAAAAATGGTATTTTCAGTATAAAATAAATTTTTGAACATACTTACCTGGTAGTTGTATATAATTAAATTCCTACCCTCCTCCCGTCTAGAGACTAGAGGCATGGAAGATCTGAGGAATCATGGAATGGTTATGGGTACTTCACTAGAGTGCGCACAGGTGGTACACCTGGCTATCCAATCGGCGATTGGCGCGAGTTTTGAATTTTCTGCAGTGAAGTCAGGGACGTAAGCTATATATATATAACTACCGGGTAAGTATGTTCAAAAATTTATTTTATAATGAAAATACCATTTTGACGAGGATCGGTAGTAATTGAATGTTTTCATCAATTTTAGTGAGCGGTGCACACGTGTAATTTTTCTTCACATATTGTATGTTACTGAACACATAGTAAGTGCATATATGTCCACTTTTTAGGGAAGGGCAATTTAGATTTATGGATGCTGAAAAACACTTTTGTTTCCGAGTAATTAATGTTTATAAACACACACACACACACACACACACACACACACACACACACACACACATATATATATATATATATATATATATATATATATATATATATATATATATATATATATATGTGTGTGTGTGTGTGTGTGTGTGTGTGTGTGTGTGCTTTTGCGTATTTTTGTGTTAGGTTTGGGGCAACAGACAGAGATGTACTGTATGGTATGTATCCTGTTTGTAATGAGAAATAAACAAATATAAAAAGAGAGTCACCATGAAGCAAAATCTCAGAAATACAGTGAATATACATATTAAAGTAGGCCACAAAATGGACCATCTAATTAATTATGTACATTAATCGTAGACTAATTTTTCATCCAAAGATTATTAAATATTTCCTCCTAATAAATCAGTAGCTTTCCGCAGGTTTCTTGTTTGAGAGGACTAGTTTGTAAACTATTAAATTAGTAATTACTCGAGTATTAGATGGACGTTTATTCCTAAACCATCGTGGAGTATAGCATGTATTGTTCACAGTTACTGATGTAAATTAGAGATGTTAGAGTTATAATTGTATTCCTTTTTAACGATGTAAATATTTCTCCAATTTTCTTCTTTTACCTTGACACATTTGCTCTTACTTCCTGGTTGCTGGTCGAGAGGAGGTTGGAGGAAATAAGAAAGGTTAATTATTCTAATCTTGCAGTTTCCCGAGAAATAGTTAGTTTTTTTTTCTTTTTTTTTGCTTTTGTTTTTTTTGTTGGCAAAACTTTCAATGTGTCCTTTTGTTTATGGCATTTTTTTGTGTGCGAAAGGAGGATACTCTTACTCATAATGAACAGCAGCTGCTGGCTTCTCGTGTGACAGGACCGTAACATAACTCAAATGCGTTTGACATGAATTTCTAACTTAGGTGGATTAGCCGCATATTCTGCCGCTTTCTCACTCCCTATAATTAGCTAGGCAGAGCGAAGGAAAAACCAGAGTACGCGATTGTTAGATGATTTCTGCTGTTTCTCTCATTTATGAAATATTTTACTTTGGTATTCGTGAGATAAACAATCCCATTATTATTTTCATTAATTGTGATTTATGATTGTAAATTTTGTAATGGTTTTGTATATTATCAAACAAAGAGACCTTATATTATATAATACGGGCTAGTTTACATTTACAAAGTATATAGTGAAGACAGTTAAATAGGATCGCAAAATATTGTTGCATGCTGTTAGTATTACAGTTAAGTAGGGGGAACGAATGCTTCAAATTTCATCCCAGGAATGTGTGATGCATAAAGAAATCACTAGTTTGTTTAGGTAAGTGAAAAAGACAATATATTTTAGATTCAAAATATCTTTTTGATATTTTATACATCCTTTAAACAGTGTTTTCCACTCTTGTAAAATGATTCGAATATCTCCTATACGTTTTATGTGGAAAGTATCAAATGCATATCCTTTTAACATTTAATCAACGTTCCTAAATCGAGTGATAAGTAATTATCCTCATCTTGAATGGTTTCTGATATAAAAGGAAATGAGTATTCCAGTTAAAGCTTTTATGATGGCTTGTTAATACTTTCGCGTTGCGGTAATTGATTTGATCTGGCCTGCTTTCACATATGCAGTTATCCTTGACATGATTCAAGATCTTTTCTTTATGAGGTCTTGTTTTTAGTCACACTTCCATATTAAGAGTTCAAATCCAAGATTTACTTGATGGTATATTTTTTGATGATGTAAAATGACCCTTTCATTAATACTTGTGTCGTTGCAATCAATAGTTTTGAACTTTTTGTATTGTCTTTAGATGTTTATCCTTTCTCTCTCTCTCTCTCTCTCTCTCTCTCTCTCTCTCTCTCTCTCTCTCTCTCTCTCTCTCTCTCTCTCTCTATATATATATATATATGATTATATATGATATAATATAAATATATAAAATATATATACTATATATATATATATATATATATATATATATATATATATATATATATATATATATATATATACACACACACACACACACACACACACACACACACAACGGCAACAGCAACAACAATTGCACCCGTTTCGTGTTCACTGTAGGACGCAGGCTTCAGACATTTCATGGTCATGTCGGGGGTTTGGCCATTTTCATCACAACGCTGGCCACTGCGGATTGGTGATGATGGGAGACTTTAGTCTCTCGCTCACAGCAAACCAACTCAGTATGGGTGGCCCTGTCTCCACTTTGATAGGCTCTCTCTCTCTCTCTCTCTCTCTCTCTCTCTCTCTCTCTCTCTCTCTCTCTCTCTCTCTCTCTCTCTCTCTCTATATATATATATATATATGTATATATATATACATATATATATATATATATATATATATATATATATATATATATATATATATATATATGTATATATAATGTATTTATGGGTGAATGTTTATATATATATATATATATATATATATATATATATATATATATATATATATATATATATATATCTTTCTTCGTGGCGGAATGGTATGGTCACTGGCATACAGATATCCTGGCGAGAGTTCAAATCCCCGCCGGTCCGATATCATAGTCTTTGGGAGGTTCCGCCTTGGGCTCTGATCCCAAGGTCGTTAAGAGAATCCAGACTTTAATGTATTAATATATATGGCTTATTTGAAATATATATATATATATATATATATATATATATATATATATATATATATATATATATATATATATATACATATATGTATATATGTGTATATATACATATATATACTGTATATATGTATGTTAAAGGATAAAAGTGGTAGTGTTACTCTAGTATTTTTATTGATCCATTGCCCCTTTCCATTGAAAAGGTCCTGTTTTAAAGATAATTTTATGAACATATTCATAGGACACATATGTATTGAGGATGACAACTGATTTAAGTTTCATAATGTTCTTTCCAATGACTGCCAATTTAACCTAATTTCTTTTTGGATAGTCTTAATTGTTTCGTCTGGTTTATTTCTTCGCTTTTTCACCAAAGTAAACGATGAATATTACTGACTTTTCCTCCTTCATTCATTTTCTGATTAAGAAACCAGTCTGTCACCTAAAAATAGAGTTTTTCTTTTACTTATAGAATATAATAGTGTGTAGTATTTACATATAATACTTACTTGACACTTGCGGTTTTTCTTATGGCAATATAGAAAACAGATTGTGTTTGCACCCATATTAAATGGGATTGACCATGCAAAGTAAAAACCTAGAAAAAAAAAGACCATCAAATTTGTTGTGGCAGCATTGTAACTTATAACTAGGTCAATAATTTCTCATGTCACTAGTTATTTGTGGGAACGTCGGCGGTTAGTTGGGAAGAGTCTTAAGCAAATTATGTCATCTTTATCTATGGAGTCGTATATTTGACCCGTTTACCTTATTTAAGTACGTATGAATGTATGCATCATGTATGTGTGTATATCTCTTGATGGAGACCTGTACTTGTTTATCCTATCCCAAAGGAAGTTGTCCACTTTTATTTTCCTACCTACTGTTCAACTTAAGCCTTAGAAAGCTACCCACCTCAAATTTTAAACACGTTCAACCACTCAATGTGTGTGTGTGTATATATATATATATATATATATATATATATATATATATATATATATATATATATATATATATATGAGTATACCTTAACCTGGTAAAAGGGTTTGCGGACGCCATGATCAGCAAAGTTGTAGTCAGGGCCACCCATACTAAGTTGGCTTGCTATGAGTGATCAGACAAAAGTCTTCCACCATCACTAACCTGCCAGTTTGGTGATGAAAACTGGCTAAACCCTAGACATGAATGATTACATATCTGAGGCCTTTGTCCTGTAGTGGACCAGAAACGTGGCCATTTATTGTTGTTGTATATATAATACTAAATATTAAAGCTGTTTTCAGCAGCTTATAATCAGTATTTTTATCTTATAGGATTTTTTTCCTTCAATCGTTATCATCAACGGAAAATCTTATTTTTCCAAATAAAGAGCGAATCCCTTTATTACTTGTTTTATCATAATTGCAGACAGACTTCATTAATTTCATGTGAAGTATGCTGGAGGTTTGAAATGGATCCATTTTTATTACACCTTGCTAACAGGTTGTAATTCTAATCCAAAAACAGAATTTATGGCTAACTGGTAAGCTGGATCAGTGAAAGGCATTTCCAGACATAAACTTTCTCTCTCTCTCCCTCTCTCTCTCTCTCTCTCTCTCTCTCTCTCTCTCTCTCTCTCTCTCTCTCTCTCTCTCTCTCTCTCTCTCTTTTGTTCATTTAATCCATATTAGTGTCGTAAAAGCTAATTCCTGTTACATCTTGAAAGTGACAATTCAGTTATAATTTAAAAGAAATTGCTAATGTTGACGAGAAAGACAGCTGAATCTCTCTCTCTCTCTCTCTCTCTCCTCTCTCTCTCTCTCTCTCTCTCTCTCTCTCTCTCTCTCTCTCATTGCTTCTTTGATTACATGACTTAACCGTTGTCTTTGGTGTTGTTATATATTTTTTTCTTCATTAATATTTCCATGAATTTGGTATGTTATTATAGGCTTCTAGTTTAGAAATGGAGACGGTCGTTTATATATATATATATATATATATATATATATATATATATATATGTATGTATATATATATATATATATATATATATATATATATATATATATATATATATATATATAAGAAAATATTCCTCTAAGCTAACGGGTCTTATCCCTTGTATAAGCCATTATTTTTAGGCTTTTGGTCGCCATTCCTATTGGCGAGCTGGGATGTAGCATCTTGGTTTTTTTGAAGTTGCAGTCATCTGTACACAATTGCATATGGGATGTTGGCAAACATGGCAATGGTTAAGGGACCCATGATACCCTATCAAACACTCAAATTTATATACTATATAAGTTATTTATTCCTTCACTTTGCGAGGATCTCCGCTGCTGTCGCTTATCAACAGCTTTAGGAACGCTAGATAACTCTGTCATTTAACCTAACTACTCTCAAGACGAAGATTGCGCGGTAAGGATGGTTGATATTGATTCTTTTAGGATATAATTTTCTGGTATAATATTTGAGTGACGATATTAATCAGTAATACTGTGATGCTACCATGATTTGTCAAGATTGGGCCAATAGGCCAAGTGTATTTCCAACATTTGTTTGAAGTTTTCAACAAGTGCCCCCAGTAACAAAGAACATGGCTCAAGTTACGCCATACTGTAATTCAGCGTCTGAAAGTAGAGAAAGGAATCATTTTGATTTGCGGGCCATGATGAAAATATGTGGAGTTGTATCCCATAATTTGGCAGTTTGGTTAGTAATTGATGAATGTACTTATATGCTTGTCTAAAATTCAGCTGAAAATGCCTGAGTGCTGCAAAACTGGGGGTTCCTGTGACAATAGGCAGATGGAAGGAAATTATGCAGGGACGAAATTTAACATTACAAAGAATTGAGTACATTAAATGCTTAATAGAGCAGATTTCGTGTTACTTTTATTGTAAAAGCACTGCCATCATTCCTAAAACATATATAAAGACCGAAGACAGTAAAGCTGTTTGATAATGTTAAGTAGAAAAGTATTTACCTAGGAAAAAGGACAAGATAGCTAGGTAGACATGACACAACCTAATTCAACAGCATGGTCTAGTCACTAGACTATCCTGTTGAATTAGTGGTAAAATGCTGACCTGGCTTTCACTAGGCTTGGGGATTGATTTCAGCATGCTGTTCACTCAGCCTGCCCAGATGTGCAATTGGGTATCGGCGTTTAAATGCGATTCCAGTGCTCTAGACTAGAGAAAGTTGCGGGCCACACAACTCCACAATGATTTGGCTTTAGTGAATCCTGCGTTGAATTTTATCTACTGGAAGAGGTTGAGAAAGAAATGAGATGAAAAATTGTGCATTAGAGTTGTGTGTAATTTTTCCCTCCTAAAATGAGGGATTATGATATCTTTTTATATAATTTGTGTGAAAATCTTGATAAAGAAGCATATGTCTAAGACTAGTAACGTAATGTAATGATCAAAATATGCGCAACATTAAAGATGGTGCTATATGTTGGTAGTATTGCACTATTCGCACTTAGTTTATATGCTTTGCATCATACTTGGAAACTTTCCAAGATAGCCTAGGTAGTAGTTCCCATCTGCATTGTTGTTTCAACTAGCGTGGGATCTGATAAAAGATAGTTGACACCTGACTTTGATGTTGTCAACGTACAGAACGTAAAATTTTGGCCTTGTTAGCTCCTTCGAGTTTTGTTAGTGTGATATTAAGCACAAGAGTACACTTCTTTTCTCTAGAAAGATGAAAAGGTGGAAATCTAATTTTTACAAATCCCATCTTGTGTCGTCTTCTGTTTCAATAGAAAAAAAAAATTCTTTTCTGTTTGATCAGGTTTTACATAATTTTTTAAATCTTGAATGCGTGTATTTATAATACTGCTAGTTTTTGTACTTCAGTTTGATTATGATTGTCTTAATTGGACAAAACAAAATTGCTTGATCCCGATGAAGAAAATATTTATATGATTAGAATGTTTAGTTAAACATTTTCGCAAGACATTTTAAATACAAGTAACCACCAGTTCGATTATTCACATCTGCAATGGATTATAAGCAAATTAGTATTAGACATGTTTTTATTTTATTGTTTGTTTTTAAAGCCGAATTATGTCACCAAAAATTAGTGATGATAATTTATGAAGATTCCATTGGTGGTTTTGGTTATCAACAATATATATCAATGACGTTGTTTTCTGTAGTGAATTAAAAAAATGAATTAATTACGATTATTTTTATTGATTTTGGTACATAGGCCTATCTCTTAGAATTAAGAAGTCATTTAACAAGTCCACAATACAGCAGTTGTTATCCTTATGTGATAAATGAAACCTTCCCAAAAAGCATGATGACTGTATACTACATTGTTGAGTTACCAGATGCTTCCTTAGCAGTCTACCGAAATTCACGAAGCCAACTATACAAGGAAAGGCTGGGCTTCCAGGAGTGTTCTTAACCATTAAACGTCGCTTGTGATTCTTAGTGTAAAAACACAAATAAGTAGCTCAGTTGGGCTTCAGCTTTTGTACATATTGAAAAACACATTTTCCTTGAAACATCCTTTCAGTAAGGTCATTAAAACTTAGATGCACAAGAAAAAAAAAAATTAGATATCGTTAATCAGTTATAGTAATATTGCATAATATTTTGATTTACTTTGTATGATTATACGTTATTTATAGTTTTTTAAATATTAAACATTATCACGACTAGGAAAAACTATTTATTTTATCAATATTTGCATTTGTCGACGCGTTTTTCTAATTTTCGTTTAGAAGAATTATAAAAGAAGCATCACTGGTATCGCGCCACATGATCAAATACGAACCCAGTTGTGATCCGGATAAATGAGTGCAACGTTAATAATGTACTCCAAAAGCTTCTGTGAGCCTTAGCTATATTTCTATGTTAAGATTTAGACATATTTCATTGAACATATGTTATTCATTTGCCTCCTGGTTCCCCCAAATATCATTCATTAATTCTACCATCCTACAACTATTTTATAGGGAAATTATTATTTCATTAACTAGTATATATTAAATTCCAGTCAGAAAAAACAGAAACATATTTAGTATGATTATTGCTGACAATTTAGATATATCTTGGTTATAAAGGATAAAGTTTCGAAAGTATTGGTTGCACAATAAATATTTGGAAAGGTAAACATCAAATGCATTCGATGAAATCTGTCTTTCCTAATTTCTTGTCCATCTTGGTATCATGAGTTGTTTATTATTATTATTATTATTATTATTATTATTATTATTATTATTATTATTATTATTATTATTACTTGCTAAGCCACAACCCTAGTTGGAAAAGCAGGATGATATAAGCCCAGGGGCCCCAACAGGGAAAATAGCTTAGTGAAGAAAGGAAACAAGGAAAAATAAAATATTTTAAGAAAAATAACAACATTAAGATAAATATTTCCCATATAAACTATAAAAACGCTAACAAAACAAGTAGAAGAGAAATTAGATGGAATATTGTACCCTCAAGCAAGAGAACTCTAACCCACGACAGTAGAAGACCATGGTATAGAGGCTATGGCACTGCCCCAGACTAGAGAACAATGGTTTAAATTTAGAGTGTCCTTCTAGTAGAGTTGCTTACCATAGCTAAAGAGTCTCTTCTACCATTACCAAGAGGAAAGTAGCCACTGAACTGTTACAGAGCAGCATTAAATCTCTTGGATGAAGTAGAATTGTTTGGTAATCTCAGTATTGTTAGATGTATGAGGACAGAGGAGAATCTGTAAATGATATACCAGACTATTCGGTGTATGTGTAGGCAAAGTGAACCGTAACCAGAGAGAAGGAACCAATGTAGTACTGTGTGCCCAGTCAAAGAGCCCCATAACTCTAGCGGTAGTATTTCAGCGGGTGGCTAGTGCCCCTTTTTTGAAATAATTGCTCTGTGATGTTGGTTTCATCATTCAGTCTGCCTGAAGTAAGTGTGACTGTGACATAAATTAGTTTTTTTGCAAAGTACTTATGAAACTACGAACAGCATTAGCTACTTCAATAACAGACAAGAGATAACTGTAAAGTCAGTAAAATTTCAATAATTTTTGTTGTCTCTTCAAATGAAATAGTAAGTTTAGGATGTAACAGTTAAAATTCATTCTACAATTAAAACTTTTAAAAAGATGAAACGTAAATTATTCAGGTCTTTTCTTAGTTTAAAATAGAGGTTAACATTTTTGAAATTTTGCTATTCCTTTTTCTCTCGTTCTGTGGCCTCATGAGTATACTGTACACTATTTATCTGTCTATGGGGCCATGTATGTTACTGGGTTGGATTTACATTCTTATCTTTTTCAACATTGTAGCTTAAATTTGAATCTAATATTTTGGGAAAAAATATTCCTACTTTTTTTAGTTTCTATATTTCTTGTTATTCCCACATTTAAAAGGATTTGCAAAGATGTTCATTCTTTTTATCATGCTCATGAATTTTTCCAATCTATGGAGGCTTAAATTTTTAATGAGGTATTATTAATTCTACCAAACCAAAAAAAAAATGGTCTGATCTCTAGCAAGATATCTAAAAAAAGAATGACATTTTTACAAAACTTGACAGATATATTCACAAGTCGAATTGATCCAGATAATTTTTTTTGGGGGGTGGGGGGGGGTGGGGTGGAATAATCTCTTAGGTGCCGCCGCCTTGGTGACCTTAAATCCAATCTAACTATATATATATATATATATATATATATATATATATATATATATATATATATATATATATATATATATCTATTTTTGAAGTTGATCATCTGGAGGAGATGACTCAATGAATACTTATGCAAATGTCATTGGGTAGTTTTCGCTAATCATGAAATAGCATTATAAGAACCTCTTGTATTAAGGGGCTTTTGCCCATACAGGTGTGTTCATTACAGCTGACTGGTTACCTTTTCAGGGGTTATGATGGAGGTATGGTCTCTAATGAGTACTTTAGTATCGTTCATCGCGTCTTCTTGTTTATAAGAAAAACTTGGTTTAAAACAAGCTCTTATTTTGTAGCTTTCAAAGAACCTGCCTTGCTCTTAGGAATATTCTATAATTTTTGTAAGCCATTCTATAATATTCAACACCACACCGTAGTTGAATAATTGCCAGGTTCACAATTCGCGATTAGGCCAACAAGGGCTGAAATGGATTCAAACGAAGGTGCCCATACTACTTAAGAATTCTAGCTAATGTTAACCAATCATCGTTAACACTCACGTGCACGATATATATATATATATATATATATATATATATATATATATATATATATATATATGTATATACATACATATATATATATATATATATATATATATATATATATATATATATTTATATATAAATTTATAAATGTGTGTGTGTGTGTATGGATGTGTGGATGTCGTTTGCTGTAATCCAAAATCTTGAAAATGTCTCAGAGTAAACAAGTAGAGACAAGTAGAGATTTATGCTCTTTTTATTTTCATGTGGTTCTTTGCATCTCTATGTATGTATTTGGTATACTGTATACTGTATGCTATACTGTATACTGTATGCTATACTGTATAGGTGTGTGTGTGTGTATGTCTGAATGTAACACAAAGATTTGGCTAAGCTCCCATACTTTGGGTTAAGAATACTTAACCCAAACGTAGTAGAATTTGTTCCGATTTCTATCTATATCGAAGTCAGCAGTAAGGTTTCGCTTTTATATTTTGTTAGGTCTGGAATATTGTTCTAAAAGCGAAGGCTTGCATCGTGCAATACGAGTGAGTAATCTTACCTGACTTGGCAAGGATCGTGTTCCAACCGCATACACTAATAACCTTATGATGGCATTGGAGGTGTTGTGGTTTGCAAAATTTTATATCGCCATTGTTAATGTATTGTAAGTATTGCTTAAAAGACTGACATGCAATATCATCTTCTTACTTCTCTCTTTAAAAAGTAAATTGCTATCATAAGATTAAGATGCATTGTAAGTAGTAGGTCGGGCAGGGCACCAGCCAACCGTTGAGATAAAACTGCTAGAGTTATTGGGTCCTTTGACTGGCCAAGCAGCACTGCAATGAATTCCTCTCTCTGGTTACGGCTCATTTTTCCATATCCTATACATACACCGAATAGTCTGGCCTATTCTTTCCACATTTTCCTCTTGTCTTCATACACCTGACAACACCGAGATTACCAAACAATTCTTCTTGACTCAAGGGGTTAACTATACATTGTAATTGGTCAGAGGATAGAATTGTGACGGGCCGAGAGAAGGTTGTTACTCAAAGGCAGTATGAAAGCAAATGGGTGAGTTTATTATAGAACACTCTCCTAAATATACAAAAGCTCAAAGCGACAAGAAATTTAATGTTCGAAAAACAGACACTGTTACAGATGAAAAAAGCAGATATGTTTATTCTGGTTCTTTTTAGTGCGAGGGAAGAGCAAAGATACAAGCATAATATATACACAAAATGAACTATGTACGATCGTGTGACACACGGTTGGTACATGGCTCCCCCCCTAAAAATGACATACTGTACATGTTAAATAGGGCGCCCTGATCTAGAGAGGCGAACTGTAGGCGGGTCATCTAGCAGGAGATAAGCAGGTTTTAGACGATCAATGGAGACCCAGTCTTCTTTGCCACGAATGTTTAGTAGGAATGCTTTCGGACTGCGTCGTATCACAAGGAAAGGGCCCGTGTAAGGGCGTGTTAGCGGTGGCTTGCTAGTGTCGTTGCGCAGGAAGACATGCATTGCAGAGTGCAAGTCTGTTGATATGTGATGCTTCTCTGGGGGCTTGTAAGTCTGGCAGCACGGAGTAAATTCTTCCATGACGTGACGTATGCGCTGGAGATCGTCGGAGGAGGTTGTAGAAGGAAAAAATTCGGCAGGGACGACCAACGGGTCGCCATACACCATTTCAGCTGCCGAGACGTCGAGGGCATCTTTACGAGTGGTCCTTAGTCCCAGGAGGAGCCAGAGAAGCTGAGTAAACCAGTTGGAATCCTTGCAGCGGGACATCAAAGCTGCTTTGAGGGTGCGATGAAAACGGTCAACCATTCCATTGGCAGCTGGGTTGTAGGCTGTTGTCTGATGTGGGGTGATGCCCAGGAGATTCGCTAATGATGACCACAATTGAGAGGTGAAAGTGGTACCCTTGTCAGAGGTAATATGCTCAGGGATACCGAATCTTGCAATCCATCCTGAGAGTAAGGCAGGTGTACAGGAGGTGGACGTTGCAGTTTCCATGGGAATGGCTTCAGGCCAATGAGTGGAGCGGTCGATGACGGTAAACAGGTAACGATGTCCTTGTGATATGGGTAGGGGGCCTACAACGTCGACATGAATGTGTGCGAAACGACGCTGAGGTTGAGGAAAGGTGCCCACTCCTGAATCCGTGTGTCTATGTACTTTGGAAGTTTGGCAAGAAGTACAGGCGCGAACCCAATCCTTAGCATCCTTAGAAATGCCGTGCCAAATGAACTTCGCCTTCAGCAGCTGTGCGGTAGAAAGGCACGAGGGATGTGAAAGGCCATGAATGAAATCAAACACCTGCCGGCGCATGGGAGCAGGAATCCAAGGTCGTGGTCTACCATTACTGATGTCACAGAGGAGGGTGGTGTTGGAGTCTTCGAGGGGGAAGTCTTCCCAACGGAGGGACGTGCAGGATGTCCTACATGCTTGATACTCTGGATCCTGTCGTTGGGCTTCAGTCAGGGTGTTGTAATCCAATCCCATTTGAACGGCAGCCAACGTGTTTCTTGACAGGGCATCGGCAACTGGATTCATTTTCCCAGGGACATATTGAAGGGTGCAATTGTATTCAGGCATGGCGGAGAGATGGCGGCGTTGCCGGGCGGACCAGGCGTCAGACTGTCGAGTGAAGGTGTGCACCAGAGGCATGTGGTCTGTGCGAATGACGAAGGGCGTACCTTCTAAGAAATGGCGAAAGTGACGGACAGCCAAGTGCACCGCCAGCGATCGAAGTTAGAATAACCCGATTCTGCCTTGGACAGTTTTCTGCTGAAGAAGGCCAACCTGTTTGAGTACTGCACCAATAGCGGCGTTGCTGGCATTGGTGGAGAGGAGAGGGGCATGTGGGATAGGAAAAGTGAGAGCCGCAGCAGTTGATAGGGCCTTCTTTGCATTGCAGAAGGCAGCTTTTTGAAGGGGACCCCACTTCAGGTCCTTTGGCTTGCCCTTGAGGGAGGCGTAGAAGGGAGCAAGAGTGGCGGCAATGGCTGGAAGAAAACGGTGATATTAGTTGATCATGCCCAAGAATTCCTGCAGAGCTTTGACGGTCGAGGGCGTGGGAAAGTCCTGAACGGCTGCTACCTTCTCAGGGAGGAGATGGATTCCTTCAGGAGTGATGCGGTGCCCTAAGAACGACACTTCGTTGGCGCCAAAGGTACACTTGTCGTACCGGACTACAAGGCCCTTTTGTTGTAGGCGGTCAAGCACGATGCGCAGGTGACGGAGGTGTTCCTCTTTTGAGGAGGAGAACACAAGTATGTCGTCCACATAACATACACAGAAAGGGAGGTCCCTAAGATGCCATCCATGAGACGTTGAAACGTAGCCCCAGCATTACGAAGGCCAAAACAGGAGTAATTGAAGGTGTATGTACCAAACGGAGTGGTGATGGCAGTCTTGGGGATGTCTTCTGGGTTCATAGGCACCTGACAATACCCCTTCAGGAGGTCGAGCGTAGAGAAAACCTTCGCTTTGTGCAGGTAGGAGATCACGTCGGCAATGTTTGGGAGGGGGTAGTGATCCGGTTCTGTTTGCATGTTGAGGCGCCTGTAATTCCCGCACGGACGGAGGGAGCCATCTTTCTTCAGAACGATTTGTAAGGGTGACGACCATGGGCTGGAAGCCTTTTGGCAAAGGCCCATTTCCTCCATTTCGGCGAACGTCTGTTTGGCAGCTGCCAATCGTTCCGGTGCCAGACGTCTGAATTTTGCGAAGACTGGGGATCCCGTCGTCTTGATATGGTGATAAATACTGTGTTTGGCAGGAACCGTGGGCGTTTGTCGAAGTTCTGGACGGAAAACTTCTGGGTAAGACGTGAGGAGGTGGGCGTAGGCATCCGTGGGTGCGCTGTGGAGAGCGAGGTTAGAGAGGCCGGGTTGAAGAGGTGTCGACAAGTACGAGTCTGCGTTGACCAATCGTCGGTGGGCGACATTGACCAGAAGGTGGAAATGAGAGAGGAAATCCGCACCGAGGATTGGCAATGTGACGTCAGCAACGAGAAACTTCCAATTAAATTTACGGTTTCCGAACGATAATGTGAGGTTCTCGTAACCGTAGGTGGGTATCGCAGATCCGTTGTCAGCTACCAAGCGGACGTTGGCAGACGTAGGCAGACTACGTCGTGTCCTGAAGACTTCCCTTGGCAAAAGAGAATGACAAGCACCCGTGTCTACCAAAAATTGCACGCCCGTTCCTTCATCATGTAAAAAGAAAAGATTAGAAACACGGGAGGCCACCGCCACGAGCGATGGCCTACTTACACGTTTTTTGGCCACTGACAATCCTTGGCACATTTCTTCGCGGTTGCCCTGAATCTGAAGTATTAGTAGCAAAACTGCGGCGGATGGGAGGTAGTAAGTGGCTGTAGAAGTCGTTGGTTGGGGCGCGATCGAGTGGTGGGTGGTGGGTGGCTTTGTCACTGCTTCGGCACGTCACGGGGTAGGCGTGTATGTCCTACGGCATTCACGTCAGCTTCGGTTGACGTTGAATAGGCATCCTCTTCGTCAGGGGTGGAGGCGTTGATGGAGGTCTTGAAGTGGCTGTCCATAAGGGCGTCGGCTTTGGTCATCAAGTCCTTTATGGGTAAACTATCGACATCAGGTATGGCAGCGCGTATAGGTCCGGGTAAACGGCGTATCCAAAGGGCACGAAGTAGGTTCACCTCACGAGGAGAGCCATCTGCGTTAGGTTGCAGGCGAGCGATACTGGTAATTTCCCTGAGGGCAAGCGAAGCCCTTTGGTCCCCCAATGGTTGTTGAGAGAGCTGAAAAAGCTTTGCTATACGGGCGGCTGGCGACGGCGAGTACTGCCTCAGAAGGTATGTTTTGAGGGCGTCATACGCTATTAGGGTGTCTCCTTGTTCACAAAGCCAGTCGGATATTTCCGGGAAGGTGTCCTCGGGTATCGTCACGAGAACATAATCTGCTTTGGTGGTTGAGCGAGTCACGCCCTTGATGCGAAACTGGACTTCTGCGCGCTGAAACCAAGCAAACGCCTCTCCGCTGGCAAACGATGAAAGTTTCAATGGGGCAGCCGCAGCGCCAACTTCCGTAGAGTCCGCCATAGTACAAACGATGGAGGGGGCGAGGGGGCGTGGAAGGCGGGAGGAGCGAGTTGACTTCCGGGGTCACCAATGTGACTGGCCAAGAGAAGGTTGTGACTCAAAGACAGTATGAAAGCAACTGGGTGAGTTTATTATAGAACACTCTCCTTTGTATAGAAAAGCTCAAAGCGACAAAAAATTTCATGTTCGAAAAACAGACACTGTTACAGATGAAAAAAGCAGACATGTTTATTCTGCTTCTTTTTAGTACGAGGGAAGAGCGAAGATACAAGCATAATATAGACACAAAATGAACTATGTACGATCGTGTGACACACGGTTGGTACAGAATGGACTCTTCTAGGAGAAAGACACTCCAAATTCAATCTATTGATTTCTAGTCTTGGGTAGGGTCATATCTTGGTCTTCCACTGTCTTGAGGGTACACTCAGGCATACTATTCTGTCTTATTTCTCTTCCTCTTGTTTTTGTTTAATATTTTTTTATGAAAGATATAATTTAATGTTACTGTTCTGAAAATATTTCATTGTGATTGTTCATTAATTCTTATGTAGTTTGTTTATTTCCTTGTTTCCTTTCCTCACTGGGCTATTTTGCTCTGCTGAAGCCCTTGATCTTATATCATCTTGCTTTTCCAACTAGGGTTGTAGCTTAGCTTTTGATAATAGTAATATACCACAAGATCAAGGGCTTTTGAGAATGATACATTGTATATTAACATCATTCTTTAAAGATTTACTCATCACTGTTGATGTTACAATTTACTCTTTTTGTCCAAGAACGTATATGTAACAATATTCTGTTTGCTTAGTGTAGCCGCTAACAGAAAAATCATGCAAATGATGATACAAGCATCAGATTTGGCACACTTTTTCCCCAAATTATATAAATCCAATCTAGCTGATTAGCCAATTGAAAATCCAAGATAGCAGCCAAATTAACCATCCAAAGTTGGCAGTTTACTTAGAAGTATTTGTAAATTAGTTGTCCGAGTTGTGATTTAGATATGTTTTAAAGACTACCGAAGTAGATTTCAATGTTTATAAAACACCCTGGCACATTTTCCCATAGAAAATATTGTTTATGAAATAAATTGAGACGTATGTATCAAGATTTTACTGTATGTAAAGCACTATGACATATTTTCATAACTAATTTTCTTACCGCAGATTCATGGTAAACTGCGTTGTTTTGTGGGCTAAACTAGGTAAGGGCAGCACTCAGAAGGTCTCTGTGTGAAGGAGTACATGTAGCCTTAAAACTTTCAAGTAAATGAAGTTCATGAAGGAGTGATTGTCGGGCGCTACAAAGGCACATTGGTGACATCACTGATATGAAGCTCAACATCGGGTCCACTATCAGGGAAGTGGGAAATGTATGTTGACATTATACTGTAACAGCCTAGTACTATCCCAAATTCTGCTTAATCAACCCTAAATCAACTAGGCAGCTGCACCTGAATGGTCGGGATGTGTCATCGCGTGTGAGTTGAGCCAAGGATAACAGAGTTTTTGTAATCTGGATGGCGTACAGATCACATGGCATTTATAACACTGGATAGATCATCTAACTAGGTTTAGGGCATGGTGCAAGAACCTAGTTGTATCCCATACAGAAAAGTGTATTATACATGTACATTGTAGTAAATGAATAAACCCTAACATCATACTGACCATGGACGTGAGTTTTACTGGAAATCGTGGAACACTTATTGGCCCAAGTATTATCTATGTCAGGAAGTTAAGAAAGATAATCTAAAATTTCCCCATGCCAATCTTGCCTGAAGAGGGATTGATGGATGTATGAGCTTGACAAAGAATATTCACTGTTTCTCTCACTCAATGCATTGCCAATCAAGTTAAACCCTGCAAGACTTAATGAAGGTAGTGGGATAGAAGACACTTCAAGACAAAAGAAGGTACTATGTCATGAGAGTTGCGGGCTTCTATATAATAGCTCATAGTTAGGCAGAGATGATGAAAAGATCAACCTTTGCAGGTAACTGATGATGAGGGCGGTAGAAGTAAGATCACATGAAAGGTTCAAGGAGCTAGAATGCAAGAATTTTTCTTTTGTAAGACCAAGGGGGCGGTGAGCTTATAGGAGCAATGACAGTGCAAGTAAATAAGAAAATAAAATAATGTGCTGATTCACTCGGGGATAAGAAACTTCTTGCCAAACTAAGTGGATGAGATGTCATAGCACGCGAACGGAAATTTCACCTTGCCTTCCTAAAGGTGGAGTAGCAAATGAAAGGACAGGGACGTTGCAAGGAAGTGTATCCAATTGCTTTCTCCGAACAAGTCACATACCTTCATCATCATCATCATCTCCTACGCCTATTAACACAAAGGGCCTCAGTTAGATTTCACCAGGCGTCTGTATCTTGAGCTTTTAATTCAATACTTCTCCATTCCTCATCCTACTTCACTCTTCCTTGCAAGTATTCTTAATGCTCTTGGCACTCCCCAAGAGAAGTAATTCACCAAATTTTCAGCTGGGCTCCACAAGGCACTAGAGGAGTTGGAAGACCCAAGCCTGCATGGCTGAGGACTATGAAGTCACCTACCTTAGTGAAGTGAAAAATGCCAGTAATGGTAGAGATTCACTAATTTTCAATCTTGCTGATTTGACCATGCTTTACAAGCAGTGGCTGTAACAGCTTGATGTTAAATCACCTAATGTTCATTCGACTCAACTCTTGTTGTTTTTTAACATTCTTATCCTGCAAGCTCATCACAAAGGGTGAGATCTGCTGGCTTTTGAAAATGAT
Source organism: Palaemon carinicauda (assembly GCF_036898095.1). Taxonomy (NCBI): domain Eukaryota; kingdom Metazoa; phylum Arthropoda; class Malacostraca; order Decapoda; family Palaemonidae; genus Palaemon; species Palaemon carinicauda. The sequence goes on from NC_090728.1 coordinate 107,145,895, forward strand.
GTAGGCAGTGATCAAAGGTGATGGTGGAGCAATTGGTTTGACAGGAGATGCATCAGTGCTTCGTGGGTGAATGGTTCCTTTACCTGAAGTCAGTGGTCTAATAGCTAAATACAAGGTCATGTCTGGTATGAATGGGGTCAACTATGGCAGCAGACACTTGAGTGTGCAGAAATACATTTAAAAACGTGACATCATTCTGCTGTAATGGAGGAGATGGGCAATCCATTCCAAGAGGAATCAGCTGACCTGCTATTGCTAGCATTATTATTGATTTTTTAAGTAATAGATCTCAAAGAGTTGTTGTTGATGGGCACCATAGTGATTATAGGAATGTGATATCCGGTGTTCCACAGGGTAGTGTTCTTGGACCATTACTTTTCATACTATATACACATGACATGTGGTTTGGCCTAGAAAACAAGCTTGTTGCATATGCAGATGATGCTACTCTCTTTGCATCAATTCCATCCCCTGAATGTAGATCTAGGGTTGGTGAATCCCTTAATAGAGATTTAACTAGAATTAGTGCATGGTGCAAATTATGGGGTATGAAGTTGAATCCTAACAAAACTCAAAGTATGATTGTAAGTAGGTCAAGGACGGTGGCTCCTCAACATCCGGATCTCAGTATTGATAATGTTTCTCTAAATATGTATGACTCTTTCAAAATTTTAGGTGTGATTCTCGACAGTAAATTTACTTTTGAGAAACATATAAGGTCTGTGTCTTCTTCAGTTGCACAAAAAATAGGCTTATTGAGAAAGTCTTTCAAGATTTTCGGTGATCAATCTATTCTGAAGAAGTGTTTTAATTCTTTCATTCTACCTTGTTTTGAGTATTGTTCTCCTGTCTGGTCTTCAGCTGGTGATTCTCAACTTAATTTTTTGGACAGAAACTTACGGTCTATTAAATTTCTTATTCCTGATCTAGATATTAATCTCTGGCACCGTCGTTCAATTAGTTCATTATGCATGTTGCATAAGATTTTTCATAACTCTGACCATCCTTTACATTCAGATCTCCCTGGACAATTCTATCCTGTTCGTAATACTAGGCAGGCAGTTAATTCTAATAGCCAGGCCTTCTCCATCACGAGGCTTAATACTACGCAGTACTCTAGAAGTTTTATTCCAGCTGTTACCAAGATGTGGAATGATCTTCCTAATCGGGTGGTTGAATCAGTAGAACTTCAAAAGTTCAAAGTTGGAGCAAATGCTTTTTTGTTGACCAGGCGGACATGAGTCTTTTATAGTTTGTTTATGACATATTTGTTTTTGATGTTGTTAATAGTTTATATATGACATGTCTGTTTTGACGTTGTTACTGTTTTTAGAATGATTTATTGTTAATTTGTTCTCTTCATTTATTTATTTCCTTATTTCCTTTCCTCACTGGGCTATTTTTCCCTGTTGGAGCCCCTGGGCTTATAGCATCTTGCTTTTCCAACTAGGGTTGTAGCTTGGATAGTAATAATAATAATAATAATAGATAGGAAGAACAGTTCAGACCCAACTTTTGCTAAAATGGTATCTACACATCAATGGGGCAAAGAGCAGTTCAAATCATTCATGGAAGGGCTCTTGGATGAGGATAACAGCTCTTCCTATCATCCAATCAAGAAAAAAACCATGTTTCTTTCTCCCCACAAAAACAGGGTGAGATAATTTCTAAGGAGAAAGTCCTCCAAGATGACTGTTAGCTATTTTCATGACTGTTCATCTGCCAGAACAGGCTGTATGATATGCAAGAATTGTTCAAGCACGAGAATTGGTTACACTGCATCTCTCAGTGACAGTGGCAAGCTTCATACAGGTTAAAAATCACAGCTTCCACGTACTTCAAAGACAGTTTATTGCTATGCTAAAAAAGACCTCATTCCAAAAGTGGAATACTATGATGCCAGGTACCAGTGGGTGGACTTGGTCTTTGATGTTTACAAGAAGTCAAGCCTGAAATCCGAGACAAGGTCAAAACGGGACAAGGAAGCAGAAGAGTGACAGGAACAAATAAGACACCACGTAATTGGCAAAGGTTCTTTCGTGTTGCAGGTAACAAGACAGCTGTTTCACTTCCTTGCAGAGAAGACAAGCACAGACATTGATACGAAAGAAGAGGCCACTAGCAGCACAAAGAAGTCTCTGGATGCAGTTTCTCCATTTTGTAATAAGGAAGCTGACACTCAAATATTTGTATATGCCAGGGATGCAACAACTGATGGTAGAAAGTCTTATTATTATTATGGCTAATGATACGAACATGCTAGTAATAGCAATAACTGTGCTGGCTTCCTTACAGGGAAGTAGGCCTTGAGAAAATGTGAATTTTTATTTCTTTGGCCAAGGAGCCAACCCCCCAGATGATGAAGCCTTGACGGGATTAGCAGCTGGGTTCTAATGAACGGTGAAAACTGCTTTCCCACTGGACCTTTGTGCCCAATTGTTGATCCAACTAAATTAGTCAGCACTTTCTCTCCTTTCTTTTGATTACGTCTTTTATTCTCTCATCTCTTCCTCTTGGGCATGAACTTGTTGATGACTTTGGCTTGTATGACTTTGGTTTTGACTGCTTCTTTGGATTTGGCACACAGTGGGATGCATGGCATGCCATCTCAACCAGTACAAATTTAGACGCCATCACCCTCTGGCAGACCCCATTGGGTGCAGACGTAGTCTGTTAAGAGTCGGACTCCAGTGATCCGGTTTCAATTCACCCATATTTGCAGGTAGTGTGTGACGCCAGGCATTGGAGTCGTCAGTGGGAGGGGCTAACTACCCCCATGGACCATTGTACGCCCACCTAAATAGAGGCAGCCCCTCTCTAATAGAGGACTGGTCCCCCCTGAAGCCTCTTCTCATGTTGGGCCTCATGGGATAGGAGGACTCGAATCCTCCGATGAGAGGTGGATAACCCGGCTCGGTTTTTCCATAAAAACCAACCCCTCTGTGGACGACTTGGAAACTCTAAAGGACCATTCTACGGATGCTCAAAAATGATGCAATTTGGGTAACATAGGGAAATTGGAAATCCTTCATGTCGCCCAAATTCCAATAGAAACAAATTACGGTGTCTTGTATAAAACATTTCAATGTTATGGTAATATTAAGGAAATTAGAATGAGACTTGGAGGTGACAAGTGGGATTCATGGATATCATTTGATAATAATGATGAAGTATTCAATGCAATCAGTAATATTATGAATATTAAAATCAATAATTTGAACATCAAGGGTGCTCTTTGCGATGGGGTACCTAAGGTTCTAGATATATACAAACCTGCAGACTGGATTGATAAAGGTATAGAGGTAGTTGTAACCTCCCAGAGAAAACCAAAACCACCAAAGTGGCTTATTGCTCGGTCAAAATGGAGTACAGGAAATTATTTTCAGGTATGTAAATTTCTTCAAAAGAAAGTAGGTACCATTGCACCGGAGATATATCTCGGTTTGAAAAGAATAGTTTCCTCATAAGTGCCAAATCAGAAACACAATCTGTTATACTTTGCAATTTAAATACAGAGAATGATGGCATAAAGCTGGATGTGAATCCCCATCTAAACTTAAGTTATGGAAGGGGAGTAGTTTGTAATAGACTTATTTGAGTTTACAGAAGAGGAGATATTGGCCATGAGTCCTTTAACTGTGTGGAAAGTGCATAAAGTCCCTGGAACGTCAATGATTATCTTGAGTTTCCAGGATGCTGATGTGCCTTTCCACATTTACATAGAAAATGAACGGATTAAAGTTCAAACTTTTAAGCAGAAGCGGCTGCAATGTTTTAATTGCTTTAGATATGGGCATCCATCTGAAGTTTGAAAGAATGATAAAATGTGTCGTACTTGCTCCAATGTTTACCATGGAGAATGTACACTAGAGGCCAATTGTTTAAACTGCACTTGAATCATAAATGTACTGATAAGAGCTGCCAGCAATATAAGTTAGAAGAGGCTACTCTCAATAAATCCAGTATCGAACACGTAAGTGTGGGGCATGCCAAGAGACTATTGAGTAAGTCACCAAGTTATGCAAAGGTATTGAAATTGGGAGGAAAAATTAGGCAGGACTCATCCAACCCACCTATTACTGCCTGTATTCCCCAGAAAAAAAATTCGCCATCTTCAGATAAAATTCTGCAGGACAGGGTAAGAATATCACCTAAGGCTTTGCTCACCTCTTAAAACTTCGTCCCCCACTATAAAGGATAATACTAACCTCTCTCAGGCTATATCTTTGCCTAATTTGATGGAGGTTTCACATAAAACAGAGTTATTAGGTGCACCTGTAGTGGGGAAAACACCAAAACCTGATAAATCACCACCATTCAGTAGGAAAAGAGAGAGACTTCCATCTCTCTCACCCCCCCATCCATTAAAAACACCAAACTTGTGACATCAAATAGATATGATGTTCTGCCTGTTGATATTTCAGATCAAGAGGAAAACTTCTTGAATCAATCAAAAATTCAAGTTGAGGTCCACCATCCCCCACAAGAATTAGGTAAAAAGAACACTGAAAAGGCTAATATAAAACCTAACTTATCAAGACCCACACTTAAAAAGCCTACAGAAAATATTGTCAAATCAAAAAACTGTCAATGGGAAGACCTCATCCAAGATGTCTTCCAGAAAATAATATATAGTGTTCTCCATTTTGCAATGGAATTGTCAGGGTTTAAGGGCCAAATATGAAGAACGTAAGCTCTTAATTCACGAGGATTCCTCCATAATTGTATGTCTACAAGAGAGCAAGCTTGATGCTAATACTCCTTGTCCTCGCGAATATGTTAGCTGTAGGACATCATATGATCACCGAGTAGGGAGCCATGGCGGAAGCCTCATATATTCCCCAAATACCTTTATCTATTCGTTCACCTCTGCAGGCAGTGGTTATACAGATTGATTTAGGGAGAAAATATACAATTTTCTCTTTGAACTTGCCTCCAAATGATAACATATCGTATGATAATTTAGTGTAGGTGATTCAACAGCTCTGTCAACCTTTTCTTTTACTTGGAGATTTGAATAGTAGACATCCTTTGTGGGGCAATATTATATCATCAATTGTGGAAAACGAGGATGTCGGGACTCCTTAACACAGGAGAGCCCACACACTTCCATGTTCAGACAGGTACCTTGTCATGCATTGACCTTTCAATTGTAAGCTCTAACTGCCTCCTTGATTTCGATTGGAGGACATTAGGTGATTGCCATACTAGTGATCATGCACCAATCAATATAAACACCAACAATGGTCCACCTTCACAAAGACCGCCACGATGGAATCTTGACAAGGCAGAATGGGTTAAATTTCGTGAGCTAAGTGAAGTCGAGGGGAGTGCAGAACAATTTGAAAGTGTTGCTGATGCCATAGACCTACTGAATGGAACTCTCCATACAGCAGGAGTCAATTCGATTCCCAAAACATCAGGATTATTCAAACAACGATCAGTCACATAGGGGTCTTCAGAATTAACTGTCTTGCACAGAGCCACCATAAAATCTCTGACTAGATTGCGTAGATGCTGTACTGAGGAAAATTTGATAACATACAAAAATTGTAGAGCACAGTTCCGTCGTGCCATGAATGAAGATAGGCACCAAACTTGGGTATCTTTTGTCTCCTCTATCAACAGTAGAACACCCCCATCATCTGTATGGAGGAAAATAAAAAAGATTGCTGGCAAATTTACCTCTAACTCGCCACCAGTATTGAAGGTGAATGGTCAGTATTTCACTGAAGCAAATGATGTTAGCAATGCCCTGGCTGATATCCTTTTTCAAATGTATCATGCAAGTATGAAGGAGCTGCTGGTCACCAGTATAGGAGCGTTGAAGAAAGGAACATTTTAAATTTTGCAACAGGAGGGGAAGAGTCGTATAATTCTCCTTTTACTGAAAGAGAATATGATTCCGCACTTGGTAATTATAACGATACAGTCCCTGGACCCGATGGAATTCCATAAGCAATGATTAAATATGTACATTTTAATACAAAGTTATGTATTTTAAGCATTACTAATTGAATATGGCATGGTCATAGTTATCCAAGAGTTTGGGAACTAGCCATTATTTTAGCCTTTTTAAAACCCGGTAAGGACAAGTTGTTAGCAGCAAGCTATCGACCAATTGCATTGTCATCTTGTTTATGTAAAATAATGGAGAAGATGGTCAATGCAAGACTGATGTGGTACCTCAAAAAGAAGGGTTTTTTATCACCTATACAGTGTGGATTCAGAAAAATGCACTTGACCACTGATGTGTTGATATGACTTGAGACTTCTATTTGTGAAGCCTTTGCTTCCGAACAGCACCATGTGACAGTCTTTTTTTTTTTTTTTACCTTGAAAAGGCATATGATACTACATAGAGATATGGTATACTTAAAACCATTCATGAACTTGGAATAAGAGGAAAGCTACCACTGTTTATCCTATCATTTCTTTCAGATAGAGGTTTTCAAGTGAGAGTGGGGGAAACTCTATCAGAGAGTAAATGTCAGGAAGAGGAAGTTCCTCCGGATAGTGTGCTGAGTGTAACCCTTTTTGCACTAGCAATTAATGGCATATCCTCAGTCATTCTGCGGGATGTTCTCTCAACGCTATTTGTGGATGATCTCTCATTATTTGCTGGGGCTAGAATGGCAATGGTTGAGAGAAAACTACAACTTGCAATGAACAAAATTATTCAGTGGGCTGATATTACGGGTTTTAAGTTTTCAACAAGCAAAACTACTATTGTACATTTCTGTCGTACATCCAGACCTCGATATATACATGAAAGGTCAACAGATCCCATGTGTAGGGGAAGCTAAATTTTTAGGATTGATTTTCAATTATAGGTTGACATGGGTTCCACACTTAAAGGCGTTAAAAGCTAAACGTCTTGAGGCTCTGAATCTTTTAAAAATATTGTCCCATACATCATGGGGCAGACCATAAAACTATTTTGAAATTATACAAGGCCTTAATTTTTTCCTAAATTAGTCATGTGTGTGAAATATACTCCTCAGCCACTACAAGCCAATTAAAGATAATAGATTCAATACATCATGCTGGTGTTAGACTGTCCACAGGAGTGTTTAGAATCTAACCTATCCCAAGTCTTTCTTGTTTATGCTGGAGAGTTGCCTCTTGACCATTACTGAATGTCTTCCATTATTCGGTATCGGTTTAAGTTACAAAGACTCCCTAACTCTTTAGCCTTTCAGACTGCAAGCCTTGTAAGGAACTCAACATACTTTGAGTTGCACCCAAGATCTCCCCAACCTTATGACTTTTGGGTAAAATAATTATTAAACAGTCTTTATAAAATTAGAGGTAAGGTGCTTCCATTTAAGATATCATCAACCCTTCCCTGGAAATTACTAGAGATATCTTTTTGTAAATATTTTAATGGTGTTAACAAAAAGCATGACTGAATTAGAAGCAAGTTTCTTTTTATGGAACATGTTGAAGAACATAGGGAATCAACTTTTATATATACCGATGGCTCCAAATCTGATGCTGGCGTTGGATTTGGAATATATAGTAGTTGTTTTAACTGTAGAGGTGCACTTTCTCCAATATCTAACATATTTACTGCTGAATTATATGGTATACTAACTGCTATTGAGAAAATAGCGTTAAAAGAGGAGGGCAATTTTACCATTTATTGTGATTCAAGAAGTGTCCTTCAAGCTTTAGAAGGTTTTAATTCTAGTAACCCTTTAGTTTTAAAGATTTTAGAGTGGCTTCTAATTATTGGCCTAAAAGGTATAACAGTTCGAATTTGCTGGCTTCCAGCACACGTAGATGTATCTGGAAATGAAGAGGCAGATTCGCTGGCAAAGAGTGTTGCATCCGAGTTGCTACCGAGAAGGTATCCCATTCTCTGTAATGTTTTTTTTTTACCAGCAATTAAAGATTTTATTTATAACAATTGGCAACAGCATTGGGATAGTTTAATCGAAAATAAGATGAGAGAAATTGCTATTGTTATATCACCCAGGAGTTATAATGGGATGCCCCGCAAATGGGATACTACTCTTTGTCGTCTCCGCATTGGTCACACTCAGATGACACACGAATTTCTGCAGGCTCTCCAACGCCAAAGATATTGCGATGACTGTTTGAAACCCCTGACAGTGAGGCATTTGTTGACTGAATTCCCTACTTATAGTAGTGAAAGAAATAGATATCTGTTTGAGGATCGGGTTGAGGATCCTTGGACATGATGTGTCGTACAATGCTAGTGGCATTTTTAAATTTATATCAGAAGCAGGTCTTCTTAATGATATGAACTTTTATAAAATATTTACTTTTCTGGTTTTAATTGAATATTCTTTTAATCTTTATTTATAATAAACAATATCGGCGTCAATGACCTTCGATGTCAGGATTCATTCCAAGGAACCAAGGTTCCATGGTTTCCAATACATAAGATAGTTTCTGCAATAGGCTTGAGAAAACTAGAGGATCCCATACTTTCATGTGTTCACTTGCTATTACTTCGTGTCTGCCTTCCATGGGAAAGGGAAGAAATCTGCATGGCAGATTTGGAATGTATGTGATTATGTTTCTGAAATATTCATTAATGTCATTCAGCATCCGACATTGATTCATGATCTTAACCTGCAGAGGCTGGAGAGATTTGTTGTCCTCATGTAAGTCAGATCAAGTGTAGCTGCTAGTGTGGAAACCATGCAAATCAATCTGGCAGGGGTCGTATGGGGCCAGGCAACAATATCCAATCCAGACACGACCAGTCCTACTGAATAGGGATATATACAGAAAGGAGAGACATGGCAGGTATGTTGGACAACATTACCCCAATGCAGCGAGCTGTCAGAAACTGATAGTGTTACTGTAAGAAAGGCTGCAAAGGAAGATGCAAGTGCTTACAGTCATCGCCTCCCTACACATCACTCTGAAGCTGAGTATGTAATCAGTAGAAACTAGAGGACCAGTGGCATAGTTTGAACAATGTAGTGCAAATCTTATGAATTAAAATCAGACCAAATGATGGCCCACTTGGAAAAGCAGTAAAATCTTGAAAAATATGTCACTTTGCTTTATAAACAAAATCTTGGAAAATATGTAATTTTGCTGTATAAGTATTAAAATATACTCCAGAAGGCTTGAAAACACAGGAATTAACATTTAGATGACGCACATTGGACACATACAAATACCTCACACAAAACATTACTTTGGTTGACTAATTTGGGTCCATTTTGTAAAATTGCCTCCATTTTAGATTTTCAATTGGCCAAACAGCCAGATTTTTTTTTAGGATCACTTGGAGAACAGGTGTGTCAGGCTTTATGCTTGTGTCATCATTTGCACGATTCCTCTCAAAAATTATTTTTTATCTTCTATGCGAGAGGAATACTTGACCACTAAAAGGCCTCGACCTAACTGGAACGGAACAAGCATTGTCTCAGCTTAAGCCATGAGAATGGTAGTAAGAAGTTAGTTGGGAAACGCCAGAAGAATTATTTGGTATTTTCCTGAGCGTAACTAATTTTCTAGTTGTTATTTCACTCTCGGCGTACTTTCTTCATATTTTTGAACAAATTTGATTACCGAAATAAGTTATTTCATGATTATTAGAAGTTGCCTTATAGTGCCACATCTGCAGAAGCTAAGATAGTATTAAAACTCTGGACGACGACATACATCTGCGACTGAAAATTTGTATATCCTCTACAAATACCATAATTCACGGAAGATTTTATTAAGAGCCATAATCAATTAGTTACTTCATAAGTAGAAATAACGATGGTGATCGCGAACGCAGCATTCAAGTATCACAAGTGATATAAAAATGGCTTAATGTTTCTACATTTAGATCTGAAATACCAATCAATATTGCAACAGTATGCTCAGATTGACAAATTTGCTTGTTTTCAAGACATTCCTGATCCCTCCAAGGCTAACATCATGTACACTCTAAAGTACAATACTGTACCTTGAACTGCGGAAGTATGTTAGGTAATAATACGCAATTAACAACGGTAATTGTCAAAATTAGATAAATTAATTCGTAGGGTAAAACAATAAGCCGGCGGAAGTCATATGTTACGCAACACTCATTCTCATTTAAGTCCAGAAAACAAACGGCACTCGAGAACATTATAAAAGACGATAAATATATTTAAAAGACTTGAGATACCCGAGTCCTAATTCCCAGGCCAATGAAAGATGTAAACGAAGTAGGGCATCGTGTTTCTTCTCATCCTTCGCGTGGACGTAATTCAACCCTCGTCAGATGCTGTATTGTAGAAATCAAGAGAAGGTGAAAGGGTGCATGATGCTGCTCTTTTTTGTTCTAAAGGAGTACTCTGGTCCAGTTTGTTATACTCTCTGCCCTCTGCCTCCCCCATTGCCTCACTCTACGGGTCTTCTTTTCCCTTCTACATCCGCTTTCATAATCGTGTAATTCGTCAAATCAACTGTTTATTCATTCAACTTTATAGTTAGGAATATCCCTCTCGTTGCAATAAATACCGTCGGCATTACCATTACTTGTACCGTTATTACCAATGTCACATATTTACCTTCGTTATCTTCATTCTCGTGTTCCTTTGAATGTTACTTCCATAAATCGAACCGTAGGGAGGCTGTAAACACCATTTAGTAATGCTTGACGCCATTGCACCCCTCACACGGTTGGCTGTAGACATTGATAAAGGGTCTTTTAGCTTTATGAACTTTTTAGCCTTCATGTTTCTGTCCAACTTTTTTTAACGTTAAATTATTAGATTAACTCGCTGCATTCCCTTCGCCAGTGGTAACTTGATGCTGAATGGCCTCCCCGCCCCATATGCGGAGGCTCACGTTCTTTAAGTCCTCGCATACATCCTCTATTATCACCATTATCACGTTCATAGTCGTCAACATCACTGGCCCCAAGGAAGAACTTGTAATTTTTACTGATACTTTAAACCCTAGAATCATTATTTTTGTCTGTTGCTTTAGCCATTCCTTATCTATAGTATTGCCATTATCATTTTCATCTTATTACATCAATGCCGTTTTACTTTTAAATAGACTTAAACAAACCATCATCACGGTATCATATTCATTCATTTCACAATACCGGTTTGCCAAAAATTTCTGGGCCACTGATTGTCATTACCCCCAAATAATTATTTGACATAACCTTACTGTATTTGTTTCATGAATGAAAAATGCAGATACGCGTGAAACCGACTTCATTTGTATTCTGTTGCTCCATGTTAGGGTTGTGGTAACCTACTGGAAGTCCTTTCCTGGTGATCTGCTGGACTGGGGCTCGAGATACCCTCAAGCTCGATAGTTTCTAGTAATATTTGCAACTTCACCACATTTGTTAACGTAGGATTTGGGGTTAGGGAGAGCCTATTAGTCTACTTGCTGAGACATCAGCAGCCATTGCTGGCCCTACCTGGTCCTAGCTAGGGTGGAGAGGGGCTTGGGCTTTGTTCCTATGTATGTAGGTCAGTCTCTAGGGCATTGTCACTGTCCCTTGCCTCAATTTGATGAGTGACATTCAAGTTTTAAATAGGATAACAAAAATACGTCTCTCTCTCTCTCTCTCTCTCTCTCTCTCTCTCTCTCTCTCTCTCTCTCTCTCTCTCTCTCTCTCTCTCTCTCTCTCACAAAATTAAGATATTAATCATCCACTTTTAAACAGATAATGCTATTTCGCATCTTAAAAATTCATTTGATAAAAAGGCTCAATTGTGAATGGGCTCAGACTTGTCTAAGTAGACTTTTTATACACAAACCTCATTTAGTTATAGAAAAACTACGAATATATTTAAATTGTAAATAACGTATTGTTGTGTTAAACTATTTTACATATCAAACAACTAACTCTTAGACAAATTTATGGTACCAAATTGGACCATGTAGGGTGCTTTAGTAAACGGCTTAAAGCTAGCATTCTTCCAGCCGCAACTTTTCGTCTTTAAATACCTCTGCCATATCTAGCAATATTCCCAATTTCTTTCCCATTTATTTTAGCAACTGTTCTCCATGCTTTCTCATAATTTTCATTTCCTCCTTTTCTTTAATCAGCCGGTCCCTTTTTCTTTAACTAAAGCGTAGCAGCTTCTGACTAGAGATCTATATCCCTCCTTTTGACTGAGGGGTTACTAAATCACCTTCAAGTGCATCTGCATTTGTTCATAGTTCTCCTTTCTTCTCTTGTTTTCATGGTGATAGTACTGCTACTGCTGCTTATTATTATTATTATTATTATTATTATTATTATTATTATTATTATTATTATTATTATTATTATTATTATTATTATTATTATTATTATTATTATTATCTCCGCCAAGGAGGTTATCAAATCGAGCCGCTTTTTTTTTATTTATTTACTTGTCTGTGTATGTGTCTGTGGTGAGGATTATTTATCTATTTATTTACTTGTCTCTGTGTGTCTGTGGTGAGGATTATTTATCTATTTATTTACTTGTCTGTGGTCAGGATTATTTATCTATTTATTTATTTGTCTCTGTGTGTTTGTGGACAAGAAAGATTAGGTCAAAACTACATGACGAATTTTGTTGAAATTTTCACCGAAGATAGACCCTAGGCATTTAAATTGTGGAGGTGATACGGATTACGATCACGATTCTGGAGCAACATCGCACTTTTCACCATCAACTGTACAGTTGGCATATGAAAAGTGGGAGATGATGTCCGTAGACTTTAGTTGAATGTTTGCAGTATTCATTGGAGGAGGTCTTAAATCTTTTATTATTATTATTATTATTATTATTTTTATTATTATTATTATTATTATTATTATTGTTGTTGTTGTTGTTGTTATTGTCCTTATCAATATCATTTAAATATTATTATTATTATTATTATTATTATTATTATTATTATTATTATTATCATCATCCTTATTATTGTGTGTAGTTCTATTGTTATTACTCCTTCTTCTTCTTCTTCTTCTTCTTCTTCTTCTTCTTCTTCTTCTTCTTCTTCTTCTTCTTCTTCTTCTTCTTCTTCTTATTATTATTATTATTATATGGGGTAATTATAAATCGAGAAAATCGTGCAGGTGCATGCAGTGCCCTCTATCCACAAAGCAAAAATCATTTAAAACTATTGCTCTTCGAGATCCCAAGAACCGTTCCATCAATTGTTTTCACATTTTTGCTGGAGATACCTTGACCGATGGACTAGTGCAGGTGGAAGTGTGAGCTAATTCTGTTCCTTAGTTTCTGAGATATCATGACGTCAAAAACGGCTGCCACATGATTGAAGATGCTAAATCAAAAACTACTCGTCCGATTTGAACGAAATTTAGTGGAAATGTAGAGGGTCATGATACAACTTAAATTGTGTAATATGAATGACCTTGGCCTTGGCCTTAAAGTCACAGGAAGATTTTTGTGAAAAGATCGGTTTTAAAAATTAACAAATCTACTGTGCTATCCAGCCCGATTTCATGCAACATTTCATCCGAACCTTGTTAATAGGGGTTAGGTGGCCTTTCAGAACAACCTGGATAGTAAAAAGCTGGTTACTTTGTTAAGAAGTATATTTCAGCTCCCTATGTAGTCCTATGATCAATAATATGCTATTTCCAATTTTTCCATCGTTTCAATGTTCCTTATTGGCAAATTCTGTGTGGAATTCTTTCCAAGAATAGCTTCAGCAATTCTAATGTTCTCTAGTTATTATTATTACTATGCGGTAAAGAGGGAATGTGTAGAACCCAATCTAAACTTTTACAATAAATGAGTTGAATCCTAGATATGGTAACAAGTAAATGTAGATGAAGTTATGTATATTCCAATACATAGATATAACTTTAAAGGGAAAGGAAAAGGAAGCGAAATCGAACCAAGACTGCCAGGCCATGATACAGTGTCCGTTTTACTGCCCAAGATTTGGGATCATTGATTATATGGTCGCCACATCCCTCATAAAAGAGATTCTCCAATCAATTGAACGAAAACAGAAAAATTCCTGACTTCAAGATTATAACTCCCTCTATATATGGGAATTTAGTGACAAGCATCCTATATGTATATATATATATATATATATATATATATATATATATATATATATATATATATATATATATATATATATATATATATATATATATGCATGCATACAGTATATATATATATATATATATATATATATATATATATATATATATATAAAATTATATTATATATATGTATATATATATATATATATATATATATATATATATATATGCATGCATATATATATATATATATATATATATATATATATATATATATATATATATATATATATATATATATATATATATATGTGTGTGTGTGTGTGTGTGTGTACACGCTCTCACACACTACATATATATATATATATATATATATATATATATATATATATATATATATATATATATATATAGACACGTATAGTTGTATGTAAATGAAGTATTACTGCATATTTATATTTTCATTGGGATGCCTATTATTTTTGCAGTTCAATTCCATTTATCTCGCTGAAATTTAAAAAAAAATATATTGGTCAGTAAGAAAGTTTTTTTTTTTTTTCTCTCACCACGGCGTCGAATCCTTTTCACAATGAACTTAGTTACCCTTCTCTCAGGATGTTGCAGGTCCTCTTTACTTTTTTTCTCCCGAGAGGTAGAATCCAGGTGTGACGTTGCTATGAGGTGTTTTTTATTTGCATTATTCTGGCATCCTTGGTAACAAATAGTCTCTCGCATTCCATCAATAGACACATTTGTATTTCTCAAGCTTCATTAAACCAGTCTAACTCTGAAACGTCAAGTGACAGAGCGGCAATAAATTGCCGAGGGTTTTGAGGGAACATGGCGATAGGTATCAGGCTTACCGAGAGGATAATGGATGTTTGAAGGGGTTAGCCTTATATGTAAAATGTGGAGTCTAGTGTTTAGAACTCGAAATATCGTTAGTGTCAGGTTTTTCTCATGACAACGCAAGCTCAAGGAAATATTGCTATTCATCAAAAGAACATCTTGGCTACAGTTGAATACTGTGAAGTTACTACTACTACAAAAAAATTTTTTGTTTCTTATTGCTATTATTATTCAAATTTTATTTTGTGCAAAATAACCAACTGGTTGTTTATAATGAAGTTAAATAAATTTTACTGTTTTTAATCACCTGTATCGTTAGGGAGTGCATTCATTACACACGTGTCTACACAAAATTCCTTAAATCCAATTGATAAAATGAGTAGTGAACACATGAAGATGATCTAATGTAAAAACACTCCATTATCATGAAATACTTAACCTTGAACACGTCTGGTTTTTTTTTTCTTTTTTTTTTTTTGTGCGTGCGTGCGTGTGTGTGTTAGTGTGTGGTGCAGGTGTACAATTAGGCTACTAGTGTGAGGATGTGTGTGGGGCTGGGGATTTGGGAAGGGGGACTGGACGAAATATGCAGAGAGTAGTTAGGAGATTTGTGGGGGGGGGGGGTCACTGGGTGTCTAGAAAGGAATGCGAGAGATGTAGTTAACCTTGGGAAGGGATGGTTGTAGTCATTATTGTAGTCTGTAAGGTAAAAAGGAGTGGCTATCAGTAGAGTCATCCCATCTCCGTCGTATTCACTCCGTAGCATTAAATCACCTTTTCTATAGTTATAAGAAAGAGAGAATACTTGATGGTAGGGACACTTATCTCTCTCTCTCTCTCTCTCTCTCTCTCTCTCTCTCTCTCTCTCTCTCTCTCTCTCTATATATATATATATATATATATATATGGAATAAAACCTTATAAATTAGAGATAAGCTCAGAATACTCTTTGAAAATAAGAATGCTTAATACAACAGTAGGCCTCGGCTAAAACAATGAACTTTTTTTACTCACTGCTTTTTTCTGAACTGGCTGTTCTTGAAGAACGAATAAATAAATAGTAATGTTGCATAAACCAGTAAAAGACATTAATTATTTTTATTAGGATTTAAGCTTATTTAATGCCAATTTTATAACTGGTTGTCCTTGACGCATTAACCAACGGAATTCAGTACTAGAGAGACAGAAAAAAAGAAAAAAAAATTATTGTTTTTATTTTCTAAACTACTGTGACATCATATCAATGTTAGTCTTTGCGACACATTCCAATTCTAGGTGATGTAATATGCCCTATTTCCGAAGGGGTCTTTCCATATTATTATTATTATTATTATTATTATTATTATTATTATTATTATTATTATTATTACCTTCGCCAACGAATTTGGAAAGAGGTTATATTTTCACCCCTGTTTGTGTTTGTATGTGTGTTTGTGTTTGTTTGTGAACAGCTTCCTGGCCACAATTTTAATCGTAGAGTAATGAAACTTGCATGGATTTACTATTATGTAAAAAGTTGGAAATTATTAAATTTTGGAAGGTCAAGGTCACGATCAAGCAAAATGTCCATTTCACGTAATCAGCCATAAGTTTGGACATAGTTGTCACAGAGACTTCAAGCTTGGTTCATATTTGATTGTATGAAAATCCACGCCATTTAATAGATGTTAAGGTCGAAGGTCAAGGTCTAGCAAAAGGTTGAGAAATAAGCTGCCGCGGTGGAGGTCTGCGGTCTGTTGAGTGCCCCTCTAGTTATTATTATTATTATTATTATTATTATTATTATTATTATTATTATTATTATTATTATCATCAATAGTGTACTACACTAACTTTTATATCCTTTAGGAAATTATTGTAGGTGATGTAAATGTATCTGAATGTTTAAGTTATCCCCATTAATATTAGCTTTTATTCTCGAGTTATTGCAATTTCTTTTTTATTTCTGCGTTTTGAATTTCTTCCGAAAATATGTTATTAAAAAAAGTATAAATGTAACATTAATAAGAATTGCCATAGATCCCATTGCCTCACCACATCTTCACAATGGAAAGGTGCTCTATCTTTGTATATATATATATATATATATATATATATATATATATATATATATATATATATATATATATATATATATATATATATATATGTACTTTTATATAGAAATATATAAATATATATATATATATATATATATATATATATATATATATATATATATATATATATATATATATATATATATATATAGTATATATATATATGCATATATGCTTATCTATCTTATTCAACTTCCTATTCGACGCATCACCTTGCGTTCCTTCAGTCCATCCCGAAAATGATTTTCAAGGTCACTCAGAAATCGTGTTTCGTAGCTCCTCTTTTTACGCTGTCATCTCCAAACTGTGTCTGTGAAAATGATTATGGCTTTTGAATTTTGTACTTTAAAACACTTAATTTTTGTATTTTTTTTCTCTTATTTTTGTGCGATGGTCTGTCATGTCATGGAGTTGGTAGTAGGAAATGTGGATTGAGAGCTGGGACTTCATAGGCTCTCTTATTTTTCGAGGTTACCTGATATTACTGGGGCTAGATATGTCTAGGATTAGATTTCGTCCCACGAGAGAGAGAGAGAGAGAGAGAGAGAGAGAGAGAGAGAGAGAGAGAGAGAGAGAGAGAGAGAGAGAGAGAGAGAGAGAGAGATAGAGTTTAATCTTAAAAAAAAAATCTTTTTTCGACTCATGATGGGCTTATTTGAGGCTGAATAAAGATGTGGAAACGAATGTCAAATAAAGAGAAAATATGATGGTAATAGAAGTAGAAGCTTTCGTATGTCGTATCATCATGCAACTCAAATGTAGTCAATAGATGGTGCTTTAAGAGTTTTGTTTATCTCATTTCCTCTAAGATATCACTACGACTGAAAGATGATTTAATAAAATTCCTTTCTACATATCTGCTTGTCATAGTTTCCTTCATTTCCATATAGGTAACTTTTTATCAGGGGATCTCTTCTTGTAATATTTACATTAATCATGAATATGCGTCATATGTAATAATAACTAACCTGCAAGCTGTATCCATGTTAAGGTAATGCTTTGCACGTTTACTGCTTGCCAATTCTAGTAACTAAGACGTGACTTGCATTTAAAACCAAGGTATATAGACCGTGTTTAAAACTGCATTTGTGTACCTTTTCGTATTGTTCGTTTAAATTCTATGAAATTCTGTATCCCTTTATTGAATTTGTAAAGGAAAAATAAAATGTCTCTAGGATCATAGAGTGATATTTTATGTAGGAAGACATTAAGGAAAAATTGGGAACGTCAGAGGATACTCTTTATTTGTCATTATTCTTGTCATATGGCAATTTTTGGCCTTTTTAGTGTTGCAATATAAAATTTGTTCAGTAGTAAAATTCTTTATTTCCATATACGCGTTATATACACACTATATATATATATATATATATATATATATATATATATATATATATATATATATATATGTATATATATATATATATATATATATATATATATATATATATATATATATATATATATATATATATATATATATATATATATAGTGTATGTGTGTCTGTTGTGTTTAATGTATGTATTGAAATAACGAATTTTATTACCGAATGAGTCTATGTACGTAAATTTGATGTAAAGTTTGATATTGCAACTTTGTTAAAAGGCCAAATATTTCCTTATAATGAGAATAATGACAAATAAGACGTGCGTTCAGACCTTCCTAGGTTTCAGGAAAGACAAAATCTGCAAACATGTTATTTAAACTAATATCTAATGCTTACTTATGTTTTCAGCCACGTTTTTCACATGATTTTTCCTCAGGGCTTCAATGGCTAAACGATGCAATTACGTATCGCTATAAAGCCTATGACGCGAAAATTAAAAATACAAGAAATAGAAAATTTCAAGACTAATTTTGAAATACATGAATGATTTTTTTTACAAAGCTTCACAGAATATCATTACGAATGCATAAGCTTCCCTCTCTTTTCTTAGAAGATCACGGGTTCAACGTATGTTATCCAGGGCTTTTATCACTTTTCCAACAATCCTAAACCGTAAGGTTAACTCACCCTTTCAAAATATATAGACTTTTAGACCCTGTTGGTCCTTGATTCGATGCACCATAGAATCGCGCTTATCCTCTTGACAAGGTCCAGTGTTCTCTGTAATGAAGTAATACATACTTCCACATACACACACACATACGCACACGTGCATGTCTGTGTGTGTATTCTCCATTTTTTCACACACTTATTTCTCGTTGGAAGGGGTTAAGCTAAAATGTAAAGGTATCTAGCTCCCCACCTTTTTTTTAATTTCATTACTAGATGATTATACCCATTTGCACCTGAGTGAACTGATGGTGTATGCTCAGATCGATTAACGCACCTAACATCTTTGAGCTAGGTGCTGCATCACTCAGCCATTGTATTAACTTGGCCTAATAGCACCTTCCAGAGCTTATATATATATATATATATATATATATATATATATATATATATATATATATATATATATATATATATATTATATATATATATATATATTTATATATATATATATATATATATATATGTATATATATATATGTATATATATATATGTATGTATGTATGCATATATATACATTCTTTTGTGGTTAATCGCAATTCCACGAAACTTTGGAACTCTCTTGTCCGTAACTCGAGGAAGGACCCTTTTAGCTCACATTTCATTCATCCAGATTTTCATATATTGCTTTTTACAGAGATATAGAACAGTATATGTTATTCATTTTGGTATTGTGACGACGTTGATTTGGAATCAGCAGATCAGTAACAATTAATTTCAAGTACATGTTGGTAACGTTTTCTCTTTTAAATTGGCCGCGGTTCCAAGGTGAGAATGCCGTTTATTTTCAGATATTCATTTCTGCAACCCGATTGAATAGGTAGAAATTCTCAGACCCGAGCTTATGACCATGGGCGATACCTCCTTCAGTGACTTATTGTTTCAAGGTCACTCGTTCCGTATTTAATTTCGTTTTCTTGAGTTGGAGGGACGTTCTGATTTACAGTATTAATTTTTGCCCTGCTTTGCTTCAAGGAAATTGATGAAATGTGAGCGTCTTTTTGGAAAACTGAAACTTCTGTATACAGCGTCATTTGCGATGTTTTAGATTAGAATTATCCAAATTTTGACCTTGTCACAAATATATATATATATATATATATATATATATATATATATATATATATATATATATATATATATATATATATATATATATATATATATAACTGTTATCCTAGCATTTGTGTAACATTTCATTTGTAGAAATTAATTGACTTGTTGCAGCCAATTGGAAACGTCCCTGTGTGGTATTCTGCTGGACGAGGGTTCGAGACCTGCGCAATCGTGATAGTTTTTAGTTGAGTCTGCAACCTTAATATCCTTGTGAGCTAGGGTTGGGGGTTTGGGGGATACCATAGATCTACCTGCTGAGTCATCAGCAGCCATTGCCTGGCCTTCCTTGGTCCAATCTTGATGGATGGATCTTGGGCGCAGATCATATGTATATATGGTCAGCCTACGACGTTGTCCTGTCCCTTACTTCTGCCTTTCATGACCGACCTTTAAACCTTTAAGCAACTCTGATGGAAAGTTTGCCACAAGCTAACCAGAAAGCATTTATCTTGTAAGGCTCTCTTGTTTTTGTAATTTGTAATTGGATGCAATCATGGAATTAAAAAGTTGTGAGAAAGATTTAGTTTGATTAATACTGTGTTGTGTTTTGCCAAAATATATTTCAGATTTATTTGACTAACAACTGTAATGAACAGAACAGACTCCGATGAAAATGGGAGGTACATCCTTTGAAAAGATTTTTCAGATTTTTGTGGAATCTCGACTAGCAATGGTTCTATTCACTAATTTTTATTATTGTAGTCTGTGCAGGCATTTCCATGAATTAGTCCTTTAGAACTGAATTTGAGATAGATTATTCGCAAACTGTTAAATATGCTTACTTGCTCTTTACAACATAGAGAAAGTATACTTTATGCTGTGTGGTTTTGTTTGTATGAATATAAAGGATTACAAAAGGAAATGAAATTTGAATAAGTAAAAAAATTCAACCAGGGCAAAAATATCTTAACAAAGATTATGTAAAAGTAGTATGATAGTTCTATGTTTGTTTGGTATTATCTACCATGGGTTGTTTTCTACTTCATTTTGTATATAAACATTGAAAATCTCATTTAATTTCATATATCATTGTTTTTTTATTAGAATCAGTTCAGATGTAGATGCATGAATTTTTCATTATTATTGCGAGATCGTGGTTACCACTCCCGACCACCTACCTGTTGTTAGTAGCATTTATACAGTGTATGGACGGCTGTTATTTGACTTCTAGAATAAAATAAAAGTCTTCTATCGGTGATTGCTCAGTAAAAGAAGTCTTCTTTTATATAACGTTTACTTCTCTTCGGATACTTGAATATTGAATTTATTAGTTGTTTTGTAAAGTTAAAGTGAACAAAGTATGAATACGCTAGATCTTTCCTTTAGTCATATACTTACAAAAAAAGTTACTTGTTGGCAGCCATAGAATCATGTAATGTATATTTGCTAATGTTTACACATTAGTTAATTTTGATAAACTCAACAATTAATTTACATTGTAGACAATTACCTGTTATGATGTTCTTTTGAGAATTACAATGCCACATATATTTATGATGTATCAGCTTATACATTTGTCTTATTTATTCCAGGTAGGTGCAACACCTCTAGGTCTTGTAGCAACATAAAAGTGAGTGTTTTATACTGTCTGGTTCGAAGATTATACTAGCGTCTTGGTTTATATTTTATCTATAGTTACTCTCTTTTCAAATGATGGACATGTCCATCAAACCAACTCAGCCATATGATTTAGAGTAGGACTTTTTATCTGCTAGCTCACTGCTCGATATTTAGAGTTTTTATGCTTAACCATTCTTAAAGTATTTGAGACCTCACATGAGCAACTTTAGTACAGTCATTCAGCCAAACTGACAATTTTTTACTCTTATCCTATTCATGAAAGTTTCCCCCTCTTAGATATCGAAAAACCAATTAGGTCCTATATTTTATTAAAATAACGAGAAGGGACTGTTTCCCTTCCTTGCAAGTATTAAGAAATATAGGGGCATTAAGGATGAGATTAGCTCCTGGCTTGGATGACTATTCTTTTATTTGGGATGCGCAATCTTCTTTTATTTTGAGAGAAGGAATGAAGAGATACTTATTAAAACAATTATGTAGCCCATGTCTCAATTCCAAGGTCTTCTGTTAAAGGGTGACGTTACTACATACTGTATTTGTAGGCAATTTTGACGGGTGAAAGGTTGACCATGGCAGAATTTCACACAACTTCGGTTATATTTGAACTTCCATCAAGCCAACAAATTCCTCAAAAATGACTAAAAATCATAAATTTTTTCACGCTATATTAAGTAATTATTTCTATTTTTTCATTACAAAGGTTTAGAGTTTTGTTTCGTTCTTACATTCCTTAGTTGTTAGACACCGTTTCTGAAAAAAAAGAGGTAATTTAATTTTGTTCCTAATGTATTGTACTATATTACGTCGAGTAGTCGTTTCATGAATATATTAATTGAGCGTGTAACAATTGAAGTTCGGAAAAAAAATTTAAGGTTCTTGTTTACGGCATATTATTAGCTTGGGAGTCAAGAATTTGCGTGTCAACCTCATTTGCAGTTTTGTCTCTTAGAAATGTTATTTTTTTTTCTATTAACAAACTAATCTTTTTACCCAGTTTTATATGTTTCGAATCCAGTTTATAAAATGTACCCTTTGGAGTCATTTGTATGTTCGCATTTACCTCAGACGAATGGGTACTGATCTAGATTAATGCACCTGACATATAGATAAATAGCAATCAAGTGTTTTTATTGATGGTAGATCATCTAGAAAAGATCAGTTAATGAGGAATTGTCGTTTTCTATTTGATTAAATCGTATTTTCGATATGCTTGTTCAAGCGTAGTAAGATCTTTATCCTCAAATGGTTTTGGTTGTTTGTTCGTCGATCTCCGATATTGGATATAAAATGTATAGTTTATTTTCTTATTGTTTTCAAATAGAAATTTTTTTTCCATGATACGGTGGCCTTGCTTAATGTCATTACTAGTAATTAAGGTCCTTTACATAATATAGTATGTTCTTTTGAAAATTCTACGGAATTTATATGACACGTTTCTGCAGTCTGAAAGGCGTTGGGTATTATTATTATTTCTTGTTAGCTGGGCAACTTTATAAGCCCAGATCTGCTTAAAATATATATCATTATGAATTTAAGTTCTTAAAGGTTACAGCAATATATTACTTTTTTATTTCCTTCTTCATGAACGTATACTGCGTATATATGGTAATTATTATTATTATTATTATTATTATTATTATTATTATTATTATTATTATTATTATTATTATTATTATTATTATCATCCTCTGGTTTTCCAACTTTCCTCCAAACAAAAATACGATAACTGGATCTCTTTTTGAGTATTTCAAATTTAATGATATGATAGTAACATTGAATGTGTAACAATGTTGAATTATTCTTTTAATGTTGTTATTTGTATGAATTTTTCTTTATAACATATTGTCCTCTAACAGTAATGATGTAAATTGCTTTTCCTTCTTCAAGCAGGACATTTTGAGCTTTCACGCACTCTCTCTTTACTCGATTTCGGAGTCACTGAACTCGTGGTAGACCACATTATGAGGATCATAAAAACAGCTGTTCTTAAGTGACTTATATTTTTGTGGAAGATTTATATGCATTGTCGGTTATCTTTAAAGCCAAACAAAAGGCGGGTTGATGACCAGGGCAGTTTGAAGTTCTGGGATAATTTGAATCACAAATGAAAACATTCACTTAATGTTGATTTTATGTATTTCCCCGTTCAAGGGAAATGCTCCGATAAGGCAGGTTTTGTTGCTAACCTTTTTTATTTTTGTTTTATTCATCATTTGAAATTATGTATGACCAATCTTAATTAGGTAACTAATTATCTAAGACATTTAAATGATTCTAGTTATTTCTAGTAACTAAATATTATCCAAGTCGTAATTTATACTCCAATACAAAATATATTTTGTTATTGAGCTGCTCGTATTAAAAACTATGTCGGAGCACTGTTTAATAAAAATATATTTTTGATAGGATACTGCATAGTTAATCAATATAAACCTCGAAGTAACTAAAAGATATCAGCTGTTGGAGAGGGTTCAGTCTTCTCAAGGAATTGTGCGTTGCCCTGTGGGCATTTTGGCTGGAACTTGAAACTGTACAACGAAGAAACTTTAGAAAGGATTTTTTTTTCGCGCATAGAAAGAAAAAAAAAATTACCACTCGCGTTCATAAATGTGATTTATAAAAGATATATGTGAGCTTCTTGTAATAATGCTACATAAAAAGGTCATATCTTTATTGCTATAACTTGTACATAAGAAATTTGTGAAATGACAATTAACCACTATTTATACTATTTCTATGGTTATGATTGTTTGGTAATCCATCTTTTTATTAAAGTTTTCATTACTTTAAGACAAGGGCTTAGTTTGTTTATGCGTTTGTATCCTGAGTATCAAGACTGATTCTCTAAAGGTCTCTATGTCAGACACTATAATAAGTCTTCATGAACAAGTAATCTGATTTTGCTGCATTTGTGTGCATAGCTTCGGAGCTAGTGAAATTTTATTCTATCTTTATATTTTAGATTGTAAATGCTTCAGATGTGATTTCTGAAATAAAGGTCAGTTTAATTCTAAGTTAGTTTTCAACATTTTGATATAATTTTCAAGATAGTTATCCAGAATTCTTTTCAAGAGTGAATTTTGTATTTAACGTGAATGCAAATTTTGTTTTTTGTGTTTCAATAGAATTCGGTTGCGTGTGAGGTACCTATGCCATTTCCGCACATATCATCCCATGATTCAGTTAATATTTGTCGTTCGTGTACTTTTTTGTGCTTTTTCATTTGCTTGTTTGTCCTCGAAACACGCGAAACGAGCGTCCTTGTGGCTGGCGTCCATTTTACCAAAAATAAATATTTTGATGCATTTTTTCATTGCTAACCTTGTCAGTTTCCGCACGATGCCCTGGAAGGTCAAAGAGGCATCCAGAGTGCGTAGGTGAGTGGGCTACCTCATTGGGATATTGCGTGACGTCAGGGCAATTTGAGGAAAAGATTTCAGGCAATCACTTCCCTGTTGGTCGTTGTTATTATTACGATCCCTCGACGTGTCAGTTTCTTACCTATCCTAGAGGGTGGCGTCATCTCTCAGGATTGTGTTCTTGCTTGTGTAACCTCATCTTGTTTTTTCCTTAGCTCTATTTAATTCTGTATTTTTTCCAGATTAAAAGCCGTGTTTAATGAAATTGTGTGTTCTCGCATGATGTATTTTATGCTCAATATAGCTCCATTCACAAATACACGTGTGTTTATACTTCAAATGACTAGATATTTACAAATACTCTCTCTCTCTCTCTCTCTCTCTCTCTCTCTCTCTCTCTCTCTCTCTCTCTCTCTCTCTCTCTCTCTCTCTCTCTCTCTCTCTCTCCAGAAACAACAGTCAATTAACTTAACATCATGTTGTCATCTGCTGGATGGCTTAAAAGGGTTTAAATAATGAGATAAATTGATATCATCATCATCAGCATCATCTCCTCCTACACCTATTGACGCAAAGGGCCTCGGTTAGACTTCGCCAGTCGTGTTTATCTTGAGCTTTTAAATTAATACTTTTCCATTCATCATCTACTTCAGGCTTCATAGTCCTCAGCCATATAGGCCTGGGTCTCCCAACCCTTCCAGTGCCTTGTTGGGCCCAGTTAAAAGTTTGGTGAACTAATCTCTCTTGGGAATGCGAAGAGCATACCCAAACTATCTCCATCTACTCGTCATCATGATCTTATCCACATATGACACTTGTGTAATCTCTCTTATAGTTTCATTTCTAATCCTGTCTTGCCATTTAACTTCCAATATTTTTCTGAGGGCTTTGTTCTCAAATCGATCAAATCTGTTTGATATTGTTTCGTTGTTATACTATGACTCGTGTCCATAATGTAACACAGATCTCACTAGATTTATATATATCCTAGTTTTTATTTGTAATTTCAGGCTATTTGATTTCCAAATTTTACTGGACTTAACCTTTGTCTGATTTGCATTTTTCAATCTTTCGTTAAACTCCAATTCTAAAGTTCTTGTATTAGGGATCATAGTTCATAAATATTTGAATGATTCCACCTGATTCCATCTCTTAATCCTTTCTCCATCCAATGATATTTCATCTTACATTGCATATTCCGTTCTCATCATCTGTCTTCTATTTATCTTGAGCCCAACCTCGTAATATTTCCTGCATTCCGGCAAACAAGCATTGCAAATCCTTTGGTGTTTTGCTAATAAGGACAGTGCCATCAGCATACTCTAGGTCAACTAATTTCCTATTACCAATTCAGTCCAATCCTTCTCCACCATCCCCAGCTGTTGTATGCATTACAAAATCTATGAGAAGGATAAACAACTTCCCTGGAAATTCATTTGCTAGGACTCCACTAACAATAACTTTGCCCATGCTATGCATATGAAGAGATTTGATCAAATTTACACATTTAAGAGGAACTCTATAATAACACAAAACACCATCAAAGGATTTTTCATAGTCTGCTAATGCCATCAAAAGTAGATTTCAATATTCTACACATTGCTTTACAACATGTCTTAAAATTAAAATTTGGTCAGTACAACCTCTACCTTTTCTAAATCCTGCTTGTTCATCTCAGCTTTTCATCAATCTTTCCCTCTAGTCTCGGCGTCAATGACCTTAGATGTCAGGATGCCTGAAAACTTTAAATCATTCATTCATTCCCTCTAGTCTCTTTAGAATAAGCATACTTTATATTTTCATGACAACTAGCGTAAGTGTGATGCATCTATAATTATTGCAATCAGTCAGATCTCCTTTTTTTGCCATTCTCACCAACACTCCTAGCTTCCATTAATCAGGGTTTGCCTCTTCACACCACATTCTACAAATAATCTTTTAAATATTTTGGGAGTCACTTCAATTTCGGCCAATATCATCTCAGCAGTTATTCCATTGTATCCAGGAGCTTTTCATCTCCTGAATTTTTTTTTTTTTAATGATAGCTTCGACTTCAAACACACTGAATTAATTCATGGGCACATCAAGATTTTCCTCAGTTTCTGGTATATCAATCAAATTATTCCCTTCAATCTCCTAATCATGACCTCATTAAAGTGATCCATCAAACGTTGCCTTTTTTGATCTTCTGTTGTTATAACAGATCAATCTCTCCTTATAATGGGTAAATGCTTCTTTTTGTTTGTCCCCGTAAAGATTTCAGTAATGATTATCTGAGCGATTCTTACACCATAGCCATTCTCTGGATTCATAGCTTTGTCAGCCTCATCTGCTTTCCTGTCTAAATATTCTCTCCAATCATTCCTGACTTTTCTTTTGACCTCACTATCAATACTGGAATACTTAGCTTGGTCAACCTTGTAATTTTCATTACATCCTCGAAAACTGTCAAGACTCGATTTCTGTCTTTGTCTCTTTGTAGTGTACCAACCGTGTGTCACACGATCGTACATAGTTCATTTTGTGTATATATTATGCTAGTACCTTCGCTCTTCCCTCACACTAAAATGAACCAGATTAAACATGTCTGCTTTTTCCTCTGTAACATTGTCTGTTTTTCAAACATGAAATTTCTTGTTGCTTTGAGCTTTTGTATATAAAGGAGAGTGTTCTAGAATGAATTTACTCAGTTGCTTGCATCCTGCCTTTGAGTCACAACCTTCTCTCGACCCGTTACATTGGTGACCCCGGAAGTCGACTCGCTCCTCCCGCTTTCCACCCCCCCTCGCCCCTCCATCGTTGGTACTATGGCAGACTCTACGGAAGTTGGCGCTGCGGCTGCTCCATTGAAACTTTCATCGTTCGCCAGCGGAGAGGCGTTTGCTTGGTTTCAGCGCGCAGAAGTCCAGTTTCGCATCAAGGGCATGACTCGCTCAACCACCAAAGCAGATTATGTTCTCGCGGCGATACCCGACGACACCTTCCCGGAAATATCCGACTGGCTTTGTGAACAAGGAGACCCCCCAATAGCGTATGACGCCCTCAAAACATACCTTCTGCAGCAGTACTCGCCGTCGCCAGCCGCCCGTATAGCAAAGCTTTTTCAGCTCTCGCAACAACCATTGGGGGACCAAAGGGCTTCACTTGCTCTCAGGGAAATGACTAGAATCGCTCGCTTGCAACCTGCCGCAGACGGCTCTCCTCGTGAGGTAAACTTACTTCGTGCCCTTTGGATACGCCGTTTATCCGGACCTATACGCGCTGCCATACCCGATGTCGATAGTTTACCCATAAAGGACTTGATGACCAAAGCTGACGCCCTTATGGACAGCCACTTCAAGACCTCCATCAACGCCTCTACCCCTGATGAAGAGGACGCCTATTCAACGTCAACCGAAGC
The DNA here is from genome assembly GCF_036898095.1 of Palaemon carinicauda. Lineage (NCBI taxonomy): Eukaryota > Metazoa > Arthropoda > Malacostraca > Decapoda > Palaemonidae > Palaemon > Palaemon carinicauda. Next base: position 107,174,344 of record NC_090728.1, read on the forward strand.
TGACGTGAATGCCGTAGGACATACACGTATACCCCGTGACGTGCCGAAGCGGCGACAAAGCCACCCACCACCCACCACTCGCTCGCGCCCCAACTAACGACTTCTACAGCCACTTACTACTTCCCATCCGCCGCAGTTTTGCTACTACCACGTCAGATTCGGGGAAACCGCGAAGATATGTGCCAAGGATTGTCAGTGGCCAAAAAACGCGTAAGTAGGCCATCGCTCGTGGCGGTGGCCTGCCGTGTTTCTAATCTTTTCTTTTTACATGATGCAGGAACGGGCGTGCGATTTTTGGTAGACACGGGTGCTTGTCGTTCTCTTTTGCCAAGGGAACTCTTCAGGACATGACGTAGTCTGCCTACGTCTGCCGACGTCTGCTTGGTAGCAGCCAACGGATCTGCGATACCCACCTACGGTTACGAGAACCTCACATTATCGTTCGGAAACGGTAAATTTAATTGGAAGTTTCTCGTTGCTGACGTCACATTGCCAATCCTCGGTGCGGAATTCCTCTCTCATTTCCACCTTCTGGCCGATGTCGCCCACCGACGATTGGTCAACGCAGACTCGTACATGTCGACACCTCTTCAACCCGCCCCCTCCAACCTCGCTCTCCACATCAGCACACCCACGAATGCCTACGCCCACCTCCTCATGTCGTACCCGGAAGTTTTCCATCTAGAACTTCGCCAAACGCCCACGGCTCCTGCCAAGCCTGGTATTTATCACCATATCAAGACGACGGGATCCCCAGTCTTCGCAAAATTCAGACGTCTGGCACCGGAACGATTGGCAGCCGCCAAACAGACGTTCGCCGAAATGGAGGAAATGGGCCTTTGCCAAAAAGCGTCCAGCCCATGGTCGTCACCCTTACACATCGTTCTGAAGAAAGACGGCTCCCTCTGTTTGCACCTCAACATGCAAACAGAACCGGATCACTACCTCCTCCCAAACATTGACGACGTGACCTCCTACCTGCACAAAGCGAAGGTTTTCTCGACGCTCGACCTCTTGAAGGGGTATTATTAGGTGCCTATGAACCCAGAAGACATCCCCAAGACCGCCATCACCACTCCGTTTGGTACATACACCTTCAATTACTCCTGTTTTGGCCTTCGTAATGCTGGGGGCCACGTTTCAACGTCTCATGGATGGCATCTTAGGGGACCTCCCCATCTGTGTATGTTATGTGGACAACATACTTGTGTTTTCCTCCTCAAAAGAGGAACACCTCCGTCACCTGCGCTTCGTGCTCGACTGCCTGCAACAAAACGGCCTTGTAGTCCGGTACGACAAGTGTACCTTTGGCGCCAACGAAGCGTCGTTCTTAGGGCACCGCATCACTCCTGAAGGAATCCATCCCCTCCCTGAGAAGGTAGCAGCCGTTCAGGACTTCCCCGCGCCCTCGACCGTCAAAGCTCTGAAAGAATTTTTGGGCATGATCAACTATTATCACCGTTTTCTGCCAGCCATTGCCGCCACTCTTGCTCCCCTCTATGCCTCCCTCAAGGGCAAGCCAAAGGACCTGAAGTGGGGTCCCCTTCAAGAAGCGGCCTTCTGCAATGCAAAGAAAGCCCTATCAACCGCTGTGGCTCTAACTTTTCCTATCCCACATGCCCCTCTCCGTCGTCCCACCGATGCCAGCGACGTCGCTATTGGTGCAGTACTCAAGTAGGTGGTCAACAGCTCGCCCCACCCATTGGCCTTCTTCAGCAGAAAACTGTCCAAGGCAGAATCGGGTTATTCTAACTTCGATCGCGAATTACTGGCGGTGCACTTGGCTGTCCATCACTTTCGCCATTTCTTAAAAGGTACGCCCTTCGTCATTCGCACAGACCACATGCCTCTGGTGCATGCCTTCACTCAACAGTCTGACGCCTGGTCCGCCCGTCAACGCCGACATCTCTCCGCCGTGGCTGAATACAATTGCACCCTTCAATACGTCCCTGGGAAAATGAATCCCGTTGCCGATGCCCTGTCAAGAAACACGTTGGCTGCCGTTCAACTGGGATTGGATTACAACGCCCTGGCTGAAGCCCAATAACAGTATTCAGAGTATCAAGCATGTAGGACATCCTGCACGTCCCTCCATTGGGAAGACTTCCCCCTCGAAGACTCCAACACCACCCTCCTCTGTGACGTCAGTACTGGTAGACCGCAACCTTGGATCCCTGCTCCCATGCGCCGGCAGGTGTTTGATTTCATTCATGGCCTTTCACATCCCTCGTGCCGTTCTACTGCACAGCTGCTGAAGACGAAGTTCATTTGGCACTGCATATCTGAGGATGCTAAGGATTGGGTCCGCGCCTGTACTTCTTGCCAAACTTCGAAAGTACATCGACACACGGATTCGGGAGTGGGCACCTTTCCTCAACCTGAGCGTTGTTTCGCACACATTCACGTCCACGTTGTAGGTCCCCTACCCACATCACAAGGACATCGTTACCTGTTTACCGTCATCGACCGCTCCACTCGTTGGCCTAATGCCATTCCCATGGAAACTGCAACGTCCGCCTCATGTACATCTGCCTTATTCTCAGGATGGATTGCAAGACTTGGTATCCCTGAGCATATTACTTCTGACAGGGGTACCACTTTCACCTCTCAATTGTGGTCATCATTAGCGAATCTCCTGGGCATCACCCTGCATTACACAACGGCCTACAACCCCGCGGCCAATGGAATGGTTGAACGTTTTCATTGCACCCTCAAAGCAGCTTCGATGTCCCGCTGCAAGGATTCCAACTGGTTTACTCAGCTTCCCTGGGTCCTTCTGGGACTAAGGACCACTCCTAAAAATGCCCTCGACGTCTGGGCAGCTGAAATGGTGTATGGCAATCCGTTGGTCGTCCCTGCCGAATTTTTTCCTTCTACAACCTCCTCTGACGATCTTCAGCGCAAACGTCACGTCGTGGGAAAATTTACTCCATGCCGCCAGACGTACAAGCCCCCAGCGAAGCATCACATACCGACAGACTTGCACTTTGCAATGCACGTCTTCCTGCGCAACGACACTAGCAAGCCACCGCTAACGCCCCCTTACACAGGCCCTTTCCTTGTGATCCGACGCAGTCCAAAAGCATTCCTACTAAACATTCGTGGCAAAGAAGACTGGGTCTCTATTTATCGTTTAAAACCTGCTTATCTCCTGCCAGATGACCCGCCTACAGTTCGCCTCTCTAGATCAGGGCGCCCTATTTAACATGTACAATATGTCATTTTTAGGGGGGGAGCCATGTACCAACCGTGTGTCACACGATCGTACATAGTTCATTTTGTGTATATATTATGCTAGTACCTTCGCTCTTCCCTCGCACTAAAATGAACCAGATTAAACATGTCTGCTTTTTCCTCAGTAACATTGTCTGTTTTTCAAACATGAAATTTCTTGTTGCTTTGAGCTTTTGTATATAAAGTAAAGTGTTCTATAATAAATTTACTCAGTTGCTTGCATCCTGCCTTTGAGTCACAACCTTCTCTCAGTCCGTCATAGTAGTATCCCAAGTATAATTTGATATCCCTGGCTTTTTCCTTGCAACTGTATGTCCCAAAATCTAACTACCAACTGACTGATATATGTTTCTAATATCACACCACTCTGCATTAATTGTCTGTTCGTCTCTTAAGGTCTCCAAGACTGCAAATCGGTTCCTAATTTCAATTGCAAATGTTTCTCTGCGCTCATCTTCAAGAAGCCTAGTTGTATCAAACCTAGGTATTCTATCCACATTTCTGTTGGGTGCTTTCAGTTTTAATTTCAGTGTGGCAATGAGGAGCTGGTGATCTCTACCAACATATGCACCTCTATAGCTTCATACATTTCTCAGTGCTATCCTACTCTCTTTATTAATGGCTTATGTGATGTATTTGGTTTTTGTGATTGTCACACCGTGAAGTCAATGTATATTTGTGGATGTCCTTGTTCTTGAAAAGAGTAACTCCAATAACAAGATTGTTTGTTGAACAAAAATTCATAAAAGATGCTCTATTTTTGTTTGCAACTTCGCCAAGGCCCTCAACACCCATCACACCTATACCTGGATTATTGCTTCTGACTTTAGCATTGAAGTCAGAAATTACAATTTTAATATCTCTCTCTGGGATCTCATCTATTAAACTCTGCAGTTCTTGCGTCAATGACCTTAGATGTCAGGATGCCAGAAAACCTCAAATCAATCAATCAATCATAGTATACATCTTTTATTTCTTCAGGGGCATCATTTGTTGGTGCATAGCAAACTATAACACTCATATCACACTGCTTTGGTTTAAGCTTTACAAGTAACAATGTACTATTCATAGCTCTTCAATCAGTTAATACATTTTCTGCTCTTGGTGTCATCATCATTCCTACCCCTTCACTCCAACTCCATCCGTTCTTCTTGAATAGATATATGTATATATATATATATATATATATATATATATATATATTGTTTTGGTCTAAGATTTACTTACCAATTCTCTTACAACGCGTTTCACTTAATGCCAAGATATCCAAACTATATCTCGTAAATTATTTTCTACCTACTGTAACTTCCCGATCTTATTCATTACCAATTTTAAATTTTTCTATAGCATTTAAAAACTGGGAGATTCATAGTACCCCAGTATGCCTGAGACGGGGGCCATTCTCTCATTTTCTCTTTCCATAGACTGACTAAATCCGTAGAAGATTTATTGCCTAGATTTATCGAGGGATAGCCAGCTTCTTGTGATGCGTAATGCCTATCTCAATAAGGCAAGTGACCCCTGCTGGTCCATACTTTAAAAGGAAGGTTTTATTATATTTTCTTGATCTTTAGATGCTAATTAAACATTTCAGTCCTAACGTCCCTCTCAAAATGGTGGGCTAACTCTGTTAAAATAGAAATTCCAAGATACCTTACGTTCAATGATAAGCAAAAGAGGCAAATACAAAATTTCATATGCTTCCTGAAAACTGTGATTCAAATTAAAGCCAAGGCTAAATTAATGATCAAAGTTAATTTTTCCTGGCTTACAGATATATGATGATGAGATGTTACGTCATATTTGGATTATAACATAATTTATGCATTTTGTCATTATAGTCATCTGAACAGGTCAAAACAGGTCTCAAATTAAGTCATCGGTCATAAAGAAGTAAGTTGTACAATTGATTTAAGTGTTTGTATGTGTGCGTAAGTGTGTCGGAGTGCTTACATGTGTTATATTTCCAAGATTATTTGATCTTGAATACAGGCCATATTGCAATCAAGTTCAGACACATTACATAAAAAGCTTGAATAATTATTTACATTTATAGATAAATATGTGCTTATTATTAGTAAGTAACACGAAAGGCAAGATTCACCTAAATGTCCTCATCTGAGTCAGTTGAATGTCAAATTCACTTTTGCCATCAACATTTTCCCTGCCACTATCCTCGCCACCATAATCTCCTCATCTTCTCCAGCAGCACACTGAGCTTTCTGTATCAGTGGTGGAAGGGTGTGACAAATTGGTTGACACCTCCCTCTCCATAGCTCCCAACCATGGGAAATAGGAGACAGCGAATCTTGGTCAGGTGTAAGAGGGGCAATACTTTTCCTCTTTTGTTTCCTCCACTTTGATGCCCTTGTTTGTCCACATGAGATGCTAGCCCTTTCTCTCTATATTTTGGTCAACATAAATGTTTCCATTTCCCCTTTAGTGTCATCATCCAGATTTAAATACTTTCCTATATTCCACACAAATTTTTCAGGCTTCAGGGTCTTCGAAAAAGATTCTTCATGACTGATTACTTGCCATGTCCGTAAAAGCCAGAAGTGTGATTGCTGCCTATGATGGTGTGACCAGCTATGATGACCTTTGCAATTTTGGTTCAAGCATGTTTCAACAAGTGATGTGAGTTCTTATTTGTTTTATGTACAATTCACCTTGGATATCATGAACAGCAAACGCTGCTACAACATAGACATCTCTGTCTTCACTTATGTACCATTCACCTTGGATATCGTGAGCAACAAACGCTACTACAACAGACATTCGTGTCTTCACTGTCAACAATGACAGGTGCTGTGATACCATTGCTGCACAGCTTGGCATATGCAGAAAATATCATTGTGTCAGCCTCTGCATGGGAAGATGCGAAGTATTCTTTTTCCTCATTCAATTCTAGGAATGTTGCATTGCCGCCCTCGCAGTACAAGAACTTTTTTTCAGACTTCACTCTGCGACAAAAAATCTTTTTTCATGATTTGCAGCCTCCTTTTGTTACTTCCATTTATCATGAAGAACTGAAGGTCACTTTGATTCGGGAATTTTTCTTGGCACTTTCGATATTTGTTTGGCTGTCTCCTGTGCTTAGCAATTCTGTGGTCATTCTCATCATCTATCATTGAGCGGGATAAACCATATATGTCATTCACCAGAATAATAGTTGTGACATGGGGATGTCTATAGAAGATTGTGTCGTGTATTTTGTGAGGTAGTGACTCCATCTATAACAATCCCTATCCCATCTCTAAGCCTCTCTGTCTTCTGCTTTTTGGATACCCATGTCATTGATGATGACATAGTCATCTAGTATGGCAAATGCTTATTCAAGGCTGAAGTAATTAAGAAGCTTGCTTTTGCTGTTTTTCTCTTGGAACCATCGGCATAGAATACTGACAAACTCTCCTCAGTCACCCTTCCACTCGAAAATCCGTCAAGGTCAACGGCACCCAACCCTTCTACAAGACTCAACATTGCTGCTAACCCTGACCTTTCCATGTCAGTCATCTTCATCTGTGAATTTGATTGGCCTTGGATTTTAATATTGTCAAAATTTTTCCTCTTTTGTGTGTCAATTCTTGCACTGTTTTTTTTATTATGACAAACTTCGCTCTTCAAAAAGTGTCTCAATCTGGTCTCTGGCTTCTGGTATAGTGGCTTTGGTATCATCGATTACATCTTGTGGAGCAATGATGCCTGATTGGAGTGAATTTAGTATTGGATTTGAATTGTCAAATGGATCGACATTGAAGTTTTGAAGACATGCCAGCAAGTCTTGAACAGCTTCTTCATCCACCATTAATCTTGCAGGTTGACACTACTTGCGTGTTCTATTTCATTGCTTACAGTTGAAACTTTTGCTCAGTGCAGACTTAACAACTCTTTCCATATTGTTAGCATTTCTTGTGATTGACAATAGCTACTTTTCACTCTGCAGATGAAGCCACCCTTGTTTTAATTTCGACTTCAAGCTCATTGTTGTCTTAATCCATATGTCAAGTGACATGCAATAATAAGGAAGACCTGACATCGATTAAGCAAATGTTGATTAAACCATGCTTCTTGGGTCTCTGGTAACGTTGATAGCATTGCCTAGAAATCTGTGCCCGTTATTGTTGTATGCTAGCAGCCCAGGTAGCATATCATATGATGAGGAGACATTCTGGTCCATTCAGTGAGTGACATCATCATCTCCTCCTACGCCTATTGACACAAAGGGCCTCAGTTAAATTTGCCAGTGGTTTCTATCTTGACCTATAAAATTGATACTTCTCCATTCATCATCTCCTACTTTACGCTTCATAGTCCTCAGCCATGTAGGCCTGGGTCTTCCAACCCTTGTAGTACCTTGTAAGAGCCCAGTTAAAGGTATGGTAAACTAATTTCTCTTCGGGAGTGCGAAGAGCATTTGTGAAGCCCAGTTAAAGGTTTGGTAAACTAATTTCTCTTGGGGGAGTGCGAGGAGCATGCTCAAACCCTCTCCATCTATGGCATCATCATCTCCTCCTATGCCTATTGACGCAAAGGGCCTCAGTTAGATTTTGCCAGTCGTTTCTATCTTGACCTATTAAATTGATACTTCTCCATTCATCATCATCTACTTTACGCTTCATAGTCCTCAGCCATGTAGGCCTGGGTCTTCCAACCCTTGTAGTACCTTGTGGAGACCAGTTGAAGGTTTGGTAAACTAATTTCTCTAGGGGAGTGCGAAGAGCATGCTCAAACCCTCTCCATCTATCCATCGCATGTTCTCATCCACATATGTTACTCGAGTAATAACGCTTATAGTTTCATTTCTAATCATGTCCTGCCCTTTACCTTCCAATATTCTTCTGAGGACTTTGTTCTCAAATCTATCAAATCTGATGGATATTGTTTCATAGTCATACCCCAACTCATGTCTGCACAGTAACACCGATCTGTTTTTCTAAATGTAATTTCAGGCTATTTGATTTCCAAATTTTACTTCACCTAGCCATTGTCCGATTTTCATTTTTCATTCTTTCATTAGACTCCAATTCTAAAGACCTTGTATTAGAGATCATAGTTCCTAAATATTTAAATGATTCTACAATATTAATCGTTTCTCCTTCTAATGCTATTTCATCTTCCATTGCATATTCTGTTCTCATCATTTTAATCTTTCTTTTATTTATCTTCAGCCTAACCTCAGGCGATATTTCATGCATTCCGGTAAACAAGCATTGCAAATCCTGTGGTGTTCTGCTAATAAGGACAGCGTCATCAGCATACTTTAGGTCAGCTAACTTCCTAATACCAATGCTGTTCAATCCTTCTCCACCATCCCCAACTGTTCTATGCATGACAAAATCCATGAGAGTGACAAGCATGTATATTGTGGGCAAGTGGATCAGACATTTCCAAGAAAGAAATGCAAAAGTCTCCCATGTCCGTCCTGGTCTGTTCACAGACTTTTTCCACAAGCTCTTTGAACTCGTCATCTTCTTCAAGACTTTGAGAAATGTTTGCAGGAATTTCAGTTTGAGTGTCTAAAGGATGTCTTAGAACTTGCTTTTTTCTTTGATGTTATCAGACATTTCCTTGTTACAAAGGAGTCCTTAGAGCCTTTTGCATATCAAAACATCTTGCCACAGAAGTATGCATTTTAGACCTGTTCTATAGCGTTTTCCTCTCAAGGCTTGGTCTACAGATCATCCTACGATCACACCAGCCACCAGTACTGTATCTGCCATACCTGACCCTTAAATCTTTTGTAGATGGCGTACATGTATTGCATTTGTTCATGAAATGCTCCAAGAATTGGAATGATGCTGTGAAACCTGTTTGGGGATTCAGATGCAAGCTGCAGAATTAGTTTGTAGGTTGGTATATCCCCCAACACGGAAAGAAAATGGAATTCTTTTATGTTCTATTGCATTTATCGACTTCAACATAATGTCATACAGTACAAATTTCGTAGGAGGTTCTGGATATGTAGTATGATAGTATGGTTTGCTTTTCCTTGATGGATACTGACAGCAAGACTGAAATCCACTGTATGCTTATACTTGTTGACCCTCATGGGAGGTCCTTGTACCTTTGTCATCCATTTGGCAGATAGTGTGGAATACGGATTGCATTCTTTGCACCTTTGTGCAATTCTCAACTCTTTGCTCCTTAAGAGGTACTGGGGACACGCTTAAACAGTTCACTGGCTTCTATAATTTGGAAAATTTTCCAAAACAATAATGTGGTAAGTTACTTATCAGTAATTAATTTGTTTTTCGTGGAAAGGCTGGTGCAGTGTCGAGAAAAGACTTACTGTCGAGATGATTTTTACGCACATGCGCTATGCTCACAAAAATGCAATTCAAAAAGTTAGCCCATCGTTTTTTGAGGGACATGGGGGCTAAAATCTTTATTTTTAGGTTAAAAGTTATGAAAATACTGAGAAACCTTCCTTTCAAAGCCACGGTTATGAAAATGTAAATTTTGCCTCTACTATTAAACTCAAGCCATCACCCTGCTGCCAGCGACTTCATCGAGATTTAGGGGGCATTTCCTCCACACCCAAAATTTTCGTTACTCCACCAGGTTGCTCATCCAAAAATGGATTGTTAAGATATATCGCCTAGCATGGTAAAGGTAATCCATAATGTCTCTGTGTTCGAAAGATATTTCATTACGTTGCATTACATTACAGAATTAACACCTTCAAAAACCTAACCTTTATTTAAAGATTATATTCTGCTCTGATAGTTGATTTGAGTTTATCTTGAAGATAAAACGGTTCTTGGTAACTTTTTTTTTTTTTAAGTGTTTTAGACAGTTTCATGAGATGTATTTATATATAATGAGGCAACTTAGTTTCATTTATTCGTAAGATGGGAATTAATGCTAGTTAATAGAGTTTACTTAATGGGTTAAGAATGTCATCTTCGGTGGTGTACTCCCTTCCCATTACATCCATTAGGCTGAGAATCATTTATCATTACGGCTAATTGTTAGCAATATCAAACCTCTTTTGAAAGTCACGCAAGTATTACTTTGCCATTTTTTATTTACATTCACCGAAGTCGTTTTTTTTTTTTTTTTTTTTTTTTTTTTTTTTTTTTTTTTTTTTTTTTTTTTTTTAGTTAAATTCACTGAGGTCGTCCTTGCAAGATAGGAGGGAAGTAATGGAGATCCTTTCTTGATCAATGGTAAATCTGTCTCTTCAAAAGCAAAATGTTGTTTCTTAAAATATACATCATGCATGGCCTGGAGCGGGGCGGGTGTTCCCGTGTGCATGAGATGTACCCTAATTCACCCTCTTGGGTTTTATAGTAGACATCTTGAATTATAAGAAAAGTTAGGGTGAACATTTTGAAACCTGGTAGCAAGTGAGAAATTTAGGCCTAATTTCATCAAATCGGGTCATAATTTCGACAGTTAAACTCCATGTACCTGAAATAAAAATGCCCATATCTCCCTGAAAATTAACGTGAAAGAATCATTCACCAATCAAAATGTTCATTTTAATAAGCCCTTTCTAATTATATATAAATGATTAACATTTGGGGCTATATTAGTTCATAAATTCCCAAAATTGTTACCAGAAATCGAGCAAAACTAATGATTTACCTCGTGCAGGGAAGATGGTCAGAATCAAACAATATTAAAGAATGCATGGCTTATACTGACAGTAATCAACAAATCAAAATTATTATGAAAATAATAGGCACTTTATAACATTCTATGCACATAGGAGTATACCGTAACTGTTGTAACTTTGTAAACATTGTTTTCATAATACCAGTTTATGTAAAAAAAATATTTCATAATACTAGCATACGATTATCGCCCTCTACCATTGTATATAGATTAATATTTGATGAATATTATGTTCCTTGAAAAAAATTTAAGAGGTAAAATCATGAAAAATATATAGGTTGCACAGTTTTCTTAAATTATTGATTTTATAAATTCTGGCTATAGAAGGATCATTTTATTAACCTATGATGTTGTTTTAGTATTGAAAGGGTACTATTTAATTACTAATCAAGAAGTTGTTTTGGTTGATTTAAACCGATTAAAAGATCCATAACAGTTTTAACCACAATAAATTCCTTCAAGCCCGGTAGGGAAATCAAAGAACTTTTTAGTTAGTTCAACATATACTGTGCATTAGTGATGCGACATACAACAGGTTTTTCCCTCCATCATTAGTACAAGATGAGCTTTGTGTAAAACTGATTTTACATTCTTTAATCCCCAAAGATAAATTCGAAGCTAGTATATATTTAGTAATGTAAATACACGTATTAAATTTATTATTGAAATTTCTATTGTTTATTTATATTCATGGCTAAAAATCTTCAATTTTTTAACTTACATTCGTAGAGTCAAATTTAGACAAGTTCTAATTGACAAATGACAGTATTTGTTTCTTATGATTGTGCTTTTGATAAGATTCCTCATTCAATACTATACCCAAAGGATCACTTACAACTAAGCCACTTTGACATTTATAAAATCTGCAGCACGGAACATAATTGTCGTGACAGTGATATGTTCCACATTTTGGGAATTCCTCAGGTATTGGGTTCTTTCCGTCAGTTAGCACAAAAATATCATCAGCTAATTGGACCAAGGACTCCCATTTAGGTTTAGATATAACAGAAATCATGTGATATGGTTCCAACTTCTTTTGAATACATTTAAGTTGAAAAATAATTACGTAAGCACGTAGCTTGCTACCAGGAATAAGAAATTATACATATCATACAAAGAGCATTTTTATTTACCCCAAAAAACCGTAAATTATAATTATAAATTAATTAATGTAAACTAAACAATAATTATTAAAGTCAAGTTAGTATGACATATGATTTGAAGTTTTCGATTCTTAGGGTGTTTTCCTAGTTTGAATCAGCTTTACCTTCTCGCCAGCATGTAAATAGGGATATTATGAGTTATAAAATTATGACAATATAAATCTTTAACTACAACAGCAAGTATTGAATTTATTTCAATAAAGAATAAACCAGTGCAAGATATAAAGTTTAATGTATTCAATTTAAAAACTATGAAATAATATTACCACCTGCTAATTGAAGAAAAAACCACCGGACTACGTAAAACATATATCCAATCGGGATAACATATCCTGAAAAGTGTGTTTTAGCATTCAAATATTGATAAAATAAAATATAAATGTCATTTATAACCAAGTAAATTAAGATATATCCAAAGAAAGTCCTTATCAATAAATAAGTAAGTATAAAGTTTACCACAAGAAAAAGCAACGATTGTCTTCTTACCATTATGGCTAAGATACAAGAAGATGATAGAAAGGCTTCTTTTGTATTTGTTGGTGATTTTAATGCTCACCATAGGGAGTGGTTAAGTTCTATCTCTCCTACCGATCGCCATGGCTTAGGAGCTTTAGACTTTGCCTCGGAATCAGGCTGTGAGCAAATCATAAATGAAGCTACTCACAGGTCTGGTAATTGCTTGGACCTCGTATACACTGACTCCCCTGGCGTTATAACTAGTAAGGTTGGTTCTCCAGTCGGGACATCTGATCATGCCTTGATTTCATTAGTAGTGAAGACTGAGCAGCCTGTCCCTGATATATCATACTCTTGTAAAGTTTATATGAAATCCCAAGCAGACTGGAATGGGATTTTGCATGATCTTTTGTGCTTGAATTGGTCACAATTATATAGTAGTGTAGATCCTGTTGTCCCTTTGAATGAGAATCTAGTCAACATAATTGATAGGCGTATCCCTTCTCGTGTGCTAAGGTACCGAGTGAAGGACAAACCGTGGTTCAATGATGATTGTAGATGTGCTTATTTGGGGAAGCAGGAGGTCTATCATCTTTGGAAGGGTAACAGTCAGATTTGACCTGGAACAACTATACTCAGCTTCGAGCTTTTGCTCAGAGAGTTTATGCCTCAACTGAAAAGGAGTACAATTTAACCATAAAAGAAACCCTTTCTGGTACAATTCAGGAACGGTCTACCCTTAAATCTGCACTCTTTGGTGTAGATGCAGCAGTTCCTCCTTTGCTTAAACCAGATGGCTCAGTCACTCACTGTCCAAAGGAAAAGGCAACCCTGTTGGCTGATGTTTTTTACAGTAAACAGAGCAATGAAAAACATGAACTTCCGCATTCCTGTTTTCCTGAGGCTATACTAACTAGTTTAGGTTTTCGATCTCGTGAGATTAAAGCTCTGTTGATGGACCTTGATGCTTATGGAGCTGTAGACCCAAATGGTATTTTTCCTTTGTTTTTTATAAAAACAGCAGATTTCTTAGCTCCAAAGTTATCTGTTATTTTGCGCAAGTTAGCAAGAAGAGGAGCTTTTAGCACTTGTTGGAGGATGGCCTTGGAGCTTGTGATGCCCTTCTTACAATCTCCAATGCTGTACAGAAATCACTTGATTGTGGTCAGGAAGTTCGCATGATTGGTCTTGATTTTTAGTGCTGCCTTTGACCATGTTAATCATGAGGCCCTTGTTTTCAAACTGAAACAGCTGGGAGTGGGTGGGTCGTTTCTTAGCATTATTATTGATTTTTTAAGTAATAGATCTCAAAGAGTTGTTGTTGATGGGCACCATAGTGAGTATAGGAATGTGATATCCGGTGTTCCACAGGGTAGTGTTCTTGGCCCATTACTTTTCATACTGTATACACATGACATGTGGTTTGGCCTAGAAAACAAGCTTGTTGCATATGCAGATGATGCTACTCTCTTTGCATCAATTCCATCCCCTGAATGTAGATCTGGGGTTGGTGAATCCCTTAATAGAGATTTAGCTAAAATTAGTGCATGGTGCAAATTATGGGGTATGAAGTTGAATCCTAATAAAACTCAAAGTATGATAGTAAGTAGGTCAAGGACGGTGGCTCCTCAACATCCATATCTCAGTATTGATAATGTTTCTTTAAATTTGTATGCCACTTTTAAAACTTTAGGTGTGATTCTCGACAGCAAATTTACTTTTGAGAAACACATTAGGTCTGTGTCTTCTTCAATTGCACAAAAAATTGGCTTATTGAGAAAGTCTTACAAGATTTTCGGTGATCAATCTATTCTGAAGAAGTGTTTTAATTCTTTCATTCTACCTTGTTTTGAGTATTGTTCTCCTGTCTGGTGTTCAGCTGCTGATTCTCATCTTAATTTGTTGGACAGAAACTTACAGTCTGTTAAATTTCTTATTACTGATCTAGATATTAATTTTTGGCACCGTCGTTTAATTAGTTCATTGTGCATGTTGTATAAGATTTTTCATAACTCTGACCATCCTTTACATTCAGATCTCCCTGGACAATTCTATCCTGTTCGTAATACTAGACAGGCAGTTAATTCTAATAGCCAGACCTTCTCCATCATGAGGCTGAATACTACACAGTATTCGAGAAGTTTTATTCCAGCTGTTACCAAGTTGTGGAATGATCTTCCTAATCAGGTAGTTGAATCAGTAGAACTTCAAAAGTTCAAAGTTGGAGCAAATGTTTTTATGTTGACCAGGTTGACATGAGTCTTTTTATAGTTTATAAATGACATATCTGTTTTTGACGTTGTTAATTGTTTATATAGGACATATCTGTTTTGACGCTGTTACTGTTTTCAGAATGATCTATTGTTAATTTATTCTTATCATTTATTTATTTTCTTATTTCCTTTAGTCACTGGGCTATTTTTCCCTATTGGAGCCCTTGGGCTTATAGCATCTTGCTTTTCCAACTAGGGTTGTAGCTTGGCTAGTAATAATAATAATAATAATAATAATAATAACTGAAAATAAAAACAAGAAAATTACTTTGACACTTAAAACTTGAAGATTTAATATGAATTATGAAATTATGGCATGGAGGAAGTATTATTTATAAAGAGGCAACACAAAATCCTTAGAGATTGAATACAGCTACCTTAAACATACTACCCTAATATATGCTTGGTACTCACCGTATCAATCCAGGCAGGAAGACTATGGAGATGGCCGAGGCAGAAGTAGTTTTTATAATCCATTACGTTGAGACATGCCTGGGATCCGGATGACTTTGATTTAGCAATTCATACTTTAAATACCTTAAGAAAAACCAAAAATATATTCTTCTTGGTTTTGAAGCTGAAATTCTCTTGTGGTGTTGTCTCTTTAATGGTCAGGTTCTAAATCTGCCCTCCTCTGTCGTTCTTCGACCATGCAAGTTTTGATAAAAAAAAAAAAAGAGGAATTTGTTAAATGGTCCAATAGCCTTTAACAGCCACAGAAAAAACACTTCTGAGTACCAAACATTTAAATGAAAATATCAAATTTGAAAATTAGAAATCCTTCCTGCCACTATAAGAAAATTTACAGTCAAAATTAAAATGAAAATAGTCATAAGTAATTAAATACGTATGCGAATTTGTATTGAGCTTAACATTTCTGGGTGTGCCTTTAGAGCATCAAGTTTAGTCCCAGATTTTCTTGTGTAGGCTAGTCACAGCCCGTCAGGAAATGCACTGCAGGCAACACTTGGCAGAGTTCCTTCCCTAGCTGAGAAGTCAAGATATGAATGGCAGTATGCCTGACTGAATCCCCAGATCCAGTTTCAATCCACAATCCACTGCATCGTTGATAATGAAGCTCATTCCAGTAGTACAAAAATGGAATGAAGAAAGCAGTATCAGTTGAAAGGATTACAAGTTGGTTGCATCCTTGTTCAATTGCATGAATTGCATAAACAATGCACCGTAGGTCTGCTTGTTCTACATCAGAATTTAGTTCTGGAATTTTAGTTACCAATCCAACAGATAACCTTCGTGTTGTTAGATTATATTTATCTGGACCTGTGTGTGTTTATGTACACATTGAAATCCATTTGTGGCTCAGTATTTATGTACATATTTGTATACAGAATGTATATGGTTTTATATATATATATGTATATATATATATATATATATATATATATATATATATATATATATATATATATATGTATATATATATATATATATATATATATATATATATATATATACTGTATATATATATATATATATATATATATATATATATATATATATATATATATATATACTGTATATATATATATATATATATATATATATATATATATATATATATATATATATATATATATATATATATATATATATCTACGGTGAAGGCAGCAACAGCCAGTAATGAACACAAATTTCATGGTATGGATAGGGAAAGAGTAGTTCAAAATGTCCTTTTTTATTATTCCCAACGTTTCGTGATTCTTAATCTCATTGTCCAGGGCTAAAAATAAAACATATACAAAAGAATTAAGAAACAGTTAAAATTTTTTACAAATTCATTCAAAACTATAAAAACCAGTTAAAATTTAAATGAAAATTAAAAGGAAAAAATGAATAAATAGATATAAAAAAGGACATTTTGAACTACTCTTTCCCTATCCATATCATGAAATTTGTATATATATATATATATATATATATATATATATATATATATATATATATATATATATATATATATATATATATGTGTGTGTGTGTGTGTGTGTACATACATAAATACATACATGCATACATATATGGATGATACTTTGTTAATGTTTGTTCGCCAGTCTATATCTTAGGTAGGGAAATATAGAAGGTATTGGCCACAATCACACAGTCTTTAAAAGATATATAAGCTGATCTTGACTCTTCTGTATACATTACTCTACGTATACTGTATATTACTATAGAATTTATGTTCTTAACTAAAATTTGGAATCGGCCTATCTCTACCTAGATAGCTCATTATTAGGTTTGTAGAAAGTCGCTATTTACGATAGTTTTTCATAATCACTCATGACGAATTTGTATTTTTCAAATTAAAAGCCACGAGTAATCAATCAACATGGAATATGATTAAGATTAGTTCATTCACCCTGCCTTATGCTTCTGGGGTTAGAAGAACTTAACCTGTCAAGTGATCAAATCTCACCTTTGAGAGGGTCAGAGTTCGTGTCTCTCTTGGAGGGGAGTGCCATAGACGAGTTCCGTTTAACTTCTGCAGTTACTTGTCGGTTTTGGATTTCAACCAGAATAGAGTATGAAACATGTTTTATAGAAAGGTCTGTTATCCTGTTAAAAATATGTATATATATATATATATATATATATATATATATATATATATATATATATATATATATATATATATATACATATATATATATATATATATATATATATATATATATATATATATATATATATATATATATATGTGTGTGTGTGTGTGTGTCTGTGTGTCACAGCTAAATTTCCTTTGTGTTTGACAAGATGATTCAAGGTTTGTCGGAATAGGTTGAGAGGGGTTAGTACCGTTTATGATTAGCATAATCCCTCGAACAGTTGTAGCCTGCTTATCTGATGATAGGGAATCTTTGCGGGGACAAGCATTTGTCTGTTAGGATGTACTTGAAAATGGAAGACCTTTAAATGGCTTTTTTGCGCCTGAGGTACTTGTAACCTTCTTCGTCTGAAGAACTCCAGCGTCACATCTGTTGTCACTCTAATCGAATTTACCCGTTGGAAACTCTTCGGTCATGTTGTTTTGCAATTCTGTTATTATTCTGTCCTTGCGATTTACTCTCGGATAGAACGGTGGTGCTATCACCTTGGTCAATATAAATACCTTCACAGACTTAATCATCACATATTTTCCACCGGTATGAATAGACAGACTTTTTTATGACTAAATATGGTAAATTACTTATATTCCTTTATATCTAATATATTACTACACGGTGTATTTTGAATTGCGAAATTTCATGCTGGAAATGTAACTTTTAACTTCTGTTTTCTTTTTCCATAATCAAGTTAGATGTGAAGTTGTCATTAAAAAGTGTCACATTTTTTTTTTTTTTTTTTTTTTTTTTTTTTTGAGTTTGGATGTTTTTGAACTTTATTAAGAAAAGGAATACTGTATCAGCCATATGTAGATTGTCGGACACTTTTGATAAATGGCTAATACGTAGACAAGAACGGATAATTGTGTTAGAAAATTATTTAGACAATCTTTTTCAAAAGAATTTTTGTAGAGTTTATTTTGTCATGTTAGAAAGACCACCGAGACTAATGTGATGCATACACACACACACACTCACACACACACACACACACACACACACACACATATATATATATATATATATATATATATATATATATATATATATATATATATATATATATATATATATATGCCTACATACTTATATGTATGTTTAAATGTGTGTATGAATGTACCCCGAAACACTTGGAAAAACTATTGAATACAAGTGAAATAGAATTCAGAATTCGCACTACTGGGTAGAAAATAGGTACGGTCGTAACGGACATGCCATATTCATACATACATAATATAATTATGTCGCTAATTTCCCAACCCGAGACCTTTCAATAGTTTATAATATTAAGCTGCAATTTATTTACTAATGTGGATATCACTTTACAAATCATAAAGTTGTGGGGGGGGGGGGGGAACGTTTTCCCGTCAGTTTCAATTATTGATTTTTGGCAACTGGTTGGACTGTCTTCTGGAAGCATTTAACTTACAAAAAAATGATGTCGCCATTTTTAAAATAATTTTCACATACTTTTTTTCTCAAATTCAAATTCTGTCTAAAAATGTGCTAAATAATTTGGTTTTGACACATCAAATACTAGTCAAACGTCCAAATTTATTGTTGAAATGTTATATAATGATAAAACAATAACACTCCTTTCAATATGTTAAATACTTTTTCTTCCAAAGGTAGTAGGTGGGCCAGGGCACCAGCCACCTGTTGAGATACAACCGGAAGAGAGCTATTGGGTCCTTTGACTAGCCAAGTCATTGGATCCATCTCTCTGGTTAAGGTTCATTTTTCCTTTGCCTACACATACACGGAATAGTCTGACCTATTCTCTCTACATTATCCTCTGTCCTCATACACCTGACAACCCTGAGGTTATCAAACAATTCTTATTCGCTCATGGGGTTAACTGCTGCATAGTAATAGTTCAGTGGCTACTTTCCTCTTGGTAAGGGTAGAAGAGACTTTAGCCATGGTAAGCAGTTATTCTAGGAGAACACTCCAAATTAAAACTATTGTTCTCTCATCTCGAGTAGTGCCATAGCCTCTGTACCATGATATTCCACTGTCTTGGGGTGGAGTTCTGTTGCTTAAGGGTGCATTCGGGATCACTATCTTATCTCTCTTCGTCTTATTTTTTTCAAGTTTTCATAGTTTATATATGAAGGATTTATTTTAAACTTACTGGTCTTAAAATATTTTATTCTTATTGATCATTACTCCTCTTGTAGTTTATTTATTTCCTTATTTAATTTCCTTAATAGGCTACTTCTCCTGTGCGTATACTTAGGCTAATAACATCCTGCTTTTCCAACTAGGGTTGTAGCTTAGCAAATAATAATAATAATAATAATAATAATAATAATAATAATAATAATAATAATAATAATGTCAATGTTTTAACGCAGGATTAGTCTTATTAGGTGGAGGGAGACCCTCCTTCTCCATCCTTAACTATTTCCAAGAGTACCTGGCTGATATTAGTTCACAACTCATCAGCTCCACACGTGCACATTTCTAAGCAGTTGATGCCCTGAGATCAACAGGAAAAATCGGACCAGCAACTGAGATGGAGCTGGAGAATCCCTTTTTGGGACTGGTATTAGTCTATCCCCTTTCTTCCTTCCACACATAGGTTGATGCTGGTGGATAGCTGAGGGTGTGAAATGTCATCTTGATACCATACCATGCCTGGTAATGAGCTTGGGCAATGGCTTTATGTAAGGCTCCTCGTGTTGGAGGTAGCTTTTGAGCTTTTAGTTGTTTCTGGGTGAAAACCTTCCACCTGAGATCACTAACATCTACCAAGGTTCTATAAGGTTCAGAGGTGGCCAATAAATGTCTCAAATGTCCTAGGGCATCAAACGCAGATATCACCTTCATGGAGCATCTTTTCAGTGCTTGCCAGCAGGTAAGCTTCCCCTTGCTAGCAAATCGGCCTACTATGTCTGCTCCAGAGAAGGTATGAAGTCCTAGTAAGTCTTCAGCATTTACTAGCCTTGTTACTCTCTTCTGGTTCCACTCATCAGTGCCCAGAGGTGATGGTAACGGGGTTGCAAGGACAAACACATCAGTGTCTGGTGATTGAATGTAATTTTCTGTTGTTTCTCTTTGAGCAGCAGACTGTGGAGAGTAATGCTTGTGTCAGCTTCTTCACGAGAGCTGCAAAAATATTGAACATCCATAGAGTTTGAGAGCACCCCTTGCCCTGAAGTAGCTATGAAGATTGTGGAACATTCTATTTGGAAGATAAACCGTCAGTTTATCCTTGCTTGTTATGCTAGACAAGAACTACTTTTCTGACACCTTTTCAACTGGTGTGTTATCAGCAGCATGATAAGCAGTGGCTGGCTTTCCACCCTGCCATCTCTCTTTTGACCACCTTCAGTGAAGTGGGAAGATCATAATAGTGAAAGACTAGATAGAGTATAGACCCCTTTATAGTTGCAGCACTTGCAGATCAGTGTGGCTGTGAAGTAGTCAGCCCATTAAGCACATGTCTTGACCCCAGGAGATTTACCCATTGATGGACAACTGCCATTTCATCAATGCCAGTCACCTTCCTTGGTGGAAATAAAGCAATGTCATTAGTGACATCTGGTTGCAGATTACCACCAGTTTTATTTGGAAGCTCTTCAACTGTAGCCTTTAGCTTGCTCTTGTCTGTGCTTGGCAGGAGTTCCCCACTCACTGTGAACAAGGCTCGTAGGAAGGCAGTAAACTCATGCTGACCAATGTCCTCTTTGAGATTGATCTTAAGGCATGAGCATGCAACAATCAACATGCGAGCGAATAGTGACCTGTCATCCTTATGCTACTTTACTTGATCATCCAGTTTGTGCTTCAACGACTTCCTTTGTTCTCACCGCTGCTGGCTACACCTCGCTGGACATTCTGAATGAGAGGTGGTAACATCAATAGCAGAATCATCATCCTTGGTGATAGTAGCACTCCTCTGTACCTTCCAATTCTGATTATTGCTCGCATCAACAGCCTTTTGCTGTTGTTTCCTCGCACTGAATATACACACCTTATGAACTGGTTCTTTATTGTCTTGTTGGTAGAAGAAACACAATCTTGCATTGAAAGGAAATGTTGCTGAATGTGTGAAGTGAGGAGTCTTGATTTCAGCAGTCTGGTACCCTAGTTGCAGCTGCAGAGAAAGGTTGCCCCATTCTCTTTTGATGATGCTAACTCTCTCCTTGTTGGCAGGCTTTCTGGTATCGTTCTAGGTGACCATTGTAACATGTTGACCCATAACATTTTCCGTGCCACTTTTTCTTTTCTTTCAGATCCGTGGCAGTATATTCTTGGAATTGTCTGTTGATCTGTGAATATTCAGTATCTCCATGCTGCCCTTTTTCATATAAAAGCTGGAGGACCTTACAATTTGCTTCTTCTGATTTTTCAGTCACTAGATCACGAATGGCTCCTGACACTTAATGCTCGGTTTGCAATCAGTTTCTTACTGGTGCTTAGCTCCATCGTGTAAATGCTTAATGCCACACACCAAATTTTTGGACCCCCTTGTGTGAATATGGATGTATATTTATTATTTTAAGGCCTAAACTCATGTAAAAAGTGGGATTTTATTTAACATTGGTCATCTCCGGAAAAGCAAAAAAGTGACATATCATTACGTGTTGGTTTGACTTGATAGTGGAATAGTTGATGAAAAGCTTTTAACAAAAGCTGTTAATTTTGTCATACAGGTAAACAAGCATTCTGCAATGAATACATTGGTAGTTCTGGATGAATATTTGCACATAAAAAGTCTAGCTAAACAGAATTTTAACATTCTGGTACTTCAGACTTTAGAATGGAACCTGTGTAATGTAGTGTTTTCGGCCAAATTTAACTTTTAAACTTTGATGCTTTGCCAAGGTCACTAGAGCGTAAAAAAAAAATATGGCGACATAATTTTTCCACTTCCCAGCAATGCAAAGAACACATTCATATCAGTTGCAAAAAATTAACATCCAATACCAACTGGAATCTCAGTTTGTTACATCCCCCCCCCCCACTAATATTTCTCCTACCGTTATTGTTATTATTATTATTACTAGCTAAGTTATAATCCTAGTTGGAGAAGCAGGGCGCTATGAGCCAAAGGGCTCCTACAGGAAAAAATAGCCCAGGTAAAGGAAATAAGGAAATAAATTAACTAAATGAGAAGAAATGAACAATCAAAATAAAATATTTTAAGAATAGTAACAACAATAAAACAAGATCTTTCATATATAAACTATAAAAAGACTTATGTCAGCCTGATCAACACAAAAGTATTTGCTGCAATTTTGAACGTTTGAAGTTCTACCGATTTAACTACTTGATTAGGAAGATCATTCCATAACTTGGTCACAGCTGGAATAAAACTTCTTGAAACTGTGCAGTATTGAGCTTCATGATGGAAAAGGCCTGACTATTAGAATTAACTGCATACCTAGTATTATGAACAGGATGGTACTGTCCAGGAAGATATGAATGTAAAGGATGGTCAGAATTATGAAAAATCTTATACAACATGCATGACGAACGAATTGAACGACGATACCAGAGATTAATATCTACACCAGGAATAAGAAATTTAATAGACCGTAAATTCCTGTCCCACGAATTAAGATGACAATTAGCAGACGAAGACACTTAATACACTAAAAAATACTTCTTCAGAATTGATTAATCATCGAAAATCTTACAAGACTTTCTCAATAAGCCAATTTTTTGTGCAATTGAAGAAGACACTGACCTAATGTTTTTCTCAAAAGTAGATTTGAAGTCGAGAATCACACTTAAATTTTAAGTCATACAGAGTTAAAGTAATATTATCAATGCTGAGATCCGGATGTTGAGGGGCAGCTGTCCTTGACCTACTTACAATCATACCTTGAGTTTTCTTAGGATTCAACTTCATGCCCCATAATTCGCAACATGCACCAATTTTAGGTAGATCTCTATAATGAGATTCAGCAACGCCAGATATACATTCAAGAGATAGAATTGATGCAAAGAGAGTAGCATATGCAACGAGCTTTTTTTCTAGACCAAACCACATCTCATGTGTATATAATATGAAAAGTAATGGGTCAAGAAAACTATCATGAGGAACATCAGATATCACATTCCTATACTGTACTCACTATAGTGCCCATCAACAACAACTCTTTACGATCTTTTATTGAAAAATTCAATAATGATGCTAAGAAAAGACCAACCCACTCCCAACTGTTTGAGTTTGAAAACAGGGGCCTCAATCCCAATGATCGTTCATTATCAGGATTTATGCCTTTATACCTTTAGCAAGATAGTATAGGTTGGATCTAGGGTTTGTACTTAGAATAGTATTTTTAGAAATTATTTTAGTAAGTTTATGACGACGTTGAATAAATTCACTGGTATCAATGCCAATGGTATTAATGCCAGTCCTAAAGCACAAATTTTTGCATAAGTTGTAATCAACCCAGCATCACCATTATAGAGTGCTGTGTTCATTGCATGTATCTTATTTTGATAGTTTTCGTAGGAAATCGAAAATTACAGTTTTTAATCAAATGTTTAGTCAAGAATTATCCATTTTAAAAGCATACGGCCAAAAGTAATCATATATTTGATAACCTCCCTTACAAAAATCTTTTTTCTCAGCAGCGAGAATTGTACACTGAGCTGCAAAAGAAAAATGTAAATGTTGTCAACCTTAGAATTATGAAGATAAAAAGTGGGTCATAATGCAGAAATAATACAAAGAACATAATTAATTAGGCGGGTAGTGGTGAGGGAACCGGATTTATTCTTGCAATACACACACACACACACACACATATATATATATATATATATATATATATATATATATATATATATATATACATATTCTTATGAAGCTAGTCTAGTATAGAGTAAATATTTTATTCATGTATTTCATTTTTGTATTATATAGCCAGTTCATAAGGTGAGTTTCTCTCTTGTAGGCTCAAGTAATTGTATGTAAATTACGTGAGACTTTCGTCATTCATTTCATTGTTTTTTCATTCAAGTCAGTGCTTGTTAATTTACATTATTTTTAAGAATTAACTTTTTTATTTCTCATATTTTGTTACGAAGTCTTATGTAATATCGATTAGTTATGCTGTACGACACATACGAGGTATGAATACGATGGCTTACATCATGTTTACGAGGTATGACATCATGTTCATATTTCCACGTGGTTAGAACGTTCTTGAAAAACCCCAAGTTAGTTTTTTTTTTTTTTTTTATTGTTTCGAGGAGTAGGTGGGCGAAGTTAGCCGAAAGAGAGAGTTGCCTCATTTGTGCGTTGGTCTTCGTCTGCTACTTGATTTGTTGGCAACCTAACGCTGCTAGGCCTTGCCCCCAAGCCATGAGAATAATTATTTAGAATTATCTAGAAGTTTTAAGTCAATATATATGTGCTCCTAGGAAATTGTAAGCAGCAGAAGAGATCCAGCCTATCCCTTTGAAAGGGCCAAAGTTCGTCTCTCTCCTCTTAAGTGCGTCAAATGTGTGCCCACTCACACGTGATTAACGATTTCTATCCAACATATATCATGTGTAATGTAATCAAACGTTGATAAATCCATTGAATGTGATTTTGAGTGTATTGTGTTAATGAAAATATTTGTATAATATAAATTTTTGTAACTGGCCCTGTGAGTTTAGGTTAAAACAGTGAAGGGTATTTATTCTGCTTCTCTGTTCGGAAACCTTGTGTAAGCCAAAAAACTTAAGTGTATCAGTAACATTTATGTAAATTTCATTTAGTATTTACGCATTAGAGTGTTGAAGTGTTAACTATTTTCAACAATTATCAAGATTAAATCTTTGTGTAAAATTCAATTTCCAGTGAAACATATGATTATTTAATTTTCAGAGTGTAATATTTTCTTGTTTTAGTCTAAGGTTTTTGTTCAGGTTTAATATTTCGAATAATTTAATTTTGGTGTTAATCCTTTTTGCATTAGTGTAGTAATTTTTATAGAATATGTTTATTTTTGTAAAGTGTGTATTTTTTCGATCGCCAGTATTTCTTGATAGACCTTGCTCGTAATCCCTCTAAGAATCAAAGTAAGAGGTTGTTTTTGAATAGTTCAAGTAAAATAATTGCCCAGTTTTGTCTTGAGAGTAAAATAAGAGACCTTTGGATATTCAGTGTTTTATATATTGCCCTTTTTTTAGAGCTCGGGTATTTTTCAAGTATAACAGTCTTATGTAAAAATAAACAAGTGAGTTTGGAACCCGGGAAGTTATGTAATTTGCCAGCCGATATATATATATATATATATATATATATATATATATATATATATATATATATATATATATATATATATATATATATATATATATATATATATATATATATATATAATTAAACAATCTCCAATAGATTTAGTAAATTTGAGAATAAAGTCCTCAGAAGGGTATTGGGAGTTGAATGGCCGGACAGGATTAGAAATGAAACTATAAGAGAGGTTACTCGATTACCATATGTGGATGAGATCATGATGAGGGGTAGATTGAGATGGTTTGGGAATGCTCTTCGCACTCCCCAAGAGAGATTAGTTCACCAAACCTTTAACTGGGCTCCACAAGGCATTAAAAGAATTGGATGACCCAGGCCTACATGGCTTAAGACTATAAGGTGCAAAGTAGGAGAGGATGAGTGGAGAAGTATTGAATTAAAATCTCAAGAGAGAGACGACTGGCGAAATCTAACCGAGACCTTTTGCATAAATAGGCGTAGGGGGAGATGATGATAATGATGATATATATATATATATATATATATATATATATATATATATATATATATATATATATATATATATATATATATAATGTATGTATGTATATATATTTATGAGCTACTTTGGAATGTAGAATGGAGAATTTTAAAGTAGCCTTGAACAAGGTTAAGATTATAATAGTAGATGGGTACCAGGAAGAAGTGAATGTAGTATAAACGGTTATAGAATGGAAACAGTAGATCTTCCTATGATACAGGAAAGGTAGTAAGGTAGGTGTAGAAATTTGGGATTATTATCAAGCTTTTATTGAAGCCAAGTTTTGAATGTGAGAAGGTATTGTTGAACCAGCTCTCATGTATGGAAATCAAGCGTGGATGTAGAATATTTAAGGTTTAGAACGTAATTTTCAAGTAGTATTCGTTGTTTCAGAATGAATGAAATGTTAAGAAAAGTGGAGATACGCTAAAAGAATAGTGAAAAGGTTACTTGAAATGAAAAGATGGTATAGATTGTTTTGAAATTGTTCATTCAGGAGAAAAGAATTATAGGTTGTAGGTTAGTGAAATTTTTATTCAATTTGTAATAGCTGGGAGGAGAGAGAAGAGGAAGATCTTGAAAGCAATGGAAAGGTAGAGTAAAAGGTGAGAGAAAGGAGGGGCCTCAACATCAAAATGAAGTGTGAAAGTTCGTGGAAGATAGAGGTTAATGGCCAAGTCTGTGAGAGGGGGTTTGCTACCGATAGTATGGTTCAGTGGCAGACCAAGCTTTTCAAGGTATGTGGGTATAACGAAATTGTTCTATAGGAATAGAAAGAATATTTGCTCTCTTGCTTTAGGGGAAAGGTTATATAAGTAACTAAGAATTATACAGAATTATTTATGGTTGGGCTTTGGTTAATACAGAAAACAGGTGACTGAAGGACTGACATGGTAAGACCGAGGTGGGCTTAGGCAAGGTAAAATGTGCGTGAATCAAATGTTTTACTGGGAATAAGTGTTTAGTATGAAAGAAAAAGGTGTCTTTGGATAGTTAGACAAGCAGTTGACTATTTGCTGCCGAAATAGATCTTGGGCACTGTTGCACTATGTGCAGGTGGAAACGGGAATTCCTATTACACCGCGCTCTAAGGAAGTGCTGCCAGCCACACCCTTCCTGTGCGGCGAGTTCCTGTGTTTAGCCCCGACCGCCGCCTTTTACATCACTCCCTACACTATCTGTTTGGTTACTCGCTGCAAAGTAAGGGGGTGGCATGGTGCACTTTTTTCGGAGCGAGGTTTGCCAGGGACCCCTGTGTCCAACGATACCTTTGGCTAGTAAATATTCTTTTGGATTAAGTGATCTTGGAAGCCAAAGGAGGAACATCAGGCGTAGGTACAAAGTTTTGACATAATAATGGGAGTTGTGAATGGAGTGCGAAGCATGCCAAAGATACAGTGATTATTTTGATTAGTGAAAATTGATTACAGGATCTAGTAAAAGTGTTTGTGAAAGGGGGAATTTGAAAGATAATTTGTTTAGAAATATTATTATAAGTATGTATTGACAGCAATAAGAAGGACCGTTGAATTTGGCAATGGATGGCAGAGGAATAAAAGGATTTCCTTAAGTGCAGTGGAGTAAATGGGATAGTTAATTATAGGATGAGAGAAAGCGTGAATAGCAAAATGTGTAAAGAAAGGAGGGTAATTTGGTGTATTCCAAAATATGAGTGAAAAGAGGGGCGACCATGGAAGGCAAAGTTGAAGCGTATGGATGTTCGGAGGAATTGTTTAGCAACCCCTCCTGCACTGAAGCAAGCCATTGGCCTTAAAAAGTGTAGATTATAAATGTATTTTTGAAGCATATGCAAAGTAAGGATTCAGATGGTGAGGTATGTGAAGAAAGATGGAGTGTAGATAGATTAGCATAGGTCAGTGTTTTCTGTTGGCATAGTAATAAGAAGAGTATATAAATTAAAAGGTTGACGAGAGTTTAAAATTCTCAGCTATTTGAAAAGTGCTGAATAAATGGGTTGAAGGATTGGAAGCTTGAGTTAGTTCTCGAAAAGGGTGGGGTGAAAGGTGCAGGGTGTGTTAGGTGATTAGATATGTTTCTGGTTAGCTTTGCCTGAAGGGATATGAAACAAATAATAGAATTTTTTCCATAAGGTGCTCATCTTTGATATTTAAGTTAAAGTATAGATGTTTCCTTTTTTGCATTTTGTGTTAGCAACTGCTGTGTGAAATACCATAAAGGTGAATGTTGTTGTTGTTGTGTGGGTATATATA
Source organism: Palaemon carinicauda (assembly GCF_036898095.1). Classification (NCBI taxonomy): domain Eukaryota; kingdom Metazoa; phylum Arthropoda; class Malacostraca; order Decapoda; family Palaemonidae; genus Palaemon; species Palaemon carinicauda. Next base: position 107,202,701 of record NC_090728.1, read on the forward strand.
TATATATATATATATATATATATATATATATATATATATATATATATATATATGTGTGTGTGTGTGTGTGTGTGTGTTTGTGTTTACATACATATAAATATACATTTTTACCTCCGCCAACGAAGTTCGGAGGAGGTTATGTTTTCGCCCGTTTGTCTGTTTGTTTGTGAACAACTTCCTGGCCACAATTTTACTCATAGAGTTGTGAAACTTAAAGGGAAGTGACCCAATTTTGGAAGTCCTAGGTCAAAGGTCAAGGTCAAGCCGAAGGTCAACCGAATCAACCCTAACCTTAGCTCCAAGTCCCCTTTTGGTTGTCACACAGACTCCAAATATGCCTACAGTTTAAAATCGATTCTGGGAAATGCAAGATGGTTTAGAGAAATAAGCTGCAGTGGAGGAGGTCTGCACTCTGAGTGCTTTTTAGTTTTATATATATATATATATATATATATATATATATATATATATATATATATATGTGTGTGTGTGTGTGTGTGTGTGTGTGTGTGTATATAAACAAAGTTGGGTTTAACTTTGTAATAGTATTAAAAACGATGTACACCTTTTTTATACTCCTCCTTAGAAGATGTTTCTTTATTTATTTAACGTTTTTAAGCAGATTTAGTTTCTTTCATTTAAAGTGAAATGAGCTAACTGTGCTTACATTACCTGACTGAGACCGTTGCTGGGAACTAACATACTGGCAGTGATATCATCTCTCATTAATTCCCTTGTTAGAGGAAGTATAACCCAGTAGACCTTGGTATGGCCCATCCTTCCATCTAATCATCGATGTTAGGGGCAGAGATATTACGTGAATGGCCTTCAGGAAAGCAAGTCATCTTTGGTACCTTTCCATTATGATTATAGAGAATTTTGTTGTAGGTGAGGCCTGGGAAGACAAATCACGTCAGTTTATCTGGAGTTACAGTTGGATTGACGGCTGACCATTTACTAATCTTAATGTGGGTCAGTGTTATAAGAATAATGAATTGATTTTGTTTATGGATATTTGTTGTCTTCCATGAAGAAATATATGGAAGACCGAAAAATAATTCAAGTGTTTCATTTGGCATTTAAGATGACTGTTGAGATTTTAACTTTCCTAATTGTGTGTTGTGGAATTTAGATTAAACAATATACTTTTTTAGTATAATGATATCAGTAACTTATGTCAGTTCCTGGTGACATTTCAGAAATGCGAATTCAAGTATTTTAAAGAACTTGCCAAAGTTACATTGTATCCTGACCCAGAGAGTTCTTTCTTACTTGGGGAAAAAGCCTCGGGCATGGCACACCAAGGAACTCTTGTCACTACCAAGCTTTCACCAACACTTTCCGAATACGTGTGTTCTCTTCCCAAACAGTTGTAGTGTCTTACATGGAGATTGATTTGCTTGTACATAAAATATACATAAATAACCTATATCACAATGTGAATATTACTACTCGTTCTCTCTCTCTATATTTTTGACAATTGTACTGTATGAGAAGCGAGGCTAGGTGAATGCAACTAAACTACATTAAGCAGGACTTGCGAGCAAGAACGTCACAGAAATTCAAACAAAATTAAACTCGTACTATCAGATTTATAAAGTTTGGTTTATTAACAGTGCAACAAAGTTCGAGTGATAAGATGAAAAACAAAACCATTACAGTGCACAAGCATATATGAAACACGTGTGGTACAAAGCCCCCCTAAAAATAATATACATGTGAAATAGGGCACCCTGCTCTTGAAAGGGGTACTGTAGGCTGGTCATCTGTCAGGAGATAAGCAGGTTTTAGGCGATCAAGGGAGACCCAGTCTTCTTGGACACGAATGTTGATAAAGAACGCCTAAACCATACGACGCATTACGAAGAAAGGGCCCGTGTAAGGGACCGTTGCCGGTAGCTTGCTTGTGTCGCTGCACAGGAAAACTTACGTTGCTGAGTGTGGATCTGTTGGTATGTATTGCTTAGATGAGGGCTTGTAAGTCTGGCGGCATGGAGTAAATTTTCCGGCAACGTGACTTACGTGCTGGATATCATCGGAGTAGGTTGCAGATGGAAAAAATTCGGCAGGATGACCAACGGGTCACCATACCCCATTTTAACTGCCGAGACATCCAGGGCATCTTTAGGAGTGGTCCTTAGTCCCAGGAGGACCCAGGAAAGTTAGGTAAATCAGTTGGAGTCCTTGCAGTGGGACACCAAAGCGACTCTGAGGGTGCAGTGAAAACGTTCAACCATTCCGATGGCAGCAGTGTTGAAGGCAGTTGTCTGATGTAGGGTGATTCCCAGGAGGTTTGCTAATAAATTGAGAGGTGAAAGTGGTACTCTTGACAGAAGTAATATGCTCAGGGACACCAAATCATGCTATTCATCCTGAGTGTAAGGCAGATGTATATGAGGTGGACGTTGCAGTTTCCATGGGAATTAGTTCAGGCCAATGAGTGGAGCGGACAGTGATCTTAAACGGCTAACAATGTCCTTGTGATGTGGGTAGGGGCCCTACGACGTCGACATGAATATGAGCAAAACGACACTGAGGTTAAAGAAAGGAGTCCACTCCTTCATCTGTGTCGATGTACTTTTGAAGTCTGGCATGAAGTACAGGCGTGGACCCAATCTTTAGCATCCTTAGTAATGTTGTGCCAAATGAACTTCATCTTCAGTAGCTGTGCAGTAAATCGTTGCGAGGGATGAATGAAATCAAACACCCGTCAGTGTATGGAAGCAGGTATCCATGGTCTAGGTTTACCAGTACTGACGTTATAGAGGAGGGGGCAGCTGGAGTTGTTGAGGGGAACATCTTCCCGGTGGAGGGATCTGCAGGATGTCCTGCATGCTTGGGACACTGCGAATAACAAAGGGTGTACCCTCCAAGAAGTGGAGAAAGTGGCCATTAATTTGCGGTCGAAGGTAGAGTAGCCGGATTTCGCCTTGAACAGTTTCCTCCTGGAGGCAGCAATGGTCAGCGCAATCCGTTGACCATCTGTTCCAGTACTGCACCTATAGCGATGTCGTTGGAATCATTGGAGAGAAGTAGAGGGGCATGTGGCACAGGAAAAGTTAGAGGAGCAGCGGTTGATAGGGCATTCTTTACATTGCAGAAGAATGCTTTTTGAAGGGGACCCCACGTCAGGTCTTTTGGCTTGCCCTTGAGGGAAGAGTAGAGGGGGCCAAGATAGGCAACTTTGGCTGGCAGGAAACAGTGATAATAGTTTTTCATGCCCAAGAATTTTTGCAGTGTTTTGACGGTCGAATGCATTGGGAAGTTCTGAACGGCTGCTACCTTCTCAGGGAGGGTGTGGACTCCTTCCAGAGTGATGTGGTGCCCTAAGAACGATACTTCGATGGCGCCAAAGGTACACTTTTTATACCGGACTACAAGGTCGTTCTGTTGTAGGCGGTCGAGCACAATGCATTGGTGATGGAAGGTGTTCCTCTTTTGAGTAAGAGAACACAAGTATATCGTCCATGTAATATACACAAAAGGGGAGTTCCCCTAAGATGCCATCCATGAGGTGTTGAAAAGTGGCCCTAGCATTACGACGGCCAAAACAGGAGTAATTGCAGGTGTATGTACCAAAGGGGGTGGTGATGGTGGTCTTGGGGATGTCTTGTGGGTTATTATTGTTATTATTATTAACTGCTAAGCTACAACCCAGTTGGAAAAGCAGGATGCTATAAACCCAAAGGCCCCAACAGGGGAAATAGCCTTGTGAGGAAAGGAAACAAGGGAAAATAAAGTATTTTAAGAAGAGTAACAACATTAAAATAAATATTTTCTAAATAAACTATAAAGACATTAACAAAACAAGAGGATGAGAAATTAGATAGAATAGTGTGCCCAAGTGTACCCTCAAGCAAGAGAACTCTAACCCAAGACATTGGAAGACCATGGTACAGAGGCTATGACACTACCCAAGACTAGAGAACAATGGTTTGATTTTGGAGTGCCCTTCTCCTAGAAGAGCTGCTTACCGAAGCTAAAGAGTCTCTGCAACCCTTACCAAGAGGAAAGTGGCCACTGAACAATTACAGTGTAGTAACTAGAATTGTTGGGTATGAGGACAGATGAGAATATGTAAAGAATAGGCCAAACTATTCGGTGTATGTGTAGGCAAAGGGAAAGAACCGTAACCAGAGAGAGGGATTCAATGTAGTACTGTGTGGCCAGTCAAAGAACCCCATAACTCTCTAGCGGTAGTATCTCAACGGTCGGCTGGTGCTTTGGCCAACCTACTAAGGTTCATGGGCGCCTTATAATACCACTCCAGGAGGTCGAGTATAGAGAAAACCTTGGCTTTGCGCAAGTAGGAGGTCACGTCGGCAGTGTTTGGGAGGGGCTAGTGATTTGGTTCTGCCTGTATGTTCAGGCGCATGAAATTCCCACACGAGTGCAGAGCTATCTTTCTTTAGGACGATGTGTAAGGGTGACGACCATGGGCTCGAGGACTTTTGGCAAAGGCCCATTTCTTCCCTTTCAGGGAACATTTGGTTAGCAGCTGCCAAACGATAAGTTGCAGACACCTATTATCTTGCAAAGAGCCATCTGTCAGAGAGCCATCTTTCTTCAGGATGATGTGTAAGGGTGACAACCATGGGCTTGAGGCCTTTTGCCAAAGGCCCATTTCTTCCCTCTCGGTGAACGTTTATTTAGAGGATTCCAAACAATCCAGTGCCAGACGCTTGAATCTGAGAAACACTGTAGGCCCGTCAACTTGATATGGTGATAGATATTGTGTTTGGCGGAAACCATGGGCGTTTGATGAAGTTGTAGACGGAAAACTTTCGGGTACGGCGTGAGGAGGTGTGGGGTAGGCATCTGTGGGTGCACTGATGTTGAGAGCAAAGTCGGAGGGGGCGAGTTGGAGAGGTGTCGAGGAGTACAAATTCGAGTTGACTAACCGAAGGTGAGTAACATCGACCAGGAGGTGGCAATATGAGAAGAAATCCGCACCGAGGCTCGGCAATGTGACATCAAAGGGAAACTTCCAATTATATTTGGTGCTTTCAAATGATAATGTGAGGGTTTCATAACTATGGGTGGGCATCACAGATCCATTGACAGCTACCAGGTAGACGTCGGCAGATTTAGACAGACTACGTTGGGTCCTGGCGAGTGGCCTTGCCAGAAGAGAACCCCAAGTGCCTGTGTCTACCAAAAATCGCATGCCCGTACCTGCATCATGTAAAAAGAAAAGATTAGTTACAGGGGAGGCCAATGCCACAAGCTATGACCTACTTACACGTTTTTTGGCCGCTGGCAACTATTCGCACATTCCTTCGCAGCAGCCACGAATCTTGAGTGGTAGTAGTAAAACTGCGGCCGATGGGCATCAGTAAGTGGTTTGAAAGGTTGTCGGTTGCAGCATAAGCTAGGGGTGGTATATGTGGGTGGTGGGCGGTGTTTTATCGCCACTCCGTCACGTCACGGGGTGGACGTCTTTATCCTACTGCATTCACATCAGCTTCGGTCGATGTTGAATTGTTGTCTTCTTCATCAGGAGTGGAGGTGTTGATGGATGTCTTGAAGGTGGTGAAGTGGCTGCCGAAAAGGGCATCGACTTTGGTCACCAGGTCCTTCATGAGCGAATTATCGACATCGGGGTTGGTACAGGTTTGGGTAGGCGCCGTACCCAAAGGGCCCGAAGTAGGTTTTCCTCGTGAGGAGAGCTGTCTGTGTCAGGTTGCAGGTGAACGATACTGGTCATTTCCCTGAGGGTGAGAGAAGCTTTTTGGTCCTCCAACAGTTGTTGAGAGAGCTGATAAAGTTTGGCTATACGGGTGGCTGGCAATGGTGAGTACTACTCCAGGAAGTAAGCTGTGAGGGGGATGGCGGGAGGGAGCTGGACACTGTGGTAGTCACCATTGTGCAATGTGTCAGTTAGGTGATAACTGAGGGGTGAGGTGAATGCAACTAAACTTCATTAACCAGATATCGTGCTTAAATACCAGGACTTGCGAGCAAGGCTGTCACAAATATCCAAACAAAATCAAACACAACTATCAGATTTATACAGGTTGGTTTATTAACAGTACAAGGAAGAGCGAGTGATAAGATAAAAAGCAAAACCGTTACAGTGTACGAGCGTGTATGAAACACGTGTGGTACAGTACACATTTAACATTCAAACCATTACACATATATGTTTATAGGTTTATAAATGCTTGTATGTACATATGTATGTACACACACACACTATATATATATATATATATATATATATATATATATATATATATATATATATATATATATATATATATATATATACACACACACCTTATGTTTTCCAATTTTAATGCGTTTTTCTAATAATCTTCCTGTCAGGTAGTAAATATTGATAAAGTCGTATATTTTTTTTTTATCATATGGCTTGGATTGCTTGCGGGAAAGAATGGTACTTTGAAGATGTATTATCACTATTTCAAACAGATGTTCTATGTTTACATGGTATTTATATTGTTTTTATTTTATTGTAAAGTTTTCTCATGTAATTACACGAAAGAACTCTGTACTTAGTTTTTAATTTACAACTTATTATGGTGAACTTGTTATTATGATATCACTTGAGAATTTGTGATTCTTCTGCTTATACACACACACACACACACACACATATATATATATATATATATATATATATATATATATATATATATATATATATGTATATATATATATATATATATATATATATATATATATATATATGTATATATATATATATATATATATATATATATATATACACACACACACACATATATATATATATATATATATATATATATATATATATATATATATATATGCATGTGTATGTGTGTATTTTAGCAATTATCCTACATTGGCCTAGAATAAAAATGCATGAGCTAGTAGTAAAGCAGATTTACTAGGAGTTAAAAGTTCTATCGTAAAGTTTTGATTTGTCCTTTGAAAAACAGGGATTTCTCCTGTTGTAGGCGAGCGACCATCTTGTTGATTGACGGTACAAAACTCAGTTGAACCAAATTTCTGAATCTAGAAGGATATGTTAGATGCTTATTCGTATTGTTTGTGTTTATTCCTGGTAAATTGTGTGACGGTGCCGAGAGAGAGGTTATGACTCAAAGGCAGGATGCAATCAACTGAGTTGTATTATTAAAGAACACTCTCCTTTATATACAAAACCTCAAGACAACAGGAAAATACATGTTCGAGAAATGACAATGTTACAGAGGAGAAAAGCAGACATGAATTTTCATGTTCGTTTTAGTGCGAGGGAAAAGCGAAGATACAAGCATAATATATACAAAAGGAATTATGTACAATTGTGTGACACACGGTTGGTACATGGCTCCCCCCCCCCCTAAAAATGACATACTGTACAAGTTAAATAGGGCACCCTGATCTAGAGAGGCGAACTGTAGGCGGGTCATCTGGCAGGAGATAAGCAGGTTTTAGACGATCAATGGAGACCCTGTCTTCTTTGCCACGAATGTTTAGTAGAAATGCTTTCGGACTGCGTCGGATCACAAGGAAAGGGCCTGTGTAAGGGGGCGTTAGTGGTGGCTTGGTAGTGTCGTTGCGTTGGAAGACGTGCGTTGCAGAGTGCAAGTCTGTTGGTATGTGATGCTTTGCTGGGGGCTTGTAAGTCTGGCGGCATGGAGTAAATTTTCCCACGACGTGACGTATGGGCTGGAGATCGTCGGAGGAGGTTGTAGAAGGAAAAAATTCGGCAGGGACGACCATCGGGTCTCCATACACCATTTCAGCTGCCGAGACGTCGAGGGCGTCTTCAGAAGTGGTCCTTAGTCCCAGGTGGACCCAGGGAAGCTGAGTAAACCAGTTGGAATCCTTGCAGCGGGACATCAAAGCTGCTTTGAGGGTGCGATGAAAACGTTCAACCATTCCATTGGCAGCGGGGTTGTAGGCCGTTGTCTGATGTAGGGTAATGCCCAGGAGATTCGCTAATGATGTCCACAATTGAGAGGTGAAAGTGGTTCCCCTGTCAGAAGTAATATGCTCAGGGATACCAAATCTTGCAATCCATCCAGAGAGTAAAGCAGATGTACATGAGGCGGATGTTGCAGTTTCCATGGGAATGGCTTCAGGCCAACGAATGGAGCGGTCGATGACGGTAAACAGGTAACGATGTCCTTGTGATGTGGGTAGGGGGCCTACAACGTCGACGTGAATGTGTGCGAAACGACGCTGAGGTTGAGGAAAGGTGCCCACTCCTGAATCCGTGTGTCGATGTACTTTGGAAGTTTGGCAAGAAGTACAGGCGCGGACCCAATCCTTACCATCCTTTGAAATGCTGTGCCAAATGAACTTTGCCTTCAGCAGCTGTACAGTAGAACGGCACGAGGGATGTGAAAGGCCGTGAATGAAATCAAACACCTGTCAGCGCATGGGAGCAGGAATCCAAGGTCGCGGTCTGCCAGTACTGACGTCACAGAGGAGGGTGGTGTTGGAGTCTTCGAGGGGAAAGTCTTCCCAACGGAGGGACGTGCAGGATGTCCTACATGCTTGATACTCTGGATCCTGTCGTTGGGCTTCAGCCAGGGCGTTGTAATCCAATCCCAGTTGAACGGCAGCCAACGTGTTTCTTGACAGGGCATCGGCAACGGGATTCATTTTCCCAGGGACGTATTGAAGGGTGCAATTGTATTCAGCCACGGCGGAGAGATGTCGGCGTTGCTGGGCGGACCAGGCATCAGACTGTCGAGTAAAGGCGTGCACCAGAGGCATGTGGTCTGTGCGAATGACGAAGGGCGTACCTTCTAAGAAATGGCAAAAGTGACGGACAGCCAAGTGCACCGCCAGCAATTCTCGATCGAAGGTAGAATAACCCGATTCTGCCTAGGACAGTTTTCTGCTGAAGAAGGCCAATGGGCGGGGCGAGCCGTTGACCACCTGCTCGAGTACTGCACCAATAGCGACGTCGCTGACATCGGTGGAGAGAAGGAGAGGGGCATGTGGGATAGGAAAAGTGAGAGCCGCAGCAGTTGATAGGGCCTTCTTTGCATTGCAGAAGGCTGCATCTTGAAGGGGACCCCACTTCAGGTCCTTTGGCTTGCCCTTGAGGGAGGCGTAGAGGGGAGCAAGAGTGGCGACAATGGCTGGCAGAAAACGGTGATAATAGTTGATCATGCCCAAGAATTCATGCAGAGCTTTGACGGTCGAGGGCACGAGGAAGTTCTGAACGGCTGCTACCTTCTCAGGGAGGGGGTGGACACCTTCAGGAGTGATGCGGTGCCCTAAGAACGACACTTCGTTGGCGCCAAAGGTACACTTGTCGTACCGGACTTGTCGTACCGGACTACAAGGCCGTTTTGTTGCAGGCGGTCGAGCACGATGCGCAGGTGACGGAGGTGTTCCTCTTTTGAGGAGTAGAACACAAATATGTCGTCCACATAATATACACAGAAGGGGAGGTCCCCTAAGATGCCATCCATGAGACGTTGAAACGTGGCCCCAGCATTACGAAGGCCAAAACAGGAGTAATTGAAGGTGTATGTACCAAACGGAGTGGTGATGGCAGTCTTGGGGATGTCTTATGGGTTCATAGGCACCTGATAATACCCCTTCAGGAGATCGATCGTAGAGAAAAGCTTTGCTTTGTGCAGGTAGGAGGTCACGTTGGCAATGTTTGGGAGGGGGTAGTGATCCAGTTCTGTTTGCATGTTCAGGCGCCTGTAATCCCCGCACGGAGAGAGGGAGCCGTCTTTATTCAGAACGATGTGTAAGGGTGACGACCATGGGCTGGAGGCCTTTTGGCAAAGGCCCATTTCCTCCATTTCGGCGAACGTCTGTTTGGCAGCTGCCAATCGTTCCGGTGCCAGACGTCTGAATTTTGCGAAGACTGGGGGTCCCGTCGTCTTGATATGGTGATAAATACCGTGCTTGGCAGGAACCGTGGGCGTTTGGCGAAGTTCTGGACGGAAAACTTCCAGGTACGACGTGAGGAGGTGGGCGTGGCATCCGTGGGTGCGCTAACGTGGAGAGCGAGGTTAGAGGGGGCGGGTTGAAGAGGTGTTGACAAGTATGAGTCTGCGTTGACCAATCGTCGGTGGGCGACATCGACCAGAAGGTGGAAATGAGAGAGGAAATCCGCACCGAGGATTGGCATGGTGACGTCAGCAACGAGAAACTTCCAATTAAATTTACCATTTCCAAACGATAATGTGAGGTTCTCGTAACCGTAGGTGGGTATCGCAGATCCGTTGGCAGCTACCAAGCGGACGTCGGCAGATGTAGACAGACTACGTCGTGCCTTGAAGAGTTTCCTTGCCAAAAGAGAACGACAAGCACCCGTGTCTACCAAAAATCGCACGCCCGTTCCTGCATCCTGTAAAAAGAAAAGATTAGAAACACGGGAGGCCACTGCCACGAGCGATGGCCTACTTACACGTTTTTTGGCCATTGACAATCCTTGGCACATTTTTTTGCAGTTGCCCCGAATCTGAAGTGGTAGTAGCAAAACTGCGGCTGATGGGAGGTAGTAAGTGGCTGTAGAAGTCGTTTGTTGGGGCGCGAGCGATTGGTGGGTGGTGGGCGGCTTTGTCTCTGCTTCGGCACGTCACAGTGTGGGCGTGTATGTCTTACGGCATTCATGTCAGCTTCAGTTGACGTAGAATAGGCATCCTCTTCGTTAGGGGTGGAGGTCTTGAAGTGGCTGTCCATAAGGGCGTCGGTCATCAAGTCCTTTATGGGTAAACTATCGACATCGGGTATCGCAGCGCGTATAGGTCCGGGTAAACGGCGTATCCAAAGGGCACGAAGTAGGTTCACCTCACGAGGAGAGCCGTCTGGGGCAGTTTGAAGGCGAGCGATACTGGTCATTTCCCTGAGGGCAAGCGAAGCCCTTTGGTCCCCCAACGGTTGTTGCGAGAGCTGAAAAAGCTTTGCTACAGGGGCGGCTGGCGACGGCGAGTACTGCTGCAGAAGGTATGTTTTGAGGGCGTCATAAGCTATTGGCGTGTCTCCTTGTTCACAAAGCCAGTCGGATATTTCCGGGAAGGTGTCGTCGGGTATCGCCGCGAGAACATAATCTGCTTTGGTGGTTGAGCGAGTCACGCCGTTGATGCGAAACTGGACTTCTGCGCGCTGAAACCAAGCAAATGCCTCTCCGCAGGCGAATGGTGAAAGTTTCAATGGGGCGGCCGCAGCGCCAACTGCTGTAGTAGAGTCCGTCATAGTACCAACGATGGAGGGGCGAGGGAGGTGGGGGTGGAAGGCAGTGGGAGCGAGTCGACTTCCGGGGTCACCAATGTGACGGTGCCGAGAGAGAGGTTATGACTCAAAGGCAGGATGCAATCAACTGAGTTTTATTATTAAAGAACACTCTCCTTTATATACAAAACTTCAAGGCAACAGGAAAATACATGTTCGAGAAATGACAATGTTACAGAGGAGAAAAGCAGACATGAATTTTCATGTTCGTTTTAGAGGGAGGGAAAAGCGAAGATACAAGCATAATATACACAAAAAGGAATTATGTACAATTGTGTGACACACGGTTGGTACAATAGGGTAAACATAACCGTTCTTTGTGATTAAGATGATTAAGTTCACTTATATGTAGAATTGTTTAACGACATTATAGATTTTTATGCTTATCTCTTGTTGAATAATAATGACATTGTTAACGATAATGGTAATGATATTAATACTAATACTAATAACAAATCTATTCAGACATAGGGAGGTTTATAAATTTTAGTGTGCGATAGTTTAGCAAAAAAGAAGAAGAAGAAAAAAAAAAAAAACCTCAGTGATACATTTTGAATGATCTTGCCACGTGCAGTAGTTCGCTAATAATGGTGATGATTACGCCTTTTTTTTTTGTTCTTGAGTGATATTCTTGAATCTACAGAAGAAAAAATCGTTCTTGAGAGATAATAAAATGAATAATCACCTTTGCTGGACCATTAAACAGACCCTTATATTGGTGATTGCTATTCAATACCATTTACCTTCTTCAGCATCTCTCCATCCCCCTTTCTGTCGCTAATGAGAGATCAAAGTTACTTTTAGGCTATGCAATGACTCTTACAAATTAAGTCATATCATTTATATTAAATCAACCTATCATCTTATGACACGTGGCATGCCATGATTAGTACTTCGTGTTATGACACGTGACATGTCATGATTGTTACTTCGTGTTATTGAATATCAGTATTACATTTGATCTATTACTCGTCATGGAACCGTAATTTGACCATTTTTTTTAATCAACGAGAAATGTTTTTGATTACTCATTCCTATGATACATTTAATGGCTTGATAATACAGCTATCATCTTTTGAGTCGAATATAAAAACATTTGCTGAATGTTTGTTAAGCCAGTATAATAACTTTCATGATGATTGTGGTGTAATACCAATGATTAGTAACAAGCAATTTCCAACTGCATGTTGCTCTTATTTCAGGATTTTACAATGAAATGCGAGTCTTATAAGGAAATCAGGCAGATGATTAAATAGATGGAGAATGAGTCAATAGATTGCACTTGGCATCATTAATTAAGAGGTAATTTTTATTACAGGAATTCGTATTTTTAAAGAATAAAAAGATATATTTTGTTGACATTTCATTTCTAGTTTTATTTTTAACCTTTTTACTCAATTTCAGAACATACAAACACACACACACACACATATATATATATATATATATATATATATATATATATATATATATATATATATATATATATATATATATATATATATATATATTCTTACGAAGCTGGACGAGTATAGAGTTAATATTTTGTTCATGTATTTTATTTGTGTATTTAAGAGATGTATAGCCAGCTCATAAGGGGACATCCTTTTTATGTAGGTATAAGTAAATGTACGTAAGTTACATAAGACTTTCTTCATTTATGTAATTTTATTTTTCATTCAATTCATTATATGTAGATTTACGTTATTTTAAAGAATTCAATTTTTACTTCATGTATTTTGTTACGAAGTCTTATGTTATCTAGTTTAGGTATGCTGTATGACCCATACAAGGTATGAACACGAGGGCTTATGTAATTTTTATGTTTCCACGTGGTTAGAAAGTGTATGAAACTTCTCAAAATAGCTTTACCTTTTTTTATTGTTTCGAGGAGGGAGATGGGCGGAGTTAGCTGAGAGAGGGTTGCCGTGCAAGCAAGGTTTGTCCCCGGTTCAATTTACTACGTTGGCAACCTCGCCGCTAGAGCCGTGCGTCCATGCCACCGAGAATGATATATCTAGAAAATTCTAGACAAATTAAGCCAATATATATAGACCCTAGGAATGCAGAAGCAGGAGAAGAGATCCAGCCTGTCCCTTTGATAGAGCCAAATTCGCCCTCTCTCCTCTCAAGTTTGTGTCCTCTCAAGTGCATCAAGTTTGTACCCTCTCAAACATGATTAATGATTTCTTTCCCACATTTATCATGTACAGTGTGTTCAAACGTTGATGAATTCATTGAATGTTATTTCAATTGTATTGTGTTAATATAAGTACTTTTATCATAAATTTTGTACTGGCCCTGTGAGATTTAGGTTAAAAAGTGAGGTGTATTTTTTTTTTTTTTTTTGCTTGCCTGTTCGGTAACCTCGTTTGAGCCAAAAGACGTAAGTGTAACAGTTTCATTTATGTAATTTTCATCTAGTGTTTAATTATTCGAGTATTAACGTGTTAACAATCTTCATTACTTATCAAAATTAAATTCTTTTTCATTAATTTCCAGTGAAACAACTGATTGTATAAATTTTTCAGTCTTTCTTTTGTCTTAGTCTAAGGATTTGTTCAGATTTAATATTTCGAGTAATTTAGATTTGGTGTTAATTCTTTTTGTATTATTGTTGTAGCTTTTTATAGAATATATTTATTTGTGTAAAGTTTGTATTTCGATCCCCAATATTTTTATCAGTGCTTCTCTCGATTCCCTGACTAAGAATCAAAGTAAGGGGTTGTTTTTGATTAGTTAATATTAAGTAATCACCCAGTTTTGTTTTGAGTGTTAGGGAAGAGACCTTTGGATATTCAGTGTTCATATATATTGCCATCTGGGATTTATGCATTATTCCTAATGCTCGGGTATTATTCAATTATAACAGATTTATGTAAAAAAATAAACACGTGGGTTTGGAGCTCGGAAGTTTATGTAATTCGCAGGCCGTAATATATATTTTTGGTGCCCAGACCCTTCATAGTAATTTCTTGATAAGTTTTCCTAAACTATCCCTTAAAAACGAGTAATCTATCATTATTATTGTTTTACAGGGGTATTATTATTATTATTAGTAGTAGTAGTAGTAGTAGTAGTAGTTATTATTATTATTATTATTATCATTATTATTATTATTATTATTACTACTTGCTAAGCTACAACCCTAGATGGAAAAGCAGGATACTATAAGCCCATGGGCTTCAACAGGGAAAATAGCTCAGTGAGGAAAGGAAACAAAGAAAAATAAAATATTTTAAAGAGAGCAACAACATTAAAGTAAATATCTATATAAACTATAAAAACTTGAACAAAACATGAGGAAGAGAAATATGATAGAATAGCATGCCCGAGTGTACCCTCAAGCAAGAGGACTCTAACCCAAGACAGGGGAAGACCATGGTACAGATGCTATGGCACTACCCAAGATTAGAAAACAAAGGTTTAATTTTGGAGTATCCTTCTCCTAGAGCTGCTTACCATAGCTAAAGAGTCTCTTCTACCGTTACAAAGAGGAAAGTGGCCACTGAACAATTACAGTGTAGTAACTAGAATTGTTTGGTAATCTTAATGTTGTCAGGTGTATGAGGACAGATGAGAATATGTAAAGAATAGGCCAAACTATTCGGTGTGTGATTGTATGAGTGTGTGCAGGAAAAGGAAAAATGAAGCGTAACCAGAGAGAAGGATCCAATGTACTACTGTCTGGCCAGTCTAAAGCCCCCATAACTCTCTAGCGGTAGTATATTAACGGGTGGCTGGTGCTCTGGCCAATCAACTACCTGTAATGCAGTATTAGTTGTTATTAATGTTGGAATTGTTATTATTACCCAAGTCTGAATATGTTTAGATTGTGGAAATTCTTGTCACCATAGAAAAGACACCGTGTGCAGAAAGTGACTTGGGATCTTTTATGGTGGTTTTGTGGCTATGCCAGTTGAGTGTGAAATCTATTGCAAAAATGGACTTTAGTTGCCTAGACACAGAGATCTATTTATCTACACATATATACACCTACATTTTATCTTTCTTCATTCGACCTCAATAGTTCCACTGTATAGAAAGGTTGGTTGTTCGAGCCAGCTTTCTCCATCTATTTCTATTTCTATTTCTTCCCCCAGTCTTACCTCTCCCATATTCCTCCTCGCCACATCCATCCATCTGATCCGCTAATGCCCCATACTCCTCCCATCAGTGTCATGTCCCTATCTCTCTTGATTGGTTCCACTCCATCCATCTTATTACATAGCAATAATATATCAAACAGTCTTTACTGGCCTTATATTTCACATTACATATACACACATTCTTCTTATATCTTGATTCCATCCTTTCCAGCAATCCATTTCACCATTCTCATCTCGGTACTTTCCACAAGTTCCTCCTCTTTCATTTAAGTGATCAGGTTATTGCCCCATATATATATATATATATATATATATATATATATATATATATATATATATATATATATATATATATATTTATTTAGTTATATATATACATATATATGTATACATACATACATACATATATATATATATATATATATATATATATATATATATATATATATATATGTATATATGTGTGTGTGTATGTGAGTGTATTTACGTTATTGTAAAAATTGTGCTCTTATGGTCCTGAATGTGTGACAAAGAGTTTCTAAAATAGCAATGGACGATTTGATAGTGAAAATAAAATCATTGTGGACACTAGAACGGGCACTCTGTAGAAAGCATACCTTCGCCATTGCCACTTTTGTCGCCAAGAAAACTGATGATGATGTGGGTATTTGATCCCAAAACACATACAGTTTATCACAAGATAGGCAATTGAATTATGCAGATTTTGGCTCTAGGTTCATGCAAATCAGATAAAAATTGGCCATGATATGGCAAAAAGGCGTCTTTGAACTTTTCATTACCTTGGTCTAAACTTTTGACCTAATCACCCTCTCAAAATCTAATCAATTTGTCCTTGGATGATGGCCAATCATCCCACCAAATTTCATGAGATTCAGTTAAACAGTTTTTGAGTTATGCAAATCACAACATATATAGACATACAAATAAATAAATAAATACACAAACACGGGTAATGACTTCTATATAATGGTGTATATCACAAGATAGACAATAGAATTATGCACATTTTGGTGCTAGTGTCATGCAAATCAGTTAAAAATTAGCCACGATATAGCAAAAAGAATTTTTTTTTCACCAATTAGTGACCTTGACATTTGACAAAATTCGGTCAAATAATTTTTTAGTTTTGTGATTCGTTTGTGATCTTTTCGTGAGCTTGGCCTGACTTCAGACCCAATCACTCCCAAAATATAATCAAATTGTCCTTATATCATGGCCAATCATCCCACCAAATTTCATGAGATTCGGTCACAGTTTTGCGAATCGCAAACACACAGACAGACAGCCATGCAAACATACGCCTATCAAAACAACCTTCGCCGTAACCATGGTCTAAGTAAAGCACATCTCAACCGTGGCCGTAACGAAGTTAGCGAAGGTAGTCTGTGTGGATATCATATCATAATGAATTTAATATTGCGGAGCACATATTCAAAACGTCACAAACCAACCACAGGTATCTTGATTGTCTATTAAGTATAACAAATTTTGCCTTATTTCCGATATTGTTTCTTACAGTAAGTGATTGGCCTTGCAGAATGGAAGCAATATTACCGTTTGGATATGCTTTTGTAAACTATTACTTTGGTACCAATATTTCACTAATGGCAAGGCAGAAAAATTATTTTCTTGCGTTTTTCACACACAAAAATTACCTTATTTGTATGACATGCTTTTGTAGAGCCATGCTTATTTTATGACATTAAAAACACGTTTTGAATAATTTTTGCCGGTTTGGTCTCTAGGTGATTTTGTAAGATGATTCCACATTTTATTACTTTTTTTTCCCCAGGTTGTGTATGTTCTTCATTTAAAGAATTGTTCAGAATTCAGATTGAAGTGAACAGAAATCTGAAATAAAAGTGAGAATTAAAAAGTAAAAGTAAAAAAAAAGTTATTTTGTGAAGTTTTCATTTTAATTTTTTTCTAGACTACGGCATAGAAAATTGAACGTGCATAATTAGTGGCGTTTCACTTATAATTGTATAATTTTATGTCCTCAAATATATCATTATAATAAGCAGGCCTTTACATTAAGTATACACTTTTTTTGTACTAAGTTTTTCATGTTTTGAATGGTATAGTTTTAACTTTTGGTTGTTCCACGCGATGTTGCATTGAATATTTGTCATAAATAATAAAAAAAAAAGTCCATTATTAAAGTATCATTCGGATTTCCTTTATATGTCACTTTTTTTTGCAATCCTGTTTAGAAAGTTTGTTTGTGATTGTAGTTACTCACCCACAAATTCATAAATACATACATACACCCATATATCTATCTATCTATCTATCTATGTATATATATATATATATATATATATATATATATATATATATATATATATATATATATATATATATATATATATATATATATATATATATATATATATATATATATATATATATATATATATATATGGTCATTAAACATGAATAGGATCAAGTCATAAAATTGGATGGTCAGAGACGAGTAAAATTATCCATGTTGATGACTATACCCAAAGGAATAGTGTTGAATCCTTTTTAATCTCCTGTACCAATTGTCAAAATTTGAATCTAAGCCCTGATCTTTTTTTTTTCGTTAATCTGATGTTATCCTTTTATTCAAAATCTGACTTTTCTGGAATTATTAAGAAATTGACAGCTGTTGGATCCCTTTCTCCTGTATAAATACGATGATTTTGTATATGTATTCTCATTGTTGAACACGCATCCTGTTCGTAATACTAGGTATGCAGTTAATTCTAATAGTCAGGCCTTCTCCATCATGAAGTTTAATACTACACAGTACTCTAGAAGTTTTATTCCAGCTATGACCAAGTTGTGGAATGATCTTCATAACCCGGTAGTTGAATCAGTAGAACTTCAAAAGTTTAAACCCGCAGTAAATGTTTTGATGTTGAACAGCCTTACATAAGTTTATATATCAAATAAATGTTTTAATGTTGTTAATGTTTTTGAAATATTCTATTTTAATTTTAATTACTTAATCGTTTATTCATTTCCTTATTTCCTTTCCTCACTGGGCTATTTTTCCATGTTGGAATCCTTGGGCTTATAGCATCTTGCTTTTCCAACTAGGGTTGTAACGTAGCTAGTAATTATAATAAAAATAACCTCTGTAC
>NC_090728.1:107223678-107228678 GCF_036898095.1 Palaemon carinicauda
TAATGATTTTTTTAAAATTAGCAGTTTTATTCTAAATAGGTGAACAACACTGCTGAAAAAGAAGAAATATAAAATAACCTTACCTCGAGTATGTTGATTATGTAGTCAGGAAAAAGTTGCAAGGAATTTTAAAACTTTGTTTCCCTCAAATTATTCTTTGATTTGGTTGTATTAATCCTTTCATTATCGGTTTATTGTTGTGAGATAGTCCTGCTCTTCCTGTCAACCTTAATTAAAATGTTGTCTGCGCTACCGTTGGAGCCAGCTCTCGCAGGTTAAGACAGATAATTTTGGAACATCGAGGCCTGTTAGTTAGAACATAATTTCCCCCTTACTAAACCACCATTATCTGCCACAAGAGATTACTGTTCTTTTTAGAGAGAACCATCCTTCATCTGGCCTGAGTTTTTCAATACTGTCGTTTTGTTTTAACAGACTTGATCTTCGTCATTTTAGAGCATTGTTTGTAGAAAAAAAACAGAGACCTAAGCTGAATAATAACCCTAGATTTACAACTGGCGATTGTGGAATTCTGTTTAGTAGATATTTAGAAAGGACTAATGTTGCTTGTTCTCTATTTGCTAGTTTATTTGTGTATTATCTATTTGGCATCATTTTTTAGTAGGAATACGTTTTATTTCTAAGATCAATTTTGCTTTTCCTTGTACTCTTCGTTTTTATACTATTTATTTGTTCAATTTAGTTTCCTTTATGTTCAATATTTTTTACCATCTTTTCTTGCTCCAATTTATTTAAAAGATTGTGATTGTCTTAATATCCTTTAATTTTTCGTACATTTCCCTTATATAATAAAGAGGAAATATCTGACTACACACATTGATATATATATATATATATATATATATATATATATATATATATATATATATATATATATACTGTATATATATATATGACCCGATCTGGGTCGTATTGGGGTTCAATCAGTTTTAGGGAAACATGAATAGAGAGGGATTTCATGCACAAATAATAGCCGAGTTGATCATTTTACACATGCTATATTCTCTTAAGTTTACAAGGGCGCCCTTAATTATGATTACGTTACGTTACTAAGAAAAAGCCCTCAGAAATATGGTACTCGGGTTGGCACACATGTTGGCACCTGCCAGTCCTTACGTGACACACTCGCAAGGCCTTCGAAACCAGACTGTCTCCTATGGGCAGTTTCCTCATCGCCCATAGATGGGCATCGCGATGCCTGATCAATGATTGGTTGTTTTGACCCGAAAGTCTCATAACAACCAATCGGGAGAGGGTTTGGTGACGCCAAGCCTACAACCGTCATTTTCGTAGTGCCACCCAAGCCACAGCGTAACCGTCCTTCCTCTAACAAAGAAGAAAAATCTGTTGACTCTTCACTTATCCCGATCAGTAACGGCCAACTTGACTGTGATCAGTTCATCACTCCCTTCCCAGATTTTACGTCCCGTAAAATTCACACTTATCAGATTTTTTTCTCAAAACAATTTTTTTTCTCTCTCTTTTTTTGTTATGAAACTTTTCTAATTTTTTTTTTCACTGAAACAAAAAACTTTCGTTTCTCTTTACATTGCCGCTGAGTACCATCCTCTTCGGGTGCATGCAGAAATTAAAATTAAAAATTAAAATCAGAGGGCTGGTTGGCGTGTTACAATTGCAAGTTACACAAAGATGAATGTCACGCCCACAATTGGTCATACAGAAACACAAAATTCAGGTTTAATACATCATCACCGAAATTTGGAGCACAAAATCAGAAAAATAATAATGTTTTACCAACAGTTCCTTGAATGCAATAAAATTTTTATATGAACCGACAAATTATTACATACACAAAACAAAGAAAATGATAAAAATTAAGAGAAATCAAAATGAATAACTTACAATCCCAGCACTCTTTGACACATTTACCATTATAAGAAAACCATTTCTAACACATCCGTGACACTGCAACAAGGAGCAAATTCAAACAGTGAATAATAATAAAAAAGAAAAATACTTATCAATAACCAAGCAATATTATTTCTCCTGGGAAACAAAAACATAAGTAATGATGTTCAGTTTTCAACCCATGATTAACAATTACCTGTAACAGCACTGAAAACCTCCACAGAGACAAATGAAATCTTTTAAATACAGTATAATAACATTGAAAACACACATCAAACCATTGGTAACAACAAAATAAGTATCAACATAGGGTAACGAAATTTGAATTAATTCCAACATAAACATAAATGCAACAGAAATGTCTCAGTATGATGAATGAAATACTCGTGATATGCTTAGAACAAAACCCCCCTAAAAAAACGAAACCAAATTTAATTCATCTTTTCACAAAACACTTGGAGTAACACTCACAAAATAAACCTGATTCCGTGACCTCAATCACCTTGTGGTAAACACTATCTCATGGCCCATGTCCTCTTGCACTCTCTCGTGCCCGAAGGACGGCACTGACACCAGTTTGTGCCTCTTCCTCACTTAACTGTCTGTCCCCTGGGGAATGGACCTAGGACGTCTATATGCTCTCCATTAAACTTAAAAGGTACTACCGAGCATGTTCTGGCACTTGGTATCACATGTTTGTGGTTACTCATCGAGTTACACACATGACACTTATTGATAAACCTAATTCCTAAAAAAAAAAACTGAAACTTGCTTGGGACCTTTCTATACCTACATGCCACGCATAAGGACTTACATCAATTACACAGATGACTTTCTCTACCAAAGGGGAAGGAAGAACAACGCTAGATCGGATTTCGTCTTCAATGAAGAACACATCCCTTCGCACGTGCAAGAAATCCGGGAACTTGCTACTCCTATCTCAACCACACACTCATTCACGGGGCATGTACGCTGGGCTCCCCCATGGAAAACCCATTACTAACACTCACTGTGATTCTCGCTCCCTCTCTCTCTCCGGAGTCGTCAAGATCTACCATTTCCTACGCGCTCCATCCACAGATCTACTCGAACCTAATTTCTTTCGTTGTTGTTCCTTCTGCTTTATGTCGAGTTATTACATCCGTTCTTCGTCGTAGGGTCACTGAGCCCGTGGGTGGGCTCCAGCCATGTTAAGCACCGTGCACTCCTACGTTTTTCTGGCATCCGTAACGAGCGGTTCTTCAAACTCGTTACACTCATGATTCCACCTCTATTCCAAGACGGGAATAGCATTCCTACTTCCATGAGTGGGAGCGGTGGTGAGGGGCTGCTGCTCCACCCCTCTAACCTCCTTAGGCACTCCCTGGGAAGACGCACTACCACTTGCTGGCAAGAGGGTATCCCTTACTGCTCACTGGGGGAACGTCTGGCTCCCCTCCCTCACACTCTGGGGCAAAGATTTCTGGCTGACCCCTTGGCACTCCTGTCCCCAGTCCTTGCGGGTCTGACGGACGGCCCGAGGGACCTTTGGTCCCCTTCCCGCGTCGACTTCCCCTTCCTCTCGATGGTACAGGGGAAACATGATTTCTTGTGCTGACGCCGTTTTTATCCTCTTTTTTTTTTTTTTTTTTTTTTTTTTTTTTTTTTTTTTTTTTTTAGCATAGAGCCCGTAGGTGGCCCCTTCCCCCACAGTTCCAACAACCGCCAAGCACATTCCTACCTCTCTGACCTCTGCCTCTTCGAGGTTCTCTTCTACAAGCGCCCCATCCTTGGTAGGTTGTCGATGCAGGTTGGGTGCCGGGCTGGCTCGATGGTTGTGTAGCTGCTATTATATGTGGCGGGAAATCGTTCACCAAGTACCGGGCAAACAAGAGCTACAGGATTCATTTCTCCCCTCTCTCCATCATCGCCACTCGACGTCGAACTTCTAGTGTTAACCATTATCACTATTATCTTTTTTTTCCCTTTTTCAAAAATCTCACGTCGGCTAAAATCACTTAGCACAGACGTTAATCTGTTAACACCTCACACCTGACACCATTTAATATGACCCGATCTGGGTCGTATTGGGGTTCAATCAGTTTTAGGGAAATATGAATAGAGAGGGATTTCATGCACAAATAATAGCCGAGTTGATCATTTTACACATGCTGTATTCTCTTAAGTTTACAAGGGCGCCCTTAATTATGATTACGTTACGTTACTAAGAAAAAGCCCTCAGAAATATGGTACTCGAGTTGGCACACATGTTGGCACCTGCCAGTCCTTACGTGACACACTCGCAAGGCCTTCGAAACCAGACTGTCTCCTATGGGCAGTTTCCCCATCGCCCATAGATGGGCATCGCGATGCCTGATCAATGATTGGTTGTTTTGACCCGAAAGTCTCATAACAACCAATCGGGAGAGGGTTTGGTGACGCCAAGCCTACAACCGTCATTTTCGTAGTGCCACCCAAGCCACAGCGTAACCGTCCTTCCTCTAACAAAGAAGAAAAATCTGTTGACGCTTCACTTATCCCGATCAGTAACGGCCAACTTGACTGTGATCAGTTCATCTATATATATATATATATATATATATATATATATATATATATATATATATATATATATATATATATATATATATATATATATATCCTGTCACGGTTATCGGGGAGAGGAGTAGTCATACCCTTGTTTGCGGGGGTTCCCCGAGGTGTACACTCGGAATCCACACGCTCCCACAAATTGCCTAACCATCAGGTTGTAGTTAGGAAAGGGGTGAGTGGGAATGGTTGAATCTTTGTGTGCTTGTATATCTATCGAAATATTTAGACTTAATTTTTGACATTAATGGAACGCTATTTTTACTCATAGAAGACTTAAGGTTGCTGTTAAAGATGTTTCCCATAACTTTGATATTATTATTGTTTATAATGAAGTTATATATATATATATATATATATATATATATATATATATATATATATATATATATATATATATACACACAACATATATGCACACACACACACACACACACATATATATATATATATATATATATATGTATATATATACAACATATATGCACACACACACACACACATATATATATATATATATA
>NC_090728.1:107231178-107241178 GCF_036898095.1 Palaemon carinicauda
ACTATTACTAGTCTTGGCTACTTCCTACTGTTTTGGTGGCGGTAACTGCTGCGAGCAGCAAGGGAAAGCAGTTTAGTGCAGTTTAAAATCAAGGTGATCTATGAATTAGTTGTTGAGATGTTTTATATTTTGAATTTTACCATTGGATTGATTTAATAAGTTGCCAGAGTTTTCGGTAGGTTCATAATGGATAATTTTTGCTTCCTTCGGTACGGATGATGTTAGAGAGAAAATTAATTATCATAAGAATTGACGTGTATAGTTCAGCAACATTATATTTCATAGTGCAAAAAATTACAAATTACTCTCAAAGCCGTTTTTTTATTGATCATATGCTTTCGTATTGCTGTGTTAAGTAATTTTTGCCCCGAGAGATGAGTCCAAATTTAATACGTTCTTATAATAGTAGAGAAGATAGTATGAGTAGATATAAGCATATCTTATGAAAATACACGTAAACCCTAAACTGTTTGGGATTTAGACAGATTGATGGAAATGGTTGCAGCCCCTACCTGATTATATAGTAATAAGGAAAGAAATACTACCTTTTTGGACGTTGTTTAACCTGATTGGGAAAATTTTGGAGTACTTTGCGTAACAGAATCCAACAAGAAAATAGACACTACTGCCTTTGAAAGAGTAGGCCCTAAGGCTTAATGTATGCTGTGGAAGGAAAAAAATAACGAATCATGCACGCTTAAGCTAAAATGGTTATCTGCCTATAATCCTGGTTAGTTTAAACAAAGATTTTTTCAAAGTTTCTCCAATGCGTAGGGAAGTTCATAAAAGTTCTATGGATTTTGCAATATGCTCATATGTGATAGAATTAGCTGGTTGAATCTGTGTGCTTTGAAAAACATACGTGGACAAACAAAGAACAATTATGCATTGTAATTATAGATGGATTTTATAAATTACTTGCATTATTATGTATAACACCAGAGTTGCAAATGTACTATATAAATTGTCCTTGAAACAGAATTCTACATTTTCAGTGGAGTAAGGCTAAAAATGCATTGGTTGTGAAATAAATGAAATATAAATATACCTAATCTGTAAAGACCTGTTAGTTCAGACTAACTGCAGGATTGATCAAGATTTGCAAGCTGCATTCTTTATGTGAAACAAATTACCTTGCGCCATTATAGTGGCTTTGGATCGTGGTAAAAAAATCTCTTTAAATTAAAGTTTCCTTTGCTGTCTTGTGTGCGATGTTTCTCTTTTCTGTATTAAATTTATATGTATTGATTCCTAAGACACGATCCATGTATATCCTGTTATGATTATTTTCTTTTTTATAGATATGGTTTTTGAAGATGCCAGGGAAAACAGATGATGTTTCTTTAAACAATTCAACAATTGTATGTAGGGTTTCTATTATATGGTTATAAAGTTTTGAAATGATTTGTTCTCGCAATGTTTGTGTCGTTAGAGAAAAATGCCTCTACTGAGAGCAGTTATAAAACAAAAGTTGTGTTTGCTTCCTCTGCCTGAAATTTAAGCAGGATGGAAGCCATTACACAACTTACTTTATTGTAACAAAACAAGCGTCTCTCTTATCTGACATGTAAATTCTGAAAATGACGTAGAAAAAGTTAAAATTTAGTTAAAATACTTCTTGAAATCCGTATTACCTTTCAATCGATGTTTTTGTACGTGCGATAGTTGTGCATTTACTAAACGTAATCGATCAACACGGTCAAGTCGAACCTCTCATTTGTTTAATTCGGGAATATGATCCAAATTCAATTTAAGGGTAACATGACCATGAAAAGTTTTATAATTTTTTATTTCTATATATTCATACGTATATTTTTATGACTTCATCAAGATATGAATAGTAACTAACATTTTTTTTGAGTAATTCGTTCTTTTATGGTAATCACTCGTCCTAAAGTCGTGCTACTTCACCGACGAAGTTATTACTTCAAAATGAAAGCAAATATTTATGTAATTGGAAATTATAATTGTTAGTAATACATACATTTAACCATATAAGTAAGGCTGATACAGAGTAACGAAGTCTGGATCTGTGAATGACTTTATTAATTGACCTGACTACAATGACCGAATTTTAGGTTTTTTTGTATCTCACCAGGGAGACATGTCTTAGCGAAGTTAATTTGTTAGATGTAATGTAATTTTTATCTCTTTTTAGATATTTTTGTACTAATCCAAGAATGCTTTACTTGTCAAGTATAGCCGATGTTCTTTTGACATGCTTAGCTTATCTTCATTGCAAGTCTTGCATCTTGCATATGTGTGTTTGTGCAGTAATCTTGTCTCGAATTGATGAAGTATGTTACTTTTCATTTGTAATAATGCAGATAAGGACTTTGTGAGATATTTTTACACGTCGAGGTGCATTCCCTCGTTCCCGGTTTGACTTAAAGTGTACGGTATATGATATACAGTATACATATAAAACATAAGTATGCAGAGCGATGATGTAACCCCACTGTCTCACTCTCTCTTGGCTAAAATTATCCCATCTCTCTCTCTCTCTCTCTCTCTCTCTCTCTCTCTCTCTCTAACCTAAATTTATCCCACACCCCTCGATCTCGTCCCATTTTTCTTTTTTTCTCTCACCAGTTCTGCATCATTAATGTTAATAGGAAAATCTTTTAAATCTCTTCCAACTTCCGGATCTTGTGCTAAGATGGAGGCCATGGTGCTAACCGACTCGCGTCTCTTTTATCCATTCAATTTGCAATATTCTCTGTTTTAAAATTTTTACTGCTGTTGTATGACATTTCCTCTCTCTCTCTCTCTCTCTCCCTCTCTCTCTCTATGACACTTACAAATTTTTTCTTTTACCTGCCCCCTGCGAATATAGCTGGTCTTTCTCCCTCCGAACGCCCTCTTTAATGCTGCCTTTATGGGTTTGGGAACTGATGTATGTAATTCTGACTTGTCACTCGTTGTTGTCATGCTGACATGAGGTGGGGTAGTTCTTTTCTAGTACTGAAGTGTTTTTACGTGCACAGCCGTCGTAAATGTTCAATTCTCTTTGCTATTTTCCATATTTATATATTCCTATCCCGGTAAATTGAAAAGGACTTGATTTACACAGCAAGAATTTTTTTTCTTACAAATCATGTTTTTCATTTCCAATTGGTAAACTGAAGAATATATTCATGATGAAGTTCATTTTAATTTTTTCCTTGCTTGAAAATTTCCGTTTGTAATTAAAGCTGCACCATTTCATTTACTCACATTTTTAGGTTATTATTTATCAGTAATCCTGTAGTTATAGTTTATAAAACCCACTTGCCAATAGATATATGAATATATTTCTGATTCACCTAATAAATGGTGATTTGTTATAGAAATAGGGGTTTCTTCTTTGAGTTTTTGGGGTTGTCTACGGCAATAAAGTTCTGGTACATTAAGCCCCCCCCTCTCTCTCTCTCTCTCTCTCTCTCTCTCTCTCTCTCTCTCTCTCTCTCTCTCTCTCATTATCAATTTTAGGAATACTCCCGACAGTAAGTTAAGAAATTCTGTCACCATATATATGTTTTTTCGTAATGTAGCTTGCCAAGTCATTTAGCCAAGCGCTTTCGGCCTGCATGCTAATTTCTCTGTCTAGTTACACTTACTTAAATTTTATGATGATCTGTGAAGATAGCACCTTAAAGGTTATGGGGTTAATATAATGGTGTTGAGATACATAGGTTATTTTTGGTCAGTTCTGTAACTTACAGATAATTGTACAAGTGGAATATATTTAGGTTTTATTGGATACTTGTGAGACGAAGAAGCGAGCCAAGATCTCGCATTGTATGTCCGATCAAGGTAGATTAGTTTCAGTATGTGAGCTCTCTCTCTCTCTCTCTCTCTCTCTCTCTCTCTCTCTCTCTCTCTCTCTCTCTCTCTCTCTCTGGTGTTTAGTGTATCAATGTTTCCCCATTTCTTACGTTTTTCTCCAGAGACCTTAAACGTACACTTTTCTCAAGCCAGCATATAGCCTCGGGAATTCATTGTAATTACCTTAAAGATTTTTCCCTTGCTTTACTAACCGAAAGAGAAACTAGATAAGCCTTGCTTGTGGTGATGCGGGAAATTTAATGTCGGTAGCGAGAATGATTTATTAAGGGCCTCGGGAGGACATTCTATGTGTTAAAGATGCTTGTGAAATATCGCATTTTATTTTTGTACTAATATTGTAACAGAATTACATGTATTATTTTGGGATAGTTTAATTTCGAAATAAAACCTTTAAGGATAGATACTTAGTCTGGAAATGTATCAACGAGCAAATTTATTTTTCTTCTCTTAAGACTCAATTAGGCTACATATTATTGTTGAAGATTGCTCTTTTATGAGAAAAAAAAAACCCAGTAATTTACTCAATTGTAATTCACCATTTATTCAAATTTTTTGTTCTATACCTTGGTTTTTTATGAATTAATTTATGTATATACCTGCCACATAGACACACACACACACACACACACACACACATATATATATATATATATATATATATATATGTGTGTGTGTGTGTGTGTGTGTGTGTGTGTGTACTCGAATTTGTACGATAGTTTTGTTACTAACACAAGACTTTCTTACAATAAAACAATGAGCTAAAAATAGCTTTTTACATCGAATTCGTCATAATTATGAAATAAATACCGAGAGGTAGCTCAAAATATAATGGCTAGTGTTGTTTCGATTTAGAGGCATGAATCGAATCAGGCCCTGGGTAGAATGATTTTCCTTTAGGTATGCATTCTTAAGGCACAACATAAATGTGTTATTGTTGGTATTCATTCTTAAGGCTTATTGAATATGTTGTTATTTGTTATAAAGTGCCTAATATTTAAATGTACATGGGGACATATATAATTGATATTATGTATATGTATATATAAGTATATTCTTACGAAGCTGGTCTAGTGTAGAGTAAATAATTTATTAATGTTTTTTATTTATATATTTCATTCGTGTATTTGAGGTGAATAGCCAGCTCTTAAGATGAGTTCCTCTCATGTAGATATAAGTTTGGTACGTAAAGTATGTAAGAATTCCGTCGTTGATTTCATTGTGTTTTTCATTCAAGTCAGTGTATGTAAATTTACGTTGTTTTTAAGAATTACCTTTTTATTTCACGTATTTTGTTACGAAGTCTTACGTAACCCGTTTAAGAGTGCTATATGATCAGTACGAGATATGAACAAGGGCTCATGAAAATCTTTTTTATATTTTTATGAGGTATTGTAGCAGCTCGTGAACTGTTGGAGGAAGCTGAGGAAGAATTTTTAGCGAAGTAAGGACCAGTTGACCCACAAAATGAAGGCATGAAAGCAGACAGGGTTGTAGAGGCTGAGATTCGACAAGTTGCAGCAGAGGAGAATTTGATCAAGTTGAAGATGATGGCAGGAGAGAGGGAAATGGAAGCAAGACGAGAAGAAGAGGAGAAGGAAGTCTCAAGACATGCGAGGAGAATGTGAGAAAATGAGAGAACGAGAAGAAAAAGAGAGAGATGGAGAAGGAAAAGAGAAGGAAGAGGCAAGGGAAATAGCACGACATGCGAGGGAGTTGGAGCTGTTGAATGCTCGTGCACAGTCGGCAACACAGACAGAGGCGACCCCTTCTATGCTTTATCCCGTGTTTAATGTGGTGAACGCCCAGAGGTTAATTCCAAGGTTCACAGAAGAGGCTCCTGATGAATTCTTCGATCATTTTGAAACGGTCGCAATGGCCCGAAGATATATGGTCTGTGTTATTGCAGAGTGTGCTCTTTGGGAAAGGACACAGTGCTTATTTATCCTTATCTCAGGACCAGAGGAAGGAGTATCAAGAAGTGAAGAGGAGCGTGTCGCAAGTGTATCAGATGACCCCTAAAGGTTCCGAAGTTTGAGGAAGGACGAGTAAATGACTTTCCTGGATTACGCTTAAGGTATGACGATGTTTTAAGAGATGGACAGAGGCTGCTAACGTGAGGGAGATGGCGGATTTAGAAGAACTGATAGTACTAGAACAATATCTACGAGGAATTCCTGAATATATTCGAACGTACTTGAGAGAGAGAGGTGAAGAAACTTGATAAAGCCGCTTCGCTTAGTGAAGATTATAATATTATCAGTTGTAAACCCTCCTCCAGTATGAAGCTTTAACCATCATTTCGACCAAGTGTCAAGTGTTTGCAGAACCATGGGAACCAGTTCAGTAATAACTATGGGAACAAGTTCAATAGTTACAATATAAGTAGCACTGGTACTGTCCCTAAGCAGAATGTGATAGTACCACAGAAACAGTCGTCGAGTCATCCTCCTTCAAGAATCTTGAAAGATGCACAGAAGGTTAATATTGTCTGTTTTAAGTGTGGCAAGAGACACCATATCAGTAAGGAATGTTGGTCGAATCAACCGAAAGCAGTCGCCCAAGGAATTAAGGATAATTCAACTTCACAGAATGCAAAGACAAAGAAACAATTGTGAAAGAATGAAGAGGAAAATAAAGCAGTCAACGTTTACACGACGAACAGGATAAACCCAAACAGCGTGGATACCTTTAAACCATATATATATGAAGGTATGTTAACAGCAATAGATGGGAGTGAGCGAACCTTGGCCAAGATATTGCACGAAACAGGTTGTAACCATAATGTGGTGATAGGAGGAGTACACCCGTTGGTGGAACAGTCTCTCACAGGAGACTGTTATTTTGAAGGGAATAAGAGGTGAAGAGGTTGGTGGCACACCATTTGTGCCTTTTCCCATTGTAAGAGAGAAACCATTGATGTATATTCCTACAACTGAACTCAAGAAGGACTACCCGTATCTGTTTCCTAGTTGTTTGACGATTAGGAGTATGACGAAGAAAGTGGCTCCTGAAGAAGAAAAGAGAGATAAGGAGCGATGAACTTGGAGGATTTGTTTTCCGAAGATGAGGATTCCTTGATAGTACGCAAGTTGAGAACTCCCGAGTGAGCCTGAGGGAGGAGGAACGACAAACGAGTGGACAAGAAGGCGAAGAAGAAATGGACTTGGAAGAAATAGAAAACTCAGCGTTGGAAGTAGGACAAGTGAATGAAACGGCTAATAGAATTGCAAGGGAAGGATGCAACGTTAACAGAGTTATTGTACTGTGTGGTTGATGAGATGGAGGCACGACAATCTCTGACCTGTCATTATCTTAAGGATGGGTTCCTTATGAGGAAGCATAGAACCGCCGATATCCTGGGATTGCTGAATGGGAGATATACCGTCAGATATTAATTCCCTCACCGTTGAGAAGACAGGTGATTGCCGTAGCGCACAAGACTGGACATAGGGGATAAGGAAGATGACGGAGAAGATTATGAACCACTTTTTCTGGCCTGGCATGCATAAGGACGTGAGTCAGTTTTGCGGTGAATTTCACGTATGTCAAATGGCTGGAAAGCCGAATGAGTACGTTAAGAAAGCTCCCTTACACCCTACAAAAGTTTGAGGCGAACCCTTCAGTAGAGTAATGATCAACATTGTGGGACCTTTACCAAGGACGAAAAAAGGTCACGAATATATGTTAACCTTGATATGTTCAGTGACAAGATACCCAGAAGATCCGTCAGGAACATCGGTGTCAAAATTATCGCCGAGAAGTTACTAGACTTTTTTTTACTAAGTTTGGTATTCCGGAAATTGTTTAAAAAGACCAAGGAACAAATTTCACGTCAAAACTGTTTAAAGACGTAATGAAACTGTTGGATGTGAAACTACTATCAACTGCTTATCATCCGGAGAACCAGGGTGCATTATAAAGGTTTCATTAAACTCGGAAAAGCATGTAACAAAGTTTTGGAATGAAACAGAGAATGAATGGGACATTGGACTACCGTTGAGGTTGTTTGAAGTACGTAATGCGTATCAAGAAAGCATGGGATGTAGCATGAACGAAATGGTATTTGGACGAGAAGTATGAGGACCGATTAAAATGTTAGTGGAAAAATGGAAGGACCGAGAGAAAATGGAAGGAGAATATGTTAAGAATTTGAGGAAAAGGATCATCGAGATAAGGAAATTTTCCCTAGAAAACCTTAAAAGGAGTTAAGAAGAAAGGTAGAAAAGGTTCGATATGATAAGTAAGGACAGACAGTTTTCGGTAGGACAACAGGTATTGGTTTTCTTAGTTATAAGGAGATTCCCACTCACCAACAAGCTCCAAGGATCATTCAAGATTTTGGAGAAGATTGGTGACCTGACCTCCGTTATCGAAACCCCCGGAAGAAGGAAATGTCAGAGGAAAGTACACGTTAACTTACTGAAACCCTACTTTAGCAAAAACAAGACCGAAGCTTCACAGGTGTGTATGGCACAAACCATACCATCCACGGAAGACGACGACGGATATGAGGTTGGAGCAGTAAGATAAGTGAATGATTCGTCTATCATTCAGAACTTGGAAGAAAAATGAACTCATTTGAACCAGGATCTACAAGAGGAATTAAGTCAATTATTCAGAAGTTTCCCTGAAATTGTTTCGGATGTCCCGAAACCAGCTAACCTGATGAAGTATGAGATACACCTCATAACAATGGAAAGACCATTTAAACAAGGCGCTTATCGACTGTCGTCGTATCATTGAGAAGTCATGAGAAGAGAAGTTGACTATTAGTTACAAAACGGAATAGCCGAACAAAGTTCTAGCCCTTACAGTTCTCCATACCTGCTCATGAAAAAACGGACGGATCTTTCTGGATGTGTACGGACTACAAAAAGTTAAACTCGATCAGTGTGGCCGATAATTATCCATTGCCGCTCATCGACCAACTACTCTACAATATTGTACAAGAGTGGCTCGTTTCCAAGATCGACTTGTTAAAAGGCTATTATCAAATTCCTTTAGACAACAACGCAAAATTGTAATCCGCTTTTATTACCCCGTTTTGGTTATACCAATACACCGTCATACTATTTAGTTTAATGAACGCCCCCGCTACTTTTCAACATGTGATGGATAACCTTTTAGGTTCGATAAAAGTAGGCATATATCTTGACGATATTGTGGTATATTCATCGACCTGGGAAGAAAATCTCCGAATCCTAAAAAAGGTATTTCAAAAGCTGCGAGGAGCATACCTTACGATTAACCTAGAGAAGAGTGAATATGGAAAGGCAACAGTTCGGTACTTGGGATTTGAAGTAGGAAGAGGACTAATCGCCCCGGTAGCCGCTAACCTCGACGGAATAAGGAAAACATCACCCCCCACAACGGAGAAGCAGTTACAACTTCTTTTAGAGATGACGGGATTCTACCAACGTTTTTGCCTGAACTTTTCGGCAGTAGTCACTCCCTTGACGGATTTGACTAGCCCCAAGAAAAAATTTGTATGGACCAGCGAGTGCCAGGAATCCTTTGACATGATAAAGGCCATATTAACTTCAAAACTGATACTGTGAGCCCCTAATTTCAGCAAGAAATTTCTTATCCAAGTGGTTGCGTCATATTATGGGATTGGAGCTGTCTTATTGCAAGAAGATGAGGAGGGAATTCTTCATTCTTTTTGTTTTATGTTGTCGAAGCTAAAGAAACATCAGCGAGCCTACTCGAGAGTTGAAAAAGAACTCTTAGCGTTAGTCACGCCGATAAACAAGTTTGAGGTCCATGCAAATCGGCCACAAAATGAAGAGATTAGTGTATTCGGATCATAATCCTTTAACTCTTATTATTAAGATGAAAAATAATAATCAAAGGATAACTAGGTGGTCATTATGTTTGCAACCGTATTGTATTAATGTAAAGCATATATCTGGTAAAGATAACGTTGTTGCATATTCAGGCTGAATCGATGGATTCAGGCCTGGAATAAATAATCTTTTTCAGGGGAGCTATCTTACGAAGCTGGTCTAGTGTAGAGTAAATAATTTATTAAAGTATTTTATTTATATATTTCATTTGTGTATTTGAGGTGAATAGCCAGTTCTTAAGATGAGTTCCTCTCATGCAGATATAAGTTTGGTATGTAAACTACCTAAGACTTCCATTGTTGATTTCATTGTATTTTTCATTCAAG
>NC_090728.1:107246178-107256178 GCF_036898095.1 Palaemon carinicauda
CATGTATTTATATACTGTATACTGTATATGTATAACAGGTAAGATTTTCGATTCTAGCAAGCTTAAGTTTAAGAAGGAAGAGGACAGCAAGAAGACTTCGGATTATCTTACATCTTTATTTTATAGAATAATGTATGTGTATGTATGTATGTATATATATATATATATATATATATATATATATATATATATATATATATATCATAAGCCGTTAATAGTCCACTGCAGAACAAAGGTCTTAGATATATCCTTCCAATTGCGTCTGTTTATGGTCATTCTGTGCCAGTCCACACCCGCAAACTTTCTGAGTTCGTCAATCCAATGTCATCTCTTTCTTCTCCTGCTTCTTTTATAATCTCTAGGGACCCAATCTGTTATTTTTAATGTCCATCTATTGTGTGTCATTCTCTTTATATTTCCTGCCCATGTCCATTTCTTTTTCTTACATGTTAGAATATCCTCTACTTTAGTTTGCTCTCGTTTCCATGTTGCTCTTTTTCTGTCTCTTAGTGTTATTCCCATCAGTATTTTTCCATAGCTCTTTGAGTTGTAACTAGCTTAGGTTTTGAGGCTTTTCCAAGGCTCCAAGTTTCCTACGCATAAGTTAATACTGGTAGGACCATCTCATCTTTTTTTATAGAAAACATTATTTTACGTTTCATAATCTCATATTGCTTACCAAATGCTCTCCATCCCATGATTATCCTTCTTTCAATTTCAATTACTGTCTGTCTTAAGTACGTATATTCATTAACAATCTGTAGTGGCTCGTCCTTAACTGTTATTAGTTGTCTCTGCATTTTCATTTAACATTATCCTAGTTTTACTTATATTCCTTTTCAGTCCTACATTTTTGCTTTCTCTATCTGCTGCTGAAGGTATGTTTTGAGGGCGTCTCCTTGTTCATAAAACCTGTCGGAGATTTCCGGGAAGGTGTCCTCGGGTATCAATGTGAGAACATAATCTGCTTTCGTGGTTGAGGGAGTCTCGCCCTAGATGCAGAACTGGACTTCTGCACGCTGAAACCAAGCAAATGCCTCTCCGCTGGCGAACAACGAAAGTTTGAATGGGGTGGCGCCAACTACCGTGGAGTCCGCCATAGTAACAGTGAGGCGAGGAAGGCGGGAGGAGCAAGTAGCACTCCGGGGTCACCGTTGTGACGTCAGCAACGAGAAACTTCCAATTAAATTTGCCGTTTCTAAACGATAATGTGAGGTTCTCGTAACCGTAGGTGGGTATCGCAGATCCGTTGGCAGCTACCAGGCGGACGTCGGCAGACTTAGACTGACTACGTCGTGTCATGTAGAGTTCCCTTGGCAAAAGAGAACGACAATCACGAGTCTGCATTGACCAATATTCGGTGGGCGACATCAACCAGAAGGTGGAAATGAGAGAGAAAATCCGCATTGAGGATTGGCAATGTGAACAAGGAAACACCCCAATAGCGTATGACGCCCTCAAAACATAACTTTGTGCAGCAGTACTCTCCGTCGCCAGCCGCCCATATAGAAAAGCTTTTTCAGCTCTCTCAACAACCGTTGGGGGACCAAAGGGCTTCACTCGCCCTTAAGGTAATGACCAGTATCGCTCGCCTGCAACCTGCCGCAGATGGCTCTCCTCATGAGGTGAACCTACTTCGTGCCCTTTGGGTACGCTACTTACCTGAACCTGTACACGTTGCCATACCCGATGTCGTTAGTTTACCCATAAAGGACTCAGTTGCATTCATCTCACCTTTGACCCACAACCTACTCTTGGCCTGTCACATTATCAAAGGGCAAGTCTTCCTCAAAGACTGCTTTCCTCCTTCTGTACTTCCTTCCAAGTTGTCCATCCTAATTATCCTACCAGAGTTGAGATATTTGCCTTAGGACAAAGACTCATACTTCTTTATCAAAGGGAAAGTCTTCCTCAAAGACTGCTCTCCTCCTTGTCTAATTCCTTCCAAGTTGTCCATCCTAAATATCCCACCAGAGTCGAGATATTTGCCCTAGGAAAAAGACTTGTACTTCTTTATCAAATGGCAAGTCTTCCTCAAAGACTGCTTTCCTCCTTCTCTACTTCCTTCCAAGTTGTCCATCCTAATTATCCTACCAGAGTTGAGATATTTGCCCTAGGATAAAGACTTGTACTTCTTTATCAAATGGCAAGTCTTCCTCAAAGACTGCTCTCCTCCTCCTCTACTTTCTTCCAAGTTGCCCATCCTAATTATCTCACCAGAGTCGAGTTATTTGCCCTAGGAGAAAAACTTTTACTTCTTTATCAAATGACAAGGCTTCCTCAAAAACTGCTCTCCTCCTTGTCTACTTTCTTCCAAGTTGTCCATCCTAATTATCCCATTAGAGTCGAGATATTTTCCCTAAGACAAAGACTTGTATTTCTTTATTAAAGGGCAAGCCTTCTGCTTAAACTGCTCATCTCCTTCTCTACTTCCCTCCAAGTTGCCCATCCCAATTGTCCCACCAGAGCAGAGATATTTGCCCTACGACAAAGACGTGTACTTCTTTTATGAAAGGGCAAGTCATTCTGAAAGACTGTTCTCCCCCTTCTCTACTTCCTTCCAAGTTATCTATCCAATTTATCTTACTAGTGTCCAGATATTTGCTCTACGACAGAATTTTTTTTTTTTTTTTTTTTTTTTTTTTTTTTTATCATCAAAGCACATTCCTTCCTCTAAGGCTTTTCTCCTTCTCTACTCCTTCCAAGTTGATAATTTTGATTATCCTACCAGGGTCCAGATATTTGCCCTAAGACAAAGACCTTTACATCTGTATCAAAGGACAGTCCTTTTTCGAAAGCTGCTTTTTTCGAAGTTTTTAATCCAGATTATCTCATCAGAGCTCAGATAATTGCCATAAGAAAAAGACATATATCTTCAATAAAGAACATTCCTTCCTCAAAAGCTGCTTTCTTTCGAAGATTTTAATCCTGTTTATCCCACCAGAGTCCAGATACATCCCCTAAGACAAAGATGTTTATATATTTATCAAAGAACGATCTTTCCTAGAAAACTGCTTTCCTTTGAAGTTTAACCCTGCTTATCGTACCAGAGTAAAGATATTTGCCCTAAGACAAAGAAGTTTATATCTTCATCTGAGGACGATCTTTCCTCGAAAACTACTCTCCTTCGAAGTTTTTAATCGTGTTTATCCTTCCAGAGTCTAGACATGTCCTATGACAAAGATCTACACATCTTTGTCAAAAGACAACCCTTCCTCGAAAACTGCTTTTCTTCGAAGTTTTTAATCCTTTTTATCCTACCAGAGTCCAGATATTTGCTTTGCCCTAAGACAAAGATCTTTACATCGTTATCAAAGGACAATCCTTCCTCGAAGACTGCTTTCCTTTGAAGTTTAATCTTGTTTATCCTACTTGAGTAAAGATATTGGCCCTGATACAGAGACGTTTATATCTTTATCAAAGGACAATCTTTCCTGGAAAATGCTTTCCTTCGAAGTTTTTAGTCATATTTTTTTCCAGAATCCAGATATTTGCCCTAAGACAAAGATCTATACTGCTTTGTCAAAAGACAATCCTTCCTCTAAAACTGCTTTCCTTCGAAGTTTTTAATCCAGATTATCCCACCAAAGTCCAGATATTTGCCTTAAGACAAAGACCTTTATATATTTATCTAAAGATCTTTCCTCGAAAACTGCTTTCCTTCGAAGTTTTTAATCCAGGTTATCCCACCAATTTCCAGATATTTGTCCTGATACAAAGACTTTTACATCTTTATCAAAGGACAATCCTTCCTCGAAAACTGCTTTCCATCTGAAAGTTAATCGAGATTATCCCACCAGAGTGTAGATATTTATCCTAAAACAAACACCTGAAAATCTTTATCAAATGATAATCCTTCATCGAAAACTGCTTTCCTATTTTTTCACTTCTTCCAAATGGTTCATCCTGATTATTCCAACCTATAAAGACATGTCTTCATACGAGAATAAGCCGACCTTTTTTGCTCTGCATATCTGGTCTTCTGGATTATTCCAACAGAATTACAAAACAGTTAATATCCGAAAGAATAGATCTAGTTATCCTGCCTTTTGTACATTTGGTAAAGGCCTTGTACCCCCTAAAAGACCCCCTTCAAAGTACATAGCATACTAGAATCAGAACACCTCAATCTCTTAGCAAAACCAGTCCTCTAGGTAATTTGAAGTACCATTCACACTGGATATTTAAAGCCTTGCATCTTCTAGTCCTGCCTCTTGCCAACCTTCTATCATGAGTTTACCTCTGATGGAGAATTTACTCCTTTCTGCTTATCTTTGATAATTATGTCTTTGTTTTTTCTTAACGTTTAAGAAAATGGTTTTCATCTTTCGAACCTTTTCCTCGCCTTCCTACTCCTTTACATGCATTATGCCTCTTCATTTGTTATCGTTTGCACTGGTTGCTCGCTCATAGGTTTTGTCCTCGCTTCGTCCCTTAAATTTATTTCCATTGGCTTCTTTTTTATAATTTCAACGTTCTCTTTATCTTTCTTTTTCATCGCTTCAAGGTGAATTTGGTATCTTACTTCCTTTGAATTATCCTTCTTTGTTTATATATTTTTCTTGTTTCCTCTTAGGGCTAAAAATAAATTCGTCGTCTTTTTTTTTTTAATGTAAAGAAACCATTTTTCATCTTTCCAATTCCTTCCCTTTTTCTTTGTCTTATATGTTACGTAACATAGACTCTATCCAATCTTTAGGTAGCCATCGACACATACTGAGAGAGAGAGAGAGAGAGAGAGAGAGAGAGAGAGAGAGAGAGAGAGAGAGAGAGAGAGAGAGAGAGAATGGATCGATCTGTGTTTTGCCATAATACCGCCATATTAAAAGAATTGAGTTTGATTATTGCTGAAATAATATTTGTTATTATTATTATTATTATTATCATCATGTGGGTCCACAATTTACCTAGTTGCTTCTTTTTACCACCCACCACTATCTTCTTCACTAATTTCAATAATTATTATTATTGAAATTATTGAAATCATTATCATTATTATTATTATTATTATTATTATTATTATTATTATTATTATTATTATTAAAATTTTTCTCGAACAAACACCGACAGGGTAGTATTCTGTTCCCTGATACAGACGAAACACACGGGAAACAACCGCTCGTGTGAAGACATGCTCTTTGACATGCGGGAATCTGCCGCACGGTTTCAGACCACTCGTATGAAGCGAGCTTAAGTATTCTAGTGCTTGCGGTTTGGAAATCACAACCTTCCGGTTATTCTGTCGCACGGTTATTTCCCGCCGCGTGGGAAGGGTCTCTTTGGGCTACATTGATTTCTAAACCGCATGGTTTCAAAGAGCTCGTGCGAAGTGGGCCTGGGCCATAACTGATTAGGACAAAAAGGATTCATCTTCTTACAAGAAATATTAAAATTTCCATTGACTATCGAATAAAGATAACTAAGTAGCATATATTATTGCATATTCAGAAATTACAGAGAGCCAAAAATACAACAAATGATAGATAAAATTCAAGAATGTGTTCTAAAATAGCAATGAGAATGAAAAAACTTTTGTAATGTTTGAATTTTATAATCTAGAGTCACAAAACTAGTGTTAATTGCATAGGAAATATTTGGCGGCCATTTCTAAATATGGCCGCCTTTAACCACTTTCCCCCAAGTTGGTCATGGTAAACTCTTTCTTATGGGATAGAAGATATATCAATAAACAAAATATCGCTGAGAAACCTTTTATCGCAATTAGTTTGAGGTTTGACTAATTTGACTGGACATCTAGACGAGTTGGAAGACCCAGGCCTACATGGCAGAAAATTATAAAGCGTGAAGGAGATGATTAATGTAAATGTATTGATTTAAAAGCTCAAGATAGAGACAACTGGGGAAATCTCACCGAGGCCCTTTGCGTCAGTCGGCGTAGATGATTATGATGGTATATCATTATACAGCATATGTAGGCTAATGCATATATATATATATATATATAGATATATATATATATATATATATACTGTATATATATATATATA
The DNA here is from genome assembly GCF_036898095.1 of Palaemon carinicauda. Classification (NCBI taxonomy): domain Eukaryota; kingdom Metazoa; phylum Arthropoda; class Malacostraca; order Decapoda; family Palaemonidae; genus Palaemon; species Palaemon carinicauda. The sequence continues at coordinate 107,252,187 of NC_090728.1, forward strand.
TATATATATATATATATATATATATATATATATATATATATATATGTATGTATGTATATATATATATATCATTATTATTATTGTTATTATTATCATTATTATTGTTATTATTACTAGCCAAGCTACAACCCAAGTTGGAAAAAGCAAGATGCTACAAGCCCAAGGGCTCCAATAGGGAAACATAGCCCAGTGAGGAAAGGAAATAAGGAAATAAATAACTGATGAGAACAAATTAACTAAATCATTCTAAAACGAGTAACGTCAAAACAGATATGTCATATATAAACTATAAAAAGACTTAAGTCACCTGTTCAACATAAAAACATTTGCTGCAAGTTTGAACTTTTGAAGTTCTACTTATTCAACTACCCGATTAGGAAGATCATTCCACAACTTGGTCACAGCTGGAATAAAACTTCTAGAATACTGTATAGTATTGAGTCATATGATGTAGAAGGCCTGGCTATTACAATTAACTGCCTGCCTAGTATTACGAACAGGATAGAATTGTCCAGGGAGATCTGAATGTAAAGGGTGGTCAGAATTATGAAAAATCTTATGCAACATGCATAATGAACTAATTGAACGACGGTGCCAGAGATTAATATCTAGATCAGGAATAAGAAATTTAATAGACCGTAAGTTTCTGTCCAACAAATCAAGATGGGAATCAGCAGCTGAAGACCAGACAGGAGAACAAAACTCAAAACAAGGTAGAATGAAAGAATTAAAACACTTCTTCACAATAGATTGATCAGACCTAATGTGTTTCTCAAAAGTAAATTTGCTGTCTAGAATCACACATAAAATTTTAAGAGTCATACAAATTTAAAGAAACGTTATCAATACTGAGATCCGGATGTTGAGGAGGCACCGTCCTTGACCAACTTACAATCATACTTTGAGTTTTGTTAGGATTCAACTTCATACCCCATAATTTTCACAATGCACTGATTTTAGCTAGATCTCTATTAAGGGATTCAGGAACCCCAGATCTACATTCAGGGGATGGAATTGATGTAAAGAGAGCAGCATCATCTGCATATGCAAGAAGTTTGTTTTCTAGGCCAAACCACATGTCATGTGTATACAGTATGAAAAGTAATGGGCCAAGAACAGTACCCTGTGGAACACCAGATATCACATTCTTATACGGACTATGGTGCCCATCAACAACAACTCTTTTGAGATCTATTACTTAAAAAATCAATAATAATGCTAAGAAACGATCCACCCACTCCCAACTGTTTGAGTTTGAAAACAAGGGCCTCATGATTAACACGGTCAAAGGCAGCGCTAAAATCAAGGCCAATCATACAAACTTCCTGACCACAATCAAGGGATTTCTGTACAGCATTGGAGATTGTAAGAAGGGCATCACATGCTCCAAGGCATTTAAGAAAACCATATTGCAAATTAGGGAATAGATGATTACATTCAGCAAACCTATTAAGACTTTTTGCCAGAAGACGTTCAAAAACTTTAGATAATATGGGAGTTATGGAAATTGGGCGGTAATCAGTTAGACTTGAGCTACCACAAACACATTTTATTTAGGAGTAACATTACCAATTCTCCAACAAGTGCTAAAAGCTCCTCTTCTTGCTAACTTGCGCAAAATAACAGATAACTTTGAAGCTAATAAATCTGCAGTCTTTATAAAAAACAACGAAAAAATACCATTTTGGTCTACACCTCCATAAGCATCAAGGTCCATGAACAGAGCTTTAATTTCTTGAGATCAAAAAGCTAAACTAGTTAGTTTAGTCTCAGGAAAACAGGAATGAGGAAGTTCAAGTTTATCGTTACTCTGTTTACTGTCAAAACCATCAGCCAAAAGGGTTACCTTTTCCTTTGAACAGTGAGTAACTAAGAGCATCTGGTTTAAGTAAAGGAGGAACTGTTGCATCTGCACCAAAGAGTGCAGATTTAAGGGTAGACCACCATTTATGTTCCTGAGTTGTACCAGAAAGGGTTTCTTTTATGGTTAAATTGTACTCCTTTTCAGTTGAGGCATGAACTCTCTGAGCAAAAGCTGTAAGCAGAGTATAGTTATTCCAGGTAAAATCTGATCTGTTACCCTTCCAAAGAGGATAGGCCTCCTGCTTCTCCAAATAAGCACATTTACAATCATCATTGAGCCATGGTTTGTCCTTCACTCGGTACCTTAACACACGAGAAGAGATACTTATATATATATATCTATATATATATATATATATATATATATATATATATATATATATATATATATGTGTGTGTGTATATATATATATATATTTATGTATATATATATGTATATATATGTGTATATATATGTATAAATATGTATATATATATGTATATAATACATATATATGTATATATGTGTATATATATATGTATATATATGTATATTTATATGTATATATAAATATGGATATATGTATGTATATATATATATATATATATATATATATATATATATGTATATATTTGTATATATATGCATATACTGTATATATATTATATATATACTATATTCATATTATATATATATATATATATATATATTATATATATTATATATATTAATTTATATATATATTTATATATATATATATCTATATATATACATATATATGTATATATATATATATATATATATATATATATATATGTTTATATATATGTATATTTATATGTATATATATACATATGTATATACATATATATATATATATATATATATATATATATATAATATATATATATATATATATATATATATATATATATATATATATATATATATATATATACACACAGGGTATTCCAAAAGTGGGTGACAATAAATGATTACATCTATTTTAAGATTACATATACATACAATTATATTTACCACCACAATTATTGCATTGACAATTAAATTTTATTGTGAACCATATTAAAAAATCCCGTAAACTTTATCAATGCAGGTGGTCATACTGTTTTTCATCACAATTTACACAGCTTTGATGTCTACCTACAACGCATGTCTTTTTGGATATTAGTTTCTTGAAATGTTATAAAACTGTATAGGCCTAACTATAACTTTAAATATGAAAATATCAATAATATAGCACAAATAAAATATTTATAATGATCACACCTATAATATAACCAATACATAAACCTATTCCATATTATGTCCACCTACTTTTGGACCACCCTGTATATATATGAAAAAAAAAAATATATATATATATATATATATATATATATATATATATATATATATATATATATATATATATATATATATATATATAATTCATTTGTGTGTGGAAATTTTTAATTCCTGGTCTCAGGAAAGTAGTCCTGTGGTCCGTTTTATTGGTAAAGCACCAAAGCAAATACACTTAATTTTATCGATTAATTACAGCTATTCTAGTATTTTTCTTCATATAAATAAGCCTTAGATTATATAGCTTATATGATTAATTTGGATGTATATAGTAAATGCAGAATCCTTTTTATTGTTTCCCTAAGAAGTAGAATGGTTTCATAATAAAACTAATTAACCACTCATTGTTGGCCAGTATGCAACGCACACCTGACTAAATATCTTTGATGTAACATTTTCATAGTGAACTTCTTAAAGCGTCTTTGATTATTCAAAGTGTATGTAGTAAGCAATTGAAGAATTGGTTTTCTTAAACCGTTCCCTGAAATACTGTTTTTCTAATCGAATTGTAGTGATAAGGAAGTTCTCTATAACTGACATTAAAATCTAATCAATCATTTTATTTCAATATTGTTGTCTTGTTCATGGTTTCCAAATTATTTATTACTAATTTTTTGAAGCCATTTTGGATAGAGTCCATTTTTCTCGACATTTCTATGAATGCAACATCTTTGCGAGTTTTTTTTACCAAGATTAAAGATTTTAATCTAGGGTTAACTGTGTTTATATTATTGATTTTGAATGCAGGTTTCTTGTAAGCTTCTTTGATTTATTTGATTTTACTAGA
>NC_090728.1:107261178-107271178 GCF_036898095.1 Palaemon carinicauda
ATCTCTAAGAATAGTCTATTTTTAAGTCTCTAAGAAATTTAAAAAAGTAGGAACTAATAGGAAACATTGAATGGCTATCTTTTGGATTAAATTTTCACAATTTTTGAATTGTGTTTTTAATCAAACATCCCCCTTTCATATTTAAATATAAAAACTCTACTCACTGGTAACAAATATCTGACATGAGATTTTATATATATATATATATATATATATATATATATATATATATATATATATATATATATATATATATATATATATATATATATACAGTATATATATATATATATATATATATATATATATATATATATATATATATATTTATAAATATATATATATATTTGTATTATATATACAGTATATATATATGTATATATGTATATATATATATATATATATATATATATATATATATATATATATATATATATATATATATATATTTATAACCTCAATCATCAGCCGTAGCTAGTCCACTGCTAGACAAAGGCCTTAGACTTCTCCCTCCACTCGCATCTGTTTATAGTCTTCCTATGCCAGTCTATATCTGCAAATTTTGTTAGAATATCCTTTACCTTCGTTTGCTCTCGTTTCCATGAACTTCATTTTCTATCTCTTATTGCTATTCCAATAATTATTCTCTAATCATAGTGTGGTGACACAAGGTGTACACCCGTTAGTGGAACAGTCTCTCGCTGGAAATTTTGTCATTTTGAAGGGAATAGGTGGTGAGGGGGTGACCCCTATTTGCCGTTTGAAACTGTCATGCGAGTTGGTGTCAGGTCATCTTGATTTTGCGGTAAAGGATTCATTGGCAGTCGAAGGAGTAGAAGTCCTGCTGGAAAATGAGGTTGATGGAGCGCCGTTTGTGCCTTGTCCCATTGTAACGGAGAAACCACTGAAGTATAGTCCTACGACTGATCTTGAGAAGGAGTACCCGTATCTGTTTCCTAGATGTAGGACGACTAGGAGTATGACGAAGAAAGTGGCTGCAGAAGAAGACAGAGAAACCAAAGGAGCGATGAACTTAGAGGATTTATTTACAGAAGAAGAAGTTTCCCATTTTGGTACGCAAGAGGAGAGCTCCCGAGATAGCCCGAGAGAAGAAGAACGACAGACGAATGAACAGGAAGACAAGGAGGCAATGAACTTAGAAGGAATAGAAAACTCAGCATTAGAAGTGGGACAATTTAGTCAAAAAAGGCTGATATGATTGCAACGGAAGAATGCGATGTTAGCGGAATTACTGTACCCTGTTGCTGATGAGTCGGAGGTGCAGCAGTCTCCCACTTGTTATTACGTTAAGGAAGGATTGCTTTTGAGAAAGCATAGACCCGTTGATATCCCTGGGAATGCCGAGTGGGGAATATACCATCAGACATTGATTCCCGCACCGCTCAGAAGATAGGTGATCGCCATTAGCGCATGAGACGGGACACGTGGAAATAAGAAAGACGACGGAGAAGATTATGAGACACTTTTTCTGAACTGGCATGCATAAGGATGTGACCCAGTTTTGCCGCGCATGTCACGTTTGTCAGATGGCTAGAAAGCCTAACAAGGACATTAAAAAAGCTCCCTTACACCCGATTGAAGTGCGAGGAGAACCCTTCAGCAAGGTAATGATCAACATTGTAGGACTGTTACCGAGGACAAAGAAAGGCCTCAAATATATGTTAACCTTGATGTGTCCAGTGACAAGATACCCAGAAGCCATACCCGTCAGGAACATCAGTGCCAAAGTAATTTCTGAGAAATTACTAGACTCTTATACTAAGTTTAGTACTTCGGAAATCGTTCAGAGCGACCGAGGAACAAATTTCACGTGAAAATTGTTTCAGGACATGATGAAACTGTTAGATGTGAAACAACAATTGTCTACAGTTTATCACCTGGAGACCCAAGGAGCATTAGAGAGATTTCATCAAACCCTAAAGAGTATGATAACCTAGTTCTGCAGCGAAACAGGAAATGAATGGGACATCGGACTACCATTAATGTTACTTGAGGTACTCAATGCTTATCAGGAAAGCATGGGATGTAGCCCGAATGAAATGGTGCTTCGATGAGAAGTAAGAAGACCGATTAAAATGTGTGCAGGAAAATGAAAAAATCGATAGGAAATGGATGGAGAATATGTCAAGAATTTGAGGAAAAGGATTGGCAAGATAAGAAAATTTTCCCTTGATAACCCGAAAACGAGCCAAGAAAAAATGAAGAAAATGTTTGGTATGAAAAGTAAGGACGGACAGTTTGAGGTAGTGCAACAAGATTACTTACCGATAAGGTGATTCCCTGTCACCAACAAGTTTCAAGGACCATTCCAGATTTTGGAGAAGATCAGTGACCTGACCTACTTTATCGAAACCCCAGGAAGAAGGAAAAGCCAAGGGAAGGTACACATTAACTCATTGAAACCGTACTTGAATGGAAACGAGACCGAAGCTTCACAGGTGTATATGGCACAAACCATTCCATCCATGGAAGACGAAAACGGGTATGAGGTAGGGGCTGTAAGCAAGGTTAATAACTCGTCCATCATTAGGAACTTAGAAGAGAAATTAACTCATTTGAACAAGGAGCAGCAAAGAGGAATTAAGCCGATTGATTAAAAGTTTTCCTGAAATTTTCTCAGACGTCCTGAAACGAACCAACTTGACAAGGCATGAGATACGCCTCAAGACCACAGAAAGACCATTCAAATGACTCGCATAGCGACTCTCGCCGTATCACCAAGAAGTTGTGAGAAAAGAAGTGGACTATTTGTTACCCAGATGGATCTTTCAGGATGTGTACAGACTATCGAAAGTTGAATTCGATCAGTGTGGCTGACAGTTACCCATTGCCACTCATAGACCAACTACTCTACAGCACTGGACAAGCAGTTCTTGACACTAAGAGCGACTTGTTAAAAGGCTATTATCAAATTCCTTTGGTCGACAATATAAAATTGCTATCAGTTTTTATAACCCCATTTGGGTTACATCGATACACAGTCATGCCATTTAGTATAATGAACACACCCGCTACCTTTCAATGAGTGATGGATAACCTTCTAGGATCGATTGAAGGAGTAGGCGTATATCTCGACGATATTGGGATATATTCATCAACCTGGGAAGAATATCTCCGAATCCTGGAGAAGGTATTTCAAAAGCTGCGAGGAGCACACCTGACAATTAACCTGGAGAAGAGCGAATTTAGAAAGGCAACAGTTTGGCCCTTAGGATTTGAAGTCAGAAGAGGACAAATCGCCCTGGTAGCCGCTAACATCGAAGGAATAAGGAAAGCCTCACCACCCACAACGAGTAAGCAATTACAACAGTTTTTGGGGATGGCAGGACTTTACAGATGTTTTCACCCGAACTTTTTGGCTGTAGTCGCTCCCTTGACAGATTTGACTAGCCTCATGAAAAAGTCTATATGGACCAGCGAGAGCCAGCAATTCTATATGGACCAGCGAGTGCCAGGAATTCTTCGACAGGATAAAGGCCATATTAACTTAGAAACCGATACTGCAAGTACCGAATTTCAAAAAGAAATTCCTTATCCAAGTGGATGGGTTGGACAATATGATTGGAGCTGTCTTATTGCAAGAAGGTAAGGAAGGAATTCGTCACCCCATTTGCTTTATGTTGTCAAAGCTGAAGAAGCATCAACGAGCCTACTTGACAGTTGAAAAGGAACTACTGGCACTAATCATAGGGATAAGGACATTTGAAATTTATGTGAATAGACCAAAGATTGAAGAAATTACTGTTTATTCAGATCACAATCCTTTAACTTTTGATAATAAAAGGAAGAATGATAATCAAAGGTTAACTAGGTGGTCATTATGTTTGCAACCATATTGTAATAATGTAAAGCATATAACAGGTAAAGATAACGTGGTTGCAGTTTATTTATCTTGGGCTGAATCGGTGAATTCAGGCCTGGAATAAATAATCTTTTTGGGGGTTGCTATCTTACGAAGCTGGTCTTCATGAAAGTAGAATATTTTATTGGCGTATTTTATTTGTGTATTTAAGAGACTTATAGCCAGCCCATAAGGTGAGTTCCACTCACATAGGTTTAAGTAATGTATGTAAATTACATAAGACTTTCGTCATGCATTTAATTGTATTTTCATTCAGCTTCGTATATGTGAATTTACATTATTTTAGAATTAAATTTCCTTTTCACATAAATTTGTTACGAAGTCTTATGTAACCTTGTAGGTATGCTGTATGACACACGCGAGGTATGAGCATGAGGGATTTCGTCATTTTTCCCACGGGGTTAGAAAATACAGAAAGATTCCAGAGTTAGATTTACTCTTTCTTTTTAATGTTACGAGAGGTGGTGGATGGAGTTAGTTGAGAGGTTGTCTTCGCCATGTGTTGGTAGTACCCTTCTTCCATATTGCCAAGTTGGCAACATTGGCACAGTTAAGCCCTGCCCCCAAGCTTCCAAAGGATGTCCTGGAAGTTTCTACATGAATTAAATTAATATATGTATATAAGGGGCCTAGCACACATAGAAGACAGTCGGAGAATTCCAGCCTGATATCCGAAAGCCAACGTTCTGCCAATCCTCTCTCAAGCACCTCTCCAACTAAAGTCTCCTCTCAAAAGTGATTAGCGTTCATGAAACATTGATATTTTTGTTAAAGGAAGTGAGTATTATTAATAAATTTATCTTTAGGATTATTTGTAACTGGCCTTGTTAGGTTAAAGTAAAATGCATTAATGATTTTGCTTAACCGTTCTGTAAGCCTGTGGGAACCAAAAGACGTAAATGTAACAGTTGCTTACATGTAAATTTCATTATTGTTTATTCAATAGTGTGTTAAAGTGTTAACTCTTTTCATTAATTGTCAAAATTAAATATTTTCGTAAATTAATTTCTAGTAAAATAAGTGTTTGTATCATTTTCTGAAGTTTTATGTTATAAGTCTTACGTCTAGTTCAGATTTAAATTTTGAGTGATTTATTTTTGGTGTTAATTCTTTTGAATGGCTGTTATTCTTTATAGAATATATTTATTTCTGTAAAAGTGTGTATTATTTCGATCACCAATACTTGATACAGTACTTTGCTCGCTATCCCTGAATAAGAACCAAAGTAAGATGTTGGTTTTAAAATAGTTCACGTAAAGTAATCACCTAGTTTTGTTTTGAGTTATGTAAAGAGATCTTTGGATAGTCACTGTTCATATGTGTTATTGTCTGGGAGATTCGTATTATTCTCAGAGCTTGGAATTTTTCCATTGTGTATAAAATTATGTAATATAAGCAGGTGAGTTTTGGAGTTCGGGAATTTACGTAATTTGCCAGTCGTAATAATATATATATATATATATATATATATATATATATATATATATATATATATATATATATATATATATATATATATATATATATATATATATATATATATTCATTCTCACTCAAGATCTAGCAGCACAAATATGAGCTCGCCCCTACTGGATATCTCCTTATTTATATGGGATTTAAGGGTAATCTTGTTAGGCTTCACCTTCCCAAAATCCTCTTTGTTCCCAAATTTCAACATTTTTTTTCTTTTTTTTATGTTGAAGTCAGGAATATTGACACTTGAGTGGTCAAACTTAGTGACTATCTCTAGTATGTTTATTGATTAGTGCTCTTTCTGTCTATCTTATTATAAACAAGATGTAATATAGAATTCTTTCATAGCAAAAATGTGAAATGAAGGGTTTCCGGAAAAACGATTGATAAATATAGAATAATGAGAAGTATTCATAATGTTTTTGTTAATTTTTTAATCAAAATATATGAACGATTGATATTCGTGATTATAAATCATTCCCATAATAAATCAAGGTAATTTTAAAACTTATGGGGTCATTAAAGAAAACAACAAAATTGAAAGTAGTTGCAAAAGTAAAAGTAGTTATAAATGGTACGACTAATACGTCACAATTTACCTTGTAATTTAACGCCCTTTGAATATGTAATTGTTTCTTCTGGCATATCCCATTTCATAGTAAATGAATTTCCCGTGTAATAATTTTCTCGATAATTGGACCTTACAGTATATCAATTTCTTAACTTGGTCAGAGGAGGTGAGGTCTAGTGTTATTAATTCGTAAAGGTTGCTACGCATTTTGCAAATTCATTGAAATGCAATTTTATATCAGGATTGCAAGAGAGAGAGAGAGAGAGAGAGAGAGAGAGAGAGAGAGAGAGAGAGAGAGAGAGAGAGAGAGAGAGAGAGAGATGGTTTTAATGAGGCTATCTATCATCTGTTCGACACTTTATGTGAACGTGTAGGAATGTGCTATGTCATACTATCATGAGAAATATTTTATTTGTGTTTGCGAATATGATACCCAATTCCCACCAAGCTAGTCCATATTTTTGATAGGTACTTTTGAGTAAGACTTTATTTCATCTCTATGATGTTCCTTTGCATAAGTGTGCAGTAATACTGATTTTGTTTTATTTGATCCTTTGAAATAAGCTGTTTGGTTACCACGAGAACGTCTAAATCCCGTGAAATATTCATCTAGGAAATTCATATCGGTACCATGATGATATAAAGTTTTATAAACAGAATTCAACTTTGAAACACCCCAAGAACATAATGCTTTATGCAAGCATCAGGAGAGCACTTCACTCTATTTAAGTATCGTTAGTATCGAATGCATCAGGAAAATATCATAAACATTGTCACATTGAACACCATAAAGATACCGAATTTCATGTGAGTACCGGTCAGTTTCCCCTTTATTATATACTTGATTATAATACAGTGTATAAAAATATTCCTTTGTTTGTCTCCTTTATCCCATATCAGCACTCTGTCTCCTCTCATTTCATTCTGGATTATTCAACATTTTGACCAAGTGTCTTTACTGCTAATTCGGATCCCTTACTACTTTGCAGTGGGTACTTTATTTCTGGTGGCTACGAAATGAAGTCTTCTGCTTTCAACAGTTTATTTTCTGTTTATTTTCTGACCTGTCTGTGTAGCGTTACATGATCAATTTTTCTAGTTGCACCGGTTATCTTTTAGAATTCTGTATTTTTCGCAATTAAAGGATATTTCTTTATTAGCTTAAGAGATGTCTTTTTCTTCTAGTCACTTTGAGTTTTGTTGCCTTATTACATTAGTTTGGCTCCTATAGTGTCCTGTCTTTTCGCGAATAGTTATCTTTATATATACCCACTCCATTGCGCCATGCGCTCTTGTTTTAGAATACATAATTCATGTCTTCTTCACAGCTAGGGAATAATAGAATTTCTGTAATACCTTGGCAGGAGTATGGTTTTTTATATTGACGAAATTAGCAAAGAAAAAAAATACTGTGTAAGTTTAATTCTATAGAGCATTTATGTTCTCTCGTAATAAGAACGTCAATGTAAATGGAAGCTTAGCTTCGCGTAATGTCTTGTGCAATTTTGTATGCAAGTGTTAATGTATGAAGCAGATTTACATCTCTTTTGGAATGCTAAATCTTGAATGAATTCTTATTCCCTTCTTACGTTTGTCGACAGATGGTGTCAGTGGCATATTGTGTGCATGATAGTTTGCACGTCTCTCTCTCTCTCTCTCTCTCTCTCTCTCTCTCTCTCTCTCTCTCTCTCTGATACACCCTGAGATGTGCATGCACGCACAATCGTGCATTGTTGAATTGTGACTACTGAAATGTCATTCCTTATGGATAACGCATGAGGATTGAGGATACAGTGTTCACAAATTAGTGCTTTTTAACTTCCTACGAGGCTGTATTTATGATCATATCGTATAACTTATTACATTTAACAGCTAATTTAGAGAGAGAGAGAGAGAGAGAGAGAGAGAGAGAGAGAGAGAGAGAGAGAGAGAGAGAGAGAGAGAGAAGTACCAAAATTGTAATCTGGTCTATGTTTAGACGTACGCATTGACGTAATCGACCCTTTTATTGGCGTTAGTGACGTCACGTCGAAGAAGATAGTTGATATGCTATGACAAGTCAGTATAATCTTCGTCCTGGCGGCTTTTTTAAAATATGCGTTGCAGCGTTTGAGTCCTGAAACTTTTTTTTTTTTTTTTATAGAACATGTTTGTTATAGGGGTAGGTGGGATTTTTTTTAAAGCTTTAGATGGAATTGGTATTTAGTAATTGTAAAGGATTATTTTTTCTGAATATAGCATTTGGAGGAAATTTGTGTGCAATTCTTATAGAATAGAGCTGGTAACATTTCAGCACTAGTTAAAGCTTATAGAAATCCTGTCTAATAGCATGTTATGTAAAGTACCTCAGGAAAGTTTTTACATGACTTAATTATAGATGGGTATTAAGATATTTGAAATTTTAACAAAAATGATTATTATTATTATTATTATTATTATTATTATTATTATTATTATTATTATTATTACAAGTTAAGCTACAACCCTAGTAGGAAAAGCAGGATGCTATAAGCCCGAAGGCTCCAACAAGGAAAAATCGCCCAGTGAGGAAAGGAAACAGGAAATAAATAAACTACAAAAGAACAATTGGAATAAAATATTTTAAGTACCGGAACAACTTTGAATTAGATCTCTTTATGTAGTTTAACCTGTTTACCCTGACCAGCATGATTAATTGCGTTTTTTGAGAAAGAATGGTTTGCTTGCTTGGTCTTTTTTTTATTTTCAGTGATTTTCTTAATATAATTTTTAGCTCTTAGTATTGAGCAGATGCTCTGTTTAACTAAAACATAATTCTGTAATACCCCTGATGAACTTGATCTGTATTTCATATGGCTGATCTCGATATTTGCCAAATCATATGACATTTCCTACTTATTCTGATTATTTTTTCTAAATCTTCTTAGTGAAAAATACTTATAACCACACTAACACAGGACATGTATATATGAAATTCAAAGTATTTCTCTATTGCACTCCAGCATATTTCACGACAGCTGGTTTTCTTATATATGAAATTTATCAGTTAATATTCATTTGCAGTTTCAAAAGTAGCTATAAGCACTTGTGTATATATTGTAATGCATAGTCAATACACACGTATGTTATCATATCTGTCATAATTTATTTTTACCTCCTGGAAATTATTTATTTATTTGTTTATTTATTTTCATTTGTTATGTTGTCATTTAGTCGGTTGCTGCGTATTCTATTCAAGGCATGCTCGTTTTCAAAATAAATGGATGTCAATTTATTCCACGATAATGGGAGTGAAAAAAATATATCAGTGATGTTACTGGGGGTGTATATATATATATATATATATATATATATATATATATATATATATATATATATATATATATATATATATATATGATTATGGCAGCCATTTAGAGATATTGTTTCTTCTTATTAGTAAGTAAATTATCAAGATCCTATTTTATAGTATAGTCTGGCTGGTTCTAAAAAAATCTGGTGTTATAAGGTAGGAAAAATAATGCTGTTTCTTAATGTTTATTCACTCGCTGGTGGTATTTATTATGTACTCTCATAATTATTTGTTATTTAGATATTCAGAAAGTACACTATGGTAGTGAGTATATTTTTGGGCCGTATTACTCTGCTTAATGTAATTTAACTTTGCGTAAGGATTCGATAAGGTGTCATATGAAATGATTGTTAGCCTTCCTTTCCTTTTATTGTTCATAAAAAACATCGTTTTTAGATCTCATGGTAGTAATGTCAATAACCAGCTACCTTCTCAGGAGACTAATTCCACTGATATTTACGCTCCCATCGTTCAGTACCGAGAAGTCGTTCTACCTTTTACCACATCATGCAGCTGTCAAACGCTTCTTAATTACCAGTTCGTTTAATGAGTTAATATCATTCTCATTACCTGTTTAAGAAGTTCTTGTTGAAGAAAGTGTTTATAGTGAGATCTACTCTCTCATCACAGACTACTTTTGCATGATTTTCTAGGTTGTTTTTATGTGTCAGCACGCTTATCTGTCAGGTTTCCATTTCTTATTGATGCACAAGTGAATTATTTGCCGGGTGTTCAGTGTACT